>NC_033631.1:9823886-9964997 GCF_001540865.1 Ananas comosus | reverse complement strand
TTTATGGGGTGGGATGGAGAGGAGGGAAGGGGGGGGCGTAAAGTAAAGTGTTTAGATTGTGGAAGGCAGGTAATCATCAATCTTAGAAATGTAAATCCCCCGAAAATTGGGGGGTGTTTAATCAAAATTGTTTGTTCGTGGTTACTGGTTAGGCGAATTCTAATTCACGGAACGAGCCAGCCATTCAGAACGCATGATGCGTGGTTTCTCGGCGCCATCACTACATATTCTTGCCCCGCAGATCACACGGAAAAAATGCTCACTCTCGCTCAACAGAAATTGTAGAGTTCCATTGCAATACTACTGATAGCACAGATTTTCATGCTATCGAAGCTGTTTTCAATAATGCGATTTTCAAATCGACGAACAATTCTGTTAGATTTAATCTATACTATTGAAAGCATTTGAAAATCAAATTTTATAATTTTTCAAAATTATTTATCTATCGAATAAGTAGCCTAAAAATGAACGACGAAAATTAAAAATTTCATAAAGATAATGATAAAATACTTGAATTTAAGATAAAATGTACTGATTTTACTTAAATAATGAAAAAAAAAATTATAAAAAATTCATCAGGTTTGAATTATTTTATATAGTTAAATTTACAAACATATCATATCGATAATTAAAATTATCAATTTGAGATATTTTAATCACTAGTCAAATAAAATTACGAAATTTAATTTTCAAATACTTTCAATAGTATAGATCAAGTTTAAAGGAGCTGCTCGTTGATTTGAAAACTGAAGCCTCTATGCTACCGAAAGAATAACAGCCTAACTCTAATTAATATAGCTTTATTTTAAAATTCTGAAGACGAAAAAAAGCTGAGCATCTTTTTTTTTAAAAAAAAAACAAATTATTATATTAGAAAAAGGTACGATTTAAATTAACTCATTACTAGTTTTTGTTTCACTCGACTTAAACCACACTATTGGGCTCGTGTTGGATCCTGTTACAACACATTAATTCCGGCCCATTCAAGCCCATTGAGAAGCACAATAGTATTAAAAAAAAAAAAAAAGAAAAGAAGAAGAAGGGCTAATTATGACGAATCCGTACCGTGTAATATTTTTTATTTGTAATGTGGAGGAATTTAATTGATTATAATTAATATACCCACTTCAGGAATGACACGGTGGATTGTCAACAATAAATAACATATAAGAAAATTTTTTGCAAAATCCAAAGCATTTTCTTATGAAACTACTTCACTCAAACCAAAAAAGAAAAGGAAAGTATATTAATTGGAACCTCCAAATTTATTTATAAGATCTGCTAAGTACCTACTCGCATGTCAACTACTCATTAAGAATCTAAAACATATCAAATAGGGCTTTTTGTTTATATATCCTTCACTACTACTGTTTAGAATTTTTAAATTTTCGAAAATACTCTCCTAAACTCCATGTCCCATTAGTAAACTCTAGGGATAGGAATATATTTGAAGAATTTTTTTTTTTTGTAATAAAAAAAAAGACATTTTGGTCAACAGAAATATATTAGATATTTTTTGTAGTTTTGAAGGGCATATTAGATATTATTGTTATCTCGTTAATCCGAGGACATCTTAATTTGCAAATAGACAAATGAAGATCTCCAAAGCTCAACTAACCATTCTACTGGAGCATTTGTCACAAGTTTTTGTTTCCTTATTAGTTCGGAGCACTAATTTTGATGCTATTAGGGCAATTAACAATCCTGTTAGTTAATATCTTAAGGTTGCACTTGCTTTAATCAGAACTTAGCCAAATTATGCTTCAATTGCGACCACAGAAGAGTGTTTGCGTAGTTTGCAACCATAAAGCCATTAATGTTCATAAATAATAACATGTTGGATAGATCATACTTACTCAATTATGATATGATTTTTGTGCTCCCATGAAAGAACGGAAAAGCATCGTCTACAGAACCCAATAACCCCTTCGCAGATAGCATCTATAATGATACAAAAATAACATGTATTACATGTTATGCATGTATTACTTTTCAACAAATTTGGTTCTTTATGGTACAATTATTTGATACTTGTTTACAGTTACTCACCCATTTAATTAATTCTTTGTTGGATTTGCACCGAATCATTCATTAAGTAGAGTTTCTAATGGACCCAGATGTGTACTAGCTAGAGTGAGCCATGGAGAGTTTCTTAAATCATATTTAATTACATCCATGATAATGTGGGGCTTGGATAATCTGAGACTTTATATGAGAACATATCTTAATGATTTGACTTGCCTTGTTATTAAACACTATTTCAAATTGAGGGGGACCAAGTTTGCTGAGCTCATGAGGAGTTTTTGGCTCCAATTAAATTAGCTGACCACTTAGGTTGCGATTAAGGTGATAAAACTGATAATTTTTAAACTAATCATTGAGAAACGGGGAGCTAATTAACGGCCCGTTTGGTCTTACTGAAGTTTCTGTAGAAATGCCTTTTGATCAGGATTCCCAAAAAAAATTATAAAAGTTTGTATATCAGAAGTCTTTAATAAACCTCATGCTGAAGCTAGAAATAGAAGTTCCAAACTGAACCTTTTATCTTTGATAAAGTTATTTAAACATTTGATTTAGTTACAGCTAAATTTATTTTAATTTTCTAGATTTGGCTTTTATTGCTAAAAGTAAAGAAGTTACTCCAAAACGCAACAACTTTCTATTGGAGCTAGAAACAAAAGTTGCAAACTGAAATCTTTGATTAGCTACTTAAACATTTGATTTAGATCTAAAAAGTCTCGATTTTCTAGATTTTTGTTGCTCAAGTAGAGAAGTTATCCCCAAAGCAACACAGTGTAGATGGTAAAATGGATCCACGATCGAGGGAAAGAGACATAAAAACCCTAATTATTGGTGTGGTTTTGTGTGGGCTAAGAATAGAAAATATAGTGAAGAAAGAGAGAATTAAACTTTTTATACTACTCTTTTTTCTCCTTTATGATAATAATAATGACACTTGCATTTGCATGTATTATGGGGCATTTATTGAACTCTTCTCTGTTTAAGTGTATCTGCATGTGTTGACCCAATCATAAATAAGGCCACTTAAAATCCTGATACTTCATTCTTTTTTATGAGACAATGATGTAATAGTGTTGTTTGTTTCCAAATTATGAAAAGATATTGGAGCTACACTTTTGATCAAAGTTGGACATAACATCAACTATCATCAACTTTGACTAGTCTACTTGTGATCCCTAAAGCTGGAATTGTAATGGCATAAAGGAAAATGGAAATGATAATTTTATTAAACTTTCCCATTTTTAGGCCACTCATCATGCTTTGTATCGATCACTCTTTATCTCAATCTTTTCACACTTAGGCCAATAAAAGTAAAGCGTGTAGCTGCTTTTGTGCTTTTTATTCAATTCTCTTTAGTTGTTTGTGGGGTTAGTGTTGTTACAAAAGCCAAAAAGAAAAAAAAAAAAGGTTGCACGGTGCAAAAATACCATAGATAGTCGTAAAAGAAACAAGTAAACGAACATGAACAATATATATGTGGTTTAGATATATATGAAGCCTACGTTCACGGCTTAGAAACCCTATTCTCTAAAGAAATCAATGTTTTCATGTAATGAAAACTCAAAAAAGGGAGGTGTAAATAAATACAAACATCAAAAACTAACTAGGATTAGAATATTTTTCACTCACATTCTCTCAAATTTTTATACTGGATCGTTATATACATAGTCAGATTCAAGAATTCGATACAAATGTAATTAGTTAACAACGTAATGAGTACCTTCTTAACAAAAGATTCGCCAAATTCTGGACAAACTTTTTCATCCTGATCTAGTTCATGGTCTTCCCCTTCTTTTAACAAACCTCTTTAGCACTTTAGCTTTGGACTAATCTCTTTTTGTCTTTCTTTTGTTCTTTTTCTCTTTATTCTTTTTCTTTACTCGATCTCCTTTGTTTCCTTTTGCTTTACCCAAACAGAAGCAAAGCTGGAAAAGCCATTAACCATAAACTTATGCTTTGCCTATTTGGAGTCAACATTTATATATCCAAAATTTCAACCACCACGTGTCAAATATGTATATATAGGTTGGAATCATAAGAAGCAAAATTACAAGTATTACTGCATTGAAATAGCTCCTTGCAAAACAACATGAAGCAAAAGTTTCTCTTGAAATGCTATTCTGCAAGATGGAAAAGGAAAAACTGCACAAGTGGTTAATTGGGTTACCATTAAGGTGTGACACAAATAGCTTTTTGAGTATTGGCATGGGTCGGATATACATATGTTTTTCGTCAAATTTATCAGCGTCAAAATCCCGGTTTTGTAAATTTAGAATCTTTCTTTGATATAGAGTATTAAAATATCAACTCTGAGAGCTTACATAGTATCATAGCAAGAGATTTTGAGTTTGAATTTGGTCTTGTCTACTCAAGAAATAATCTAAATTCAACCTAATTAACTAAAAATAGAATAAGAGGTGTATATAGATGTAAATGGCACATGCATAAATATATAGATTGATCAATTTGCAAATCACTTGACTGTTATCACCCAACAATCAATTCAAACTTAGAGGAGAAGCTCAAAATGATTGTTCGAACCGAATCCAACTGAAATAGACTTGGTTTGGTTCGGTGTGGTTCCTTAGTAATTTGGTTTCACTTCCATAGTCCATACAAGCATGCACCATGCATGGTAACATGGGAGACACTGCAAAAAACTCCTCCTTATCCACAACAATGAGTTTTCCTCAGCAAAAGGGAGCACCAATGAAGCTAGTACCACAACTGTGTGTAAAAACTCCATCATCGTATACCTAATAATTTTCACCAAGGACCTAACATTGAGTGAAAGGCATTGTAGCTATGAAAGGAGAAGTAAAAGGGGGCTAGCTGCATGAAAAAGTGCAAATTGAGGGACATAAATAAGTTAAGAAAAGAGAAGAGCACATGGAGAATAATTTCCACTTCATAATATTAATGTGAGGCCACATGCGCCAACTCATGCAATTGAAAGAGGCCAACACAGTTAGGTATGTGCAGGGTCATCATGGCTTCAGTTGTACTAGCTAGCCAGCTAGTTAGTATCATAGTTGAAGATCTCTTAAAGAGATCCATCAATTGTTTGGTTATAATTTATTTGAATTTGAATCTTTAATTATTTATGATTGTGCAGGATGATAAAGGAAGTGGATAAGTTTATCCATTATTGGTTTTCTCCAACATGCATGGCCTAAACTGTGTAGGAGATAGAGACTTTATTTAGTGTTGTAGATATGGTTGCCCAAGGGATGCTTTTTTTGAGGAAAATATTGCACGCTACTTGCTTGATTCATTTAGAAGGTGAATTAAGCTACATGGGTGGGATAACAAGACCTCAAGGGTGGCGGAAAAATGAGACAACATTGAAAAAAAAAAAAAAAACCGTTACCAGGGTCTCTCTACTGATCAGAGATTCTCCTACTGAGAGATTAGCTGTTTATCTTGTAGATTCCATGTATAGGGTCCGTCTGGGCCATCCTAAAAATCACTCCATTCCTGGTCTCCCAAATTTAACCCACAAGCAAGCTATGATACCAATTTGTCCGTTGCTCGTGGGTTGTCCCCCTCCGACCTTTCCAACTATCCCACACCCGATGTACGTCTGCTCCCAAGTCTCCTGATTAGACATCCTTCAGCGACACCACCATAAGAAATCTGGAGAACACGCACCGAGAAAAATGATGGTGAACAGTTCCTACTTCAGACCCACACAGCATGCAAGTCATGTTCCCAAGCCATCCTCTTTTTAACAAATTATCTGCAGTAAGTTGCCTCTTCCTGAGGACGAGCCAACAGCTAGAACACTTTCACTTTAAGAGAAATATGAAGCCTCCAAATCTTATAAGAATGGGCATCCCTCGTGCCCCCATTGCACAATGCAGCATATGTAGATTTCATAGAAAAATGCTCGTTTGGGCTCCACCGCCAATACACACGGTCTGTTCCTTGGCCACTTTCACCTTGCCCAAGGGATGTTTGCATGCAAATGTGGTCCATCATTCAAAACATCAACATGCCCTCTTAATATTTAATGGTGATTAAAGAGAGGAAGACAAAAGAATCATGTACAGTCGAATTGAAGATACAAAAAATTGTTTTAACTTGTGTATATATATATATATATATAGAATTAGGCTGGAATACTATTAATAGTAAAACGTTTTTTTTGCAATCAAGTTTTTAACCCTTGGATGAAAAATTGTAGGGTCAGGATGATATTAAACGGTTAAAGTTGAGTAGTCCCCCTACGGTTGAGTGGTCCCCACTGGGTTATAGTATTTAATCCATTGGATAGAAATAATGAAAAGAGTTGATCCAAAGGCTAAAAAACTGGTAGCAACAATGAAATTTTGCTACTAATAGTAGCCCAGGCCAGTCCAACTCATATATATATATATATATATATAGTCCGACTACTATACTATCGATAGTATCAACCCCTTGATACTATTGAGTTTTCTACCGTTAGATCTACCCTTTGAGTTTTCTGCCGTTAGATCTAGATAGTTTAAAGTATTTTCTATCAAAATTTGAAGAAATTTAGATTCTTCTACACCATTAAACTCTAAACTCGTCATAGTAGCCATTGAAAATTGACAATTTTGAAATGGTTTGATCATAAAGTAAACTATGTCGAAAAAATATAAAATTTTATTTTTAAAAACTGTAAATACCCTAGATCAGTTTTAACGGTGTGGATCGTTGATTTGAACATCCCAAGATAAAAAATGAGACTATAGTAGGCCCGGTACTATATATAGTATATAGTATAGGAGACTAGCTCTATATATATATATATATATATAATATGAAGAGTATCTTTACATATAAGCTTAGGGGGTGCTTGGTTTCTGAAAAAAATTGTGAGAAATTGTTACTTGAAAAAGAAAAAAAAAAAGATTTTCATGAAAGAACACTTTTTTCATAGTTTTTATTTTTCAGATTATAGAAATCTGGAAAAAGAAAAAAAAAGGTTTTCTAATGAAATCTAGAAATCCAACTAGAAAATTATTTTTTTGTTTTTTGGGTTGGATTCAAGTCTTTTAACACTCTAGTTTTATAAAAATTTAGTTAACACTTTCTAGCTTCTAGGAATGTCAATGATATGGATATTTTATCCGAATCTGAATCCGAATAGTGAATTTATTCGATGCTAAATGGATATAGTTTCGAATACGGAAATATAAAAAAAAATAAAAGCAGACGGATTTGGATTCGGGTATGGATTTTGTCTAATATCCGATCCAAATCCAAACCCGACCCGAACCGGAATTATTTTTTAATTATATATTTGCATGTGTATTTTAAAATTTTAAATTTAATGTAATATGTTTTGAAATATGGTAAAGGAAAATAATTATTCTGGGTTCAGGTTTTCAGATTCGGATTTGGATATGAATATTTAAAATCTGTCGGATTCGGATTTCAAATTTGATAATCAGATTCGGATTCGAATTTTTAAAAATTTGCCCCGAGTCCGAAGTGTGGGAATTATTATATTACAATAAAAGAGGCCAATCGTGGGGAGAATCGGTTGGCATCTGTGTCCATGGCTTCATTTAATTTGACTTAGCCAAAATTACATCGCATAAAAGAAGATGGATATTTTGGTGGGTTCACTGACAAATCCACCTCTAGTGCCTTGTTTGGCCTCATTCCTTTCTATTAATTCTTTTAAATATAAATTTTATAATAATTTACCATGTCAGTAAATAATTTTTTTTTTTTTTTATTCTGTTGTGATTAGTTCCCTACCTTGCAGTGCATAGCGATCTGATAAAGGATAGCAACTCATTCAAGGCCTGGGCTTTTAAATTTTTTTCCTCGTTATTTTTAGTTCGTTTTACTGGCCCAATTTCTCTCGGCCCAAAAATTGGCACAGGCCTTTGATCACTGAGCACTCTTTGGTTGAAACCGACTTAGGTTTCGTTTTGGATTGCGAGGAGATTGCGTTATGTGCGGTGAAAAAGTACGTTGAAAAAATACCTGTTTGTTTCCGTACGTAATATTGCTCTCCGCGTTGAAAAAATACCAGTTTGTTTCCGTACGTAATATTGCGCTCCGCGTTGAAAAAATACCTGTTTGTTTCCGTACGTAATATTGCGCTCCGCATATCATGATGAGTCGGTTATGATATATTTTCTACAGTCCCACTGGAGAACGCAGAAGTATATCTCTATATTCTTTTTCAACAACTCCATTTTATCTAATAGCGTTAGATAGGCTTCAATACCAAACTAAGCCTCAAAGAACTGAACCAAGACAGTTCAGTTCAGGTTTATAAGATAATTCCGTTGAGTTCAGGTTTATCTTAAAAACAACAATTTTAAGAAACAAATCAATCACAATTATATCTGGCTTTTACTAGTTTAATTTATTTGAATTCAAATTAAAATTTCTATAGAAGCCAAATGAACCAAACCAAACCATCAGAAAATTTTCGGCTCGCACGGTTTTGGTTTGGTTGACCCCTTTAATTCGGTTCTATTTGGTTCGTTTTGGTTTTAGACAAGTACCTAAAAACCGAACAGAACCAATCGGCCGATCCCCGTAAATAATTATTTTTGCATGAACCGACCGTCCCTAAAGCAAGTGGCAAAAGGCTTGGTGGTTGGTACCCGAAATCCCAAGTTCAAATCCTAGTTGATTCAAAATTTCAACTAAGTTTATTTCTAATTGAAATTAAACGAAGCAGGTAGCGTGCTACCTATCTCTCCAAAAAAAAATATATTTTTGCATGAAATGTTTGGTCACCCTCTCAACATAGACCGTTGTGAATAAGTTAATTTTTTTTAATTTCCGCTCCTCTAACTTTTGTTCTTTTTTTAAATTTTAGTTATTCTAGTTATTAAGTTAAAAAATTTTGTTAAATTCAATCGGTTAATTAGATATTAGTGGTTAATTATGCTAGTTTTACCTACTATATATAAAGCAACTAGAATAATTAAATTTGATGAAATTATTAGAAATCTTGACAAAATACTAATCTTATTATGGTCAAAATTACTGTTTTTTGAGAAAAGATAGCACGCTACCTGTTTCATTCATTGAAAATATGAATTAGGCTACCAGGGCCTCGAAGGAGCGGCGCGAAAAAAAAAAAAAAAAAAAAAAAAAAAAAAAAAAAACCCCGCTATGGTAGGACGTCTAGCAGTTTATGCACACAGCTCCCAGAATTTCAGCAGCTCCTTAAATCTGTACACCGCTACGAGGGGATCTAGTTGGATGTTTCGAAAGATCATATCGTTCCTAGCCTTCCACATAGTCCACCAGCACGCGGCTAATTCAGGAAGGCTATGACTCGTATTCTGCCATCTTTTCTTCACCATCCACCTATCCCAGATATGAATAACATCGTCTCCCATTTCCGTAGCTTGAATATTCTCCACACCCACCCACGTGGTCAAAATTACTTGATTTCAAAAAAGCAATAGTTTAGAAAGTGTCAAAAAGGATTTTTTTTTTATTTTTTGAATAGATACACTAAAAATACTTGATATGTCCGTGTTGACAATATAGGAATGAAAAGTGCATACAATTACCAAAATGCAATAAAACACAACGAACAGGTTGAATCCCTTCCCAGCTCCACCAGGAATCAGAAAATGAATGATATAACACAAGAGCAAACTCCTCTCCAGTAAGAGAAGAAGAAGAAGCAATGAAGTTTCCTATGATGATGATGATGATGCATCTATAGACCCAGAAATCAACAAACCCAATTCAAAAGAACACATAAAATTCCACCACCTGGCACCAATTACCAACCTAATAAATGTATATATGTATATAAAATATGCATGCCCCGGTGCCAAGTAACTCCATCTTAAAAGTAAATCCATCTTAATTATTAGTAGATATTATATATTGCTTTCCCGGGCCCTGTGCTCCTTCAAACACTTGACAAAGCCATCCACGTACTTGTCCTGCATCTCTACATCCCCGACCACTTTGCTCACCTCCTTGGCCTTGGCCCTCACCTTCGCGCCCTCCTCCCCGGCCACCACCTTTCTCACCGCCTCAGCCACTGCGCTCCGGCTGAAGAACCCGCTGTCCTCGTCCCTCTCCACCTCCACACCCACGCCCTTCTCCGCCATCGCCCGCGCGTTCAGCCCCTGGTCGGCGCACACCGGCAGCAGCACCAGCGCCCGCCCGTGCTGCAGGCCCTCCACCACCGAGCTCCACCCGCAGTGCGTCAGGAACGCCCCCACCGCATCGTGGCCCAGCACCTGCACCTGCGGGGCCCACCCCGTCACCACGAGCCCACGGGGCCTCGTCCGCTCCTCGAACCCCTCGGGCAGCAGCGCCGCCGCGTCCTCCGCCCCCGCGGGCTTCCTCAAGGCCCATAAAAACGGAACGTTCGAGAGCTCCAGGCCCAAGGCCAGCTCGCGCAGTAGCTCGGCCGTCAGCACGGCCTCGCTGCCGAGGGCGACGTAGATCGCCGACCCCGTCTTCTGGGCCTCCAAGAATTCGAATATCCTCGGGTGGTGGGCGCTCAGGTTCCCGTCGGCGGCTTGGGTCGAGGGGAGGAGGCCGAGGGGGACGACGGGCCGGTCGTGCAGGCCCGACAGGAGCGGGAACCAGTCGGGCTCGAGCTCGGGGCAGGACCGCTGGGCGACGATGGCGGCGCCGGCGAGGCCCATCTTGAGCCGGGCCGACTCGGGCACGCCGGAGGCGTTGGGGAGCACCGAGTCGAGGAAGATCCGGAGCAGCTCGTGGCGGCGGAAGGCGACGGCGGTGGGGAAGGGGACCCACCTGGGCGGCCCGATGAAGTCGGCGGGGTTGGTGCGGCCGAAGAAGGCGGCGGTCGAGGCGGGGAAGGTGCTGAAGAAGACGGCGGGGAGGGAGGCGGAGGAGGCGGCCCAGTAGGCGGCGAAGTCGTGGACGACGAAGTCGGCTGGGGAGCAGCCGGCGACGAACTCGGCGAAGAAGGGGCGGAGGGAGTCGAGCGACTTCTGGAGGGAGGGCGGAGTCTGGGGGCAGGTCGGCCGTGGAGGAGACGGGGGGAGGTGGGGGAGGGCGACGAAGGAGAGGAGCGGAGTAGCGCCCGCCGGAGCGGGGAGCCGCCGGAGGAGCGCCGCCGGGGCGAGGAGCGAGACGCGGTGGCCGCGGCGGGCGAGGGCGCGGCCCAGCTCCAGGAACGGGAGCACGTGCCCGAAGGCGAAGTAGGGGAGCATCACCACGTGGAGCTGGTCCCGTTCTCCCTTCAGGTTGTTCCCATCCGCTGCCGAGTAATCCATAATTAGCAATTAATAAAAAATAACTAATTAATTAAATGGATAATTGGTAATTTATATCTATCTATGTATCTATCAATTTATGTGATGGATAGAAGACTGGTGAGGTGGAATGAGAGAGAGTGGGGGCTTTGAAGTGAGAGGGAAGGATTTATATAGAGAGGACAAGAAGAGGATTAAGGAGACGTTGGTATGATTAAAGTGTGATTAGGTGTGGCTCTGTGATTGATCAATGAGTTCTCTAGAAGCCTACTTATGGCTAGAGCTAGAAGCTTAGTAAGTTAACTGTAATTAATTTGTTGGATGTGAAATATAAACTTATTTAGTGTACACGTTTCTATATCATTGTACTCGTATATATTAAAAAAAGAAAATTATATGTGAAAAAAGTTCTTTCTATTATAAAAATTGAACCAACATACTTCAAGTCATGTTAAAAAGGGATAGTTTGATATCTATAGTTGTTGTTTTTTTTAATTCTTTTTAAATACTTATCTATATAATTTGATGTGTTGAAGGAGAAAATATAAAGCAATTAAGCTTCAAACTTAGGACTTCGGGTATCAACCATTAAATTTTTTTCTCGATTTATTTAAAAAAAATGTAAAAGTAAAAAAAAATTATTTTAAAATTTTTATTTATTTTTGCCTAGTAAAAACTTTGTATGAAAGGACTATATATAATTCTCGATACACTTTTATATCTTTTGATATACAAATTTCTATTCAAAAAAATAAAAAATAAACAAACGAGATCTAAGTTTATTCCTAAAATGGTGAACAAAATGAATTACATGCTATCTTTCTCTAGCTCAAAAAAAAAAAAAGAAGTAAAAAGCTAATACATGCTCTTGAGTTTAAATCTATGAACATATATTTTTAGATTGAGTAGATTCCTATCAAGTTTGTGTAAGTTGAAATAGGATTCATAGCTGCAGAAAAAACTCCAACTGTAGCCAGACTTTTTTTTTTTCGATATTTTAAAATATATCAACGCGATTGATTGAAATATGTTAAGATAAGATTCAACATTGATTTTGGAGAGAGACGTACAAAACAATACGCGTGCATGTTGCATGTACGTATATTTATCGAATAGGAGGATCACGTGCATGTGTGCATTAATTAACTCAAAGATAATTATTAAAATGTCCGCTGCTTAATTATTAGTTATTGCATGAATCTCGCTTACGTTAACTAATGGCGAACCCAATTTCAATTAGCTAAAACCATTTCAAAGGCACGAAGTTAATTTCACGTAGTTACACTTGATTTTTTTTTTTTTTTTTGAGAAAAACATAGCAAGCTACCTGCTTCATTTTTTAGGAAAATGAACTAAGCTTACAAATGGAAGCAGCCGAGGCCTCCAAGAGAAAAGAAAAAGAAAGAAAAGACGAAAAAATAGAGGACAAAAAAACAAAAGGGAGGACGCCACGCAACTAATCAAAACATGGATCAAACTCATAAATTCAATTTAGGGAAATTATTTTATTCAAAATCAGTGTGCTTGAATCATTTGGGCCTTTGGTTTGTGAGTTCCATATGCACCAACGTGTGCTTAGAATATTTTGGAATCCGACTTGCAGGTAAGGGTGACAATTTTTGATACAATTCACAAACTTTAAAACGATTGGACATAAAGTTAGCAGTTTGAATAAAACTTACGTACTTTTAAAACCCACTAGCGAAAAAGTTTTTATGATAAGAAGAATCTTATTCTATTTGTAGCTACTTGGTGGATAATTTAGTTAGAAATTAATAAACAATGTTTTTCTTACCCAAACGTGACTTTTTTGCTCCTCTCTTTCTCCTCTCTTTTCCTTCAATCTTGTTTCTTTTTCTTCTGCTTTAGTTCGATCTCCTTTATTATCTTTTGCACCTCCTCTTTTCTTTGCTTCGTCTTTTCCTTCCTGTAAATATGTTTTGGATTGTATTGTTTTTCAGACCCTCATGGTTGCTGACATGACCGGCGTTGTCTCGTAAATCCGAACTTTAAGTAAATTAAGTTCAAATGATCAAGAGAAAAAAAAAAAAGTTAAATTGAATTTGGATTTAAATTTGTCAATTAGTTAATAATGTTAGATTAAAAGATACACTTTAAAAAGATTTGTTGTGGTATTGTTAGTAGTTCAAATAAATTCACATAAGAGTTTTCAAGTTTAGATCGCGAATTGCACTACTGGTATACTAGAGTGAATATTAGCTTTTACAAATTAAGGTATCTGAGTAAACCTAATTACTTCCAATGGTGAGACATTGAGGCATGAATTGCTCGCTTGCATGGATAGGCTTTCTCTTTTTGGGATGTCGAGTATGCTTGCGCTAGCAGCTAACCATAAATTCTTCTAAGAGCAATGTCAATGCATACACTATACTAGAGGGTAAAGCGCAACGAGACATTCGGTTGTGTAGTACTCTCGAGGAGGGTTAATTTATCCGGCGAGACGAAATTACTCAACTTGGTGGGCAATATCGATGGTGCGGTTGTTCGACGAAAGCCCGTAGAGAGTCTAACGAGAGATTGGATATATGGTATGATACTGAGCAATAAGACTCGAGGAGGAGTTTGTTTGGCTAAAATGTTTAAATTGGTATTCTGCTGTTAAGTTGGAAGGCATGCCCGTACTAATTAAGAACTTGGGGATCGAGGATGGTCCGGATGTGTGATGCTTGGGCGCTGCACAAAAACTTTTAAGGCGAAAATATTTTCTTTTAACTAAAATAAAAAATTCTAGGATGCGGCCGTGTAACTATTATATTTCTACGAAGGTTGTACAAATTACATATTCTTTCTTCTAGTCTCGGCTTTACCAATTGTTTTGTTTGGTACACGTCCGGGACTTTTGGGTTCTGGTACCGTGAGGGTCATGTGTCTGTGGGCTAGTTAGTTTTGGACTTAACTGCGTTTTGGACCAGTGAGCCTCGTGTACCCTTTGGTTTAGTAGGTTTCTATTTTTCTTTCGGCTAGGGCTACTATACTCTTATGAGTAGAGATCCTTTTGTACTTATAAATTTTCGACCGTTAGATTAAGAGATATGCGGTTAGGATGAGAATGGTCTCCGATTAGGATGATAGTGGACCCCAAAAATTAAGTGGGTGGTTGGTTGAATAGTATGATCCAACAGCTGAAAATAATCAAAAGAGTTAGATCTAACGGCGAAAAACTTATAAGTACAAAGTGTTCTATACTAATAAGAGTATAGTAGCTGGACTTTTTTTTAATTTTTTCTTATTGTGAATGATTTCTATATTTTTCTTCAGAATACTTCTATGTATTTTAATTATTCACTTTGTTTTTTTTTTTAGAAATAAGTTTAGCTGAAAATATGAAGCAACTAAAGTTCGAATTCAACACCTCATATATCAACCATCAAATCTTTTCCTACTTGCACTAGAGATGATCAGTTCGTATGTACTTTTAACCATTTCTTTTGTTAATTTAATTTAGAATTAATAGAATCGTGTTACTATACTTCTCCACTTTTGCAGATATTTCACGGTAGCGCACAGAAAAAGCACTTGCAATCAACAAAATGATTTGGGCAACTAAAGTTTGAATTTGGAATTTCAGATATCAGTCATCAAATAGTTTCCTACTTTCACTAGGAATTAATGATCAGTTGTATATTTTAATTATTTCTTCTGTTAGCTTAATTTAGAATTAATAGTACCGTGCTACTATTCGTCTCCACTTTTACAGATTTTTTATGGTAACACTTAGAAAAATCACTTACAATCAACAAAATGATGTGAGCAACTAAGTTCGAATTTAGAATCTCATATATCAATCATCAATTTTTTTTTTCACTTAGAATAAGAAATTATTAGTCTCTATATTTTAACTATCTCTTTCGTTAGCTTAATATGTCTCCACTTTTGCGGATTTTTTGCGGAATTGCGTAGAAAAAACACTTGCAATCAACAAAATGATGTGAGCTAGTGATTGGCAGGAGGAAACTATACATTTGGTGGCCGCGGAGGAGACGAATGAATGCGGTGGGTGAGCTGTCGCTGCAGCGCGTTTGATGAACAGCGGCTGCGGAGTTACGGAATCGGCAAGCAATCGCACCAGTTGTCCGCTCACAAATCCCCTCGAAACGAAAAATTCTAGAATGCAACGGATATATTGGTTACGTGGCGTAACAAATCAATCAAATATATTTTTTTAGGAATATATGTCCCATCATGATTGTAAAAAATTTTTTTATTATACTTTTATTTAAAAAGAAGGAATGTGATTGACTTGTTATTAATGACGTGTTGCAAGTGTGATAGTGTAAAATTCCTCTCTCTAAACAGATTCCCAATAGTGATTTATTAACTCTTATTTTTTTGGAGCAATTGAGTAATTGCATTTGTATTCCTAAAAAACAATAAAATTATATTTATTTTCAGAAAATTTAATTATATATATATATATATATACATATATTAAAAAAAAGTTTAATTGTATACAGATTTTTGTAAATATATCGAATAGTAGATATAATTCTATAAAGTTCAACTTTTATTTCTAGCACTCCAAAGTCCTAACGTTTTTCAAATATAGTCATACTGTTGGAATCCGTTAGAAAAATATATTTAACCATAAGTGAGTAAAATATTTAACCTTGGGTTAGTGAATGAGTTAACTTGACATTTTTATCCATCTTATATTACTGTATAAAATACTTTTTTTTTAGAACATTTATATACGTTGGAGCTTTTGCAGGATTATATTTCTAAGGGCAAAAATATTATTTCACTTATCTGCTGTCAAAAAATAAATAATGTTCTAACGAGAACAAACAAAAAGGGCAAATATGAATATCACCGGATTTTGCAAGAATAAAAATGAAAAGTTAAACTTTATATAGGAATATATTTACTATTCGATAAGTTTACAGAAAGTGGTATGCAATTGATCCTTTTTTAAAAGTTGCAAAGTAATCATTCTTTACTAAATAAATATGTTTTAAATTACAATCTACATCTTTTATTAACTCGATTGTTTTTATTCTAATTCTCTTGTCGTTCCACGTGACCTATAACTTATAAAGTCAAAAATATTCTTAAAAAAATTATTTTTCACAAGGATATAACAATCTTAACAGTTAACTAATGATAGTTGACATGTAGAATTAAACAAATTTATATATTTTGGAGCTTTTGAGCAATATCTTTGATAATTTAAACTTTGCTGGATTAATTCCACAATTTTAAAGTTCTGCAGAAATAAGTATTGTGGATGGAAAACACTAATCAATAATTTCAAAATTTAGAGTTGAAGAAAAGAGTGCTTGCGGGTTTCGACTGTGACCGGATCCAACACGGCGTTCGTCATAGGTAGGATGTTGGTCCATTTAATCCAATAACCCGCCAAGTACACGTCTCCTGTGAGAACCGAACCCACACTTGACTAATTTCAATACTATTTAGACAATCTCGACGCTAATCATTAATTTTAAAAGCTCGTAGAGTTAAAAAAATTAGAATCAATTTTGCAACTAATTTACTTAAAGCTTATAAAGATCACAACATTTGCGTGCTTGGATTGTGACTCAGTCAAATCTCACCTTCATATATCATTGGGGCAAGATGCTAGGACGTTTAATCTAACATATATTATATAAAATTATACCCTCTCACTTTAGTAAAAAATGCATGGAGATCACTCTTCAACTATAGGCCATCTAAAGTAGCTCGCTCAACTTTCTTTTGTTTTTTAATTGAAAGCCCGTCAACCAGTAATTAATTTTGTGGTCAATCAAGTGTTTTCAACCAAAGAAATTAATTAAAAATTTTACAAAATTAAATAATTATTTTATCCATTATGTTTCAATTTTACCAAATTAATTGATAATTTTGTTAAATTTAAATACTTTAAACTACTTTATAGCAAATAAAACTAAATTAATTAACTCTTAATAGCCAATTGAGCACTTTTATCAAAGAGCACTTTTATCTTTGTTTAATATCATACATAAGAGCACTTTTATCTTTGCTTATTTTTTAGAAAATAAATTTAAATAGAAATGTAATATAATTTGATTCAGAAATACTATCTCTGGGACCAATCATCAAATACTTTTTAACCTACGCTATAGATTGTTGATGTACACAATGTAACAATATAGATGACTGGGCATGTTATGTACACATCAACAATCGAAAAAAAAAAAAAAAACAAATCCTATACGAGGAATCCAAAGCACGTGCGTATGCATTTTATTATAGTAAACCTTGATCAATTACGAGAAGAATCAAAAGAAAAATTTAACACGAGCAGCGCCGTACAATTGAGGGTTCAATGCGTGCACGTAATTAATTTATTTGTTTGGATAAGATTTGCCCAATCAAATGATTCGTCCATCAAATCTAACTACTTTTCACGTACTCACCAAATGTGACCTTTTTTTATAAGAAGTTTATTGAGTTTATAATTTTTCAGAATTATTCTTTTTTAATTTTATAAATTCAGTTCATTATTTTAAAAAAAATTGAATCAAATTATTGGTATAAATGTGCAGCATAAATAGAAATGGTATAACGCAAATATAAATAGTACAACAGATTTCTTCTTCTTTTTTTCAAAAAAAAAATGTATAAAGAAACAATTATTCCAATATTCAAATCATCAATATGGTGTTGTTCTCTTCGTCTTCTTATTTCTTCTTCATTCTTTCTCTATTAGAAAAAATGCTACACAATTTAAAACTTTGTTGAATTGTTGTTTTATATGATTAGAAAATATATTGCATTATTTGATAAATTATTGTACAATTAAGAAACATATTATACTATTTAAAAAATTATCATATAATTTATTTGTTAATATATTGCTATCAAATGATACAACATTTTTTTAAAATTATGCCATATAGTTTATAATTTAGATTCTTAATAGATTTTAGCATTAAAAAGTACGTGTTATTTTTTAGAAAGCACAATTGATAACTCATAATATACATGTACCTTCTGCTTGAAAGACGAGAAACCTCACGTAAGATAAAAATGAAAAAATAAAAACAAAAGTTAACAGTACTATAAATGGTGCAACTTTTATACATTTTGTGCAACACAACCAATTGCACTTATGCTGCACCATTTATATGCACAATTTACACTTGTATTGTACCATTTAGGAGGATAAGGCACTCTTTGCTTCTTTTTTTTTTTTTTCGTGTTCACATCATGATTTGTTACTTATATTTTTTTAAAAAAAAGAATAATATCTATAAAGTATACATGTTCTAGACGAGAGACAATTTAGTTAAATTTCTAATAAAACACATTGAATCTACAATTTTTTTGTTCAAAAAAGGAGATTAAATATGTAAAATTGAAAAACCAGCAAAATTTTTATGCAAAAAATCCTACTAATTAAGTTCCGACAATATTTAAAAACAATGCCACTTGTACATCCCATTTTAGGATATAACTAGTATTTAACCCGTGCTATGCACGGATAATATAATAATATAAAATAACATAAGTTATTATGTGATGATAAAAAATTTATTCTAATTAATATTATATTTTTTTAAATAATAAAGAAATATAGTATTGNGTTAATAATATAAAAAATATATTAAAAGAAATTAGAATGAGAATATAATCCAGTGGAGAACAAAGATCAAAAGAAAATGAAAAGAAAGAACTATATATAGGAGAATAAAAATTGTTTCATAGATAGAAATTAAAAAAAATAATTTAATGCAAGAATATAAGAGAAAGAAAAAAAAAATTGGAGATGATTTCATTATTCGACGAATTATAATGGGTTTTGGTTTTTTATTTTTGCATCAAAATCAAATTTCATTTTTTTCTGCATCAAAATCTATATCACATCCAGAAAAAAAATTACACTATCACCAACTCCTCTGATAATGAGGAGAGAGAGAGAGAGGATGACGAAGAAAAAAAAAAAGAAAAGTTTAAAATAGAAACGCACTATAATGCTATAAAGATTTTGAAAAAACATAATATTATGTAGAAATCTATACTTTCAAATTTAGGATGTACGTTTTAAAAAAATATAAAGGTTTTGAAAAGTATGAAGGGTGGAGAAATAAGAGGGTATACATTTTGAAAAGTATGAAGGGTGTGGAGATGAGAGGGTGTACGTTTTGTAAAGAATGAAAGGTGAAAAATGAGTGTATATTTTAAAAAAATGTGAAGGGTGGAGAGATGAGAGAGGGTACATTTTGAAAAAATATGAAGAAAGATGAAAGGGTATACGTTTTGAAAAAAGATGAGACTATACGAAGAAATGTAAAGATATGTACCTTTTGGAAGAGGTGAGGATAGTGCATGGTGAGGGGATGGAAATGATGAGCCCACAATCCAAACAACTCAAGTTAAAAAGATTTCGTCACGTGACACATTTTATTAGAGATTAATATAATCCTATAGATTCCTTCACCGTAAAGGTGATAAATGCTTTTTTATCTTGTCAAATTATAGAGCGTGTGTAAATCATAAGATGGCGATTGGCGATGTAACATATACACCTACATCAGTATTTCTCAATATTTAATGTGATTGACCTATTGTGGACCACTCATTTAATTGCTAAGTATTATTTGCTCTTCTTTAAACATGTCTCAAATAATATCACTTTCCGTGCGCTTTTTTTTTTATTTTTTTTTTTATTTTTTTTTTTATCTTCAGCTACTGAGCAAGACGATCAAGTTGTTTGTTATCTCAGATAGTAAGTAAGAGAACAGAGATTTGCTTGTGAATTTATCAAAATAGAGAATTGGAGTCCTTGGCTTCTTGAATAATATACGTAGTGTAGGTTCTTGTAAAATCAGAAAGTTTATACTAAATAAGATAGATTGCGGGTTCGGGGACTCCTTTACGAAATAATTTTTTTAAATTTTATAATTTACAAAATAATCCTACCAAAATTTTATTTGGCAATTTAATTTTCGAAATATGTTAAATCATTCATCGCATTTAGAAAAAAGGTCTTCTAAAAGCAGTAAATTATTCACCGCATTTATTAAGACGGTTAACAGTTCACCACTTTTTTCATAATTTTTAAGGTTCTTAAAATTGTACGTAGATTATACGGAAAATAAAAAAAAAATAAGATTGTTAGGANTATATATATTTATATAGATCGACTTGAATTGTAGCATCATATTTAAATTTAGAATTGCCAATTACCTCAATTAAAATTGACTTCTTCAAAAATTCATCAATCAGAGTTTTATCGCTGCTCAGTTTGTTCACTGTGTACACAGGCTTAGGATGATTGATATTATTGTCTTTAATCCTTATCTTGAATAGTATTATTTTTCCCAGAAACTCATCAAGCTTTTCAGGTGCCTGGCTCATGTCACCCGTCTGAGTAAAAATATTTACTATTAGTATATATAAAAATAAGAAACATACTACATATATTTATGATAAATAATACGCACTTACCAATAAAACTTGTTGGTGTAATTGCGCGGCAGTATTTTGCAGAAACTGGACAATCTCACGATCAAATAAAATCAACGAAGCACTCCCAGACTCATCTAGCACCCTTAGTTGGACTTTGAAACTACCTGCATATTATAGATTGTAGTTAGAAAAACATCACATTAAATCATACACGTCGAGTGTAGAAGTAAAAATTCTCACCTTAGTCCAACACAAGTTATCATTCTCTCACAAAATTCACAATAGAATCCAGTTCCATCAGGAATCATCTTTTTGCTACATTTTTTGCAAGAATTGTAGTATCGGCCACGCTCAGTCTCAACACTTAGAATAGTTGCTAGAGTTACATATACACAAGGCTGAAAAGATGATATATATTCAGTATTAAGAATAAGAGAATAAAATATATTAAAACGATAAATATGGATAAGATATTTACACTTATTTACCTGTTGGCATTCTTGAATTTCAGCCAGAGTTTTTCTTTGAGATACTTTTAGGAAGTCATTCGTTAGAGAAATAGTGGATTAAGTTGAAATTTCACTAAGCACCATAGATTTACTTTGTTCTCCGCTTACAATCCTAAATTTTATAATCCTAAATTTTATATTTTAATGTAAGTGAACAATATATATAAAAAAAATAATAAGGTTATTGGTTAACTTACTTATTTTTGAACTCCAATATTTCTGATATATCAGTATTGATCATCATCTTGGTTGCATAAAGAGAATTTGATATACTACNTTAAGACGGTTAACAGTTCACCACTTTTTTCATAATTTTTAAGGTTCTTAAAATTGTACGTAGATTATACGGAAAATAAAAAAAAAATAAGATTGTTAGGATTATATATGAATTATTAGAATTTTTGTTTGATTGTTAGGATTGTATAGATTATTAAGATTTTTTTTATTGTTAAGATTGTATGGATAGATTATTATAATTTTTTTTATTGTTAGGATTGTATGGATAGATTACTAGGATTTTTTTTAATTGTTAGAATTGTATGGATAAATTTTTAGGATTTTCAAGTTGTTAAGATTATATATGATATTCGATTATTAGGGTTATATGGATAGATTATTAGAATTTTTTTGATTGTTAGGGTTGTATGGATAGTTATTAGAATTTTCAGCTTATTAATATTATGTATGATTTGTTGAAATATTTATATGGTTGTTAAGATTATATATGAGATATAAAAAGAACGTCTTTAAGAGAAAACTCTTACGTGATTCTTGCATGACAAAAAGAGGATTAATTTTTTAAATATAATTTTGGAAAGATTATTTTGCAAATATCAAAATTTTATAGGATTATTTTATAAAAAAGTTCTGGGTCCGGAAATAAGAGATTAGTTAGGCCTACTACCAACATCTCCCCAACTCCAGATATGTATTAAGGCAGTGTTTGGTTGAGGAATAAAGTGAGAATAAACCACTTTATTCCTCTAATTCATCCAAACACTAGAAGAGGGGATGAGTTTATTTAATCCCCATCTTAACGGGTTATTCTAGAATAACCCGTTAAGAGTAAGAAATTGTTGTTCCACCTTTTTGGTGGAATAACAATTTCTTCTCTTTATACCTCTACTAATTTAATAATAAAATATTATTAATTAATGTATTATATAATATTTTATTAATTAATTAACTAAATTAATAATTGACTAAGTTAGTAATAAAATATTGGCTAAATTAATAACTATTTATTAAAGTTTAAAAATTAAAATTTTAATTTTTTAAAATTGTAAATTTGAGATTTTAAAATTTTAAAATTTAAAAGTATATATTTTAAATTCTAAAATATAAATATAAAATATAAAAGTTCAAATTCTAATATAAAGAAAGGGATAATACCATTATTCTAATATAAAGTAATACTGCAGTAGTGTTGGTTGATGTTTTAGATTTAGAGAGAGAGAGAGAGAGAGAGAGAGGGAATCATTTTGTTGGCAAACTTGTAATGAAACTGTGGGGCCAGCTAACCTGACCCAGTTTTTGGGCTAGGTGTTTTGGTCAATCTAAGAAATTTTTTTGGTTTCAACTTTACCTTTGAATTTGATGGCACCAAAATATAGTATTGAATAAAAAAAATACATGTATAATTATCAACATTTTTAGGATAGATGGCAAAGAGCGTGATGGCTGGTCTTTGAGGTCCGAAGTTTGAAACCTAATTACTTCATATCAGTAATTAAAAAAAAAAAAAGCAAAATAAGTGATTTGTAACAACTCCTAATCCTAATAAAAGATGTGGGGAATCATAAAATAATTTCAACACAAAGATTTATAAATTGAAACTCAAAAGTAAACTCAAATTAAAATTTTGAGTTCAAGAATTGAATTTATTTAACTCTTAAATTGATATGTCGAGTTTAATTTTTAAATTCAAGGGATTCTTTTCAGTAATTTAATTGAAACAAAGCAAATTTAAATTTAAACTTTGAGCTCAAATGTTGAATTTTTATTTTATGTTTTACTCTTGAATTCAAATATGAGTTTAGTTCTTTAGTGGAAAGGACTTTGAGTGATCTAATTAAAAGTAAATAAATTTAAAATAAATAATCAAACCCAAATTTAAATTTCAAGCTCAAACATTAAATTCGAACTATAAGCTTAACTCTTGATTTTAATTTAAATTCAAACTATATGCGCTCATAATGTACTCATTGAAATTATACGTTGTTCTTATAAAAAAATTAAAATTAGTTATTTTAAAATGTAGCTCTAAATTATGTAGAATTAGACTGAAATACTTTTAATAGCACCAAGTATCTAATGCTATCAAACTTTCGGCCTTTGGATGAAAACTTGTATGACTAAAATAATAGTGGTCCCCGTAAGATTTAGTTGGTGATTGGTGTAATAGCGTGATTTAAGAGATGAAATTGATCAAAGGAGTAATCTGATGGTGAAAAATTTAATTGCACAATTGTTTGGTGTTATTAGAAGTATCTCAACCGAACTCTTATAATTATTATTATAAAAATTAAATCATTACTTTATGCTTTTAGATAAGTGCTTGCGTAATTGCAACTTATCTAATTAAACACCATGTATGAAGCCCCGGTTCTCAACAGCAAGCACAATTTTTTTTTTTTTGAACATGTAAATAAGAATTTTTTGTTAAGAGCAATGTCATTTGTACATTTATGTAATAAGTATAAATTTTGTGCTTAGCCTCTCAAATATTATAATTCACTTATTCATTTTATTAATTAATTTTTTTATATATACTATATATTTAAAAGAGGTTTATGACTCCATTTTCTCTTTACTTAAAAAGGCACATTTACTGGCCCACATAACGAGGGCCACGGACGAAGGCCTACCGCTCAACAGTTCACGACCAAGAATCAACGGCTTGCGGATCTTGGCGTACGGGACCCGGCTCACGGAAAATGGCGAACGGGCCATGGCCCACGGTTATTTTCACAGAAAAATAAAACAGTTGGGCTAACATTGGGCCATAATAAAATAGACCGGGCCAAGACAAGCCCATAAAACCAATCCAAACAAATCCGTTAAAAACAAGGGGGTGAAAAACAATTATTAGAAAAGAGATAAAAAAAAATGCTCCGCTCAGCTCCAGTGGCTCCTCTCCTCGTCCCGCTCCCCTCTCCCTTGGCTCTTCCCCTTCCTCTCTCCCCACCACCTCCTAACCCTAACCCTAACCCTAACACTAACACTTACCCTTCGCACCGCCGCATTCGTCGCCGTCGCCTCCTCCTCCTCTCCGTCCCCCTCCTCGTCGTCTCGGCCCCTCCCCCTCCCCACTCCTCCGCGCGTGGCCTCCTCCGCATGCCCCCCGCGCGCCTCGCCAATCGCTACTTCCTCGTCCGCGCCGGCGAGTCCGCGTACGAGCGCGCCGGCGTCGTCCGCACCAACCCCGTCGCCAAGACCTCCGTCGACAGCGGCCTCGCCGCGCCCGAGGGCCTGCGCCAGGCCGCGCGCGCCGCGCTCGAGCTCAAGCGCCTCGGCGCCTGCGAGGACGCGTGCTGGATCTGGCCCTCCATCACCCAGCGTTCCTACCAGGCCGCCGAGATCATCGCGTCCGCCAACGGCGTCGATCGCAGGTCTCGAAAACCCTAGCTCTGTTTTGAACCGGTTAGTTGTGACCTAACGATCGTGAATTGCTTTTGTAGCCACATTGTTCCCGAGTATAGCTTCTTGGACGCGCGGGGCTTGGGGGCTTTCGAGGGGAGGAGCTTAGAGTCGATTTCGGAGGTATGGTGTTTGATGAAATGCCAATGTGGTGTAAATGGAGTAACTTTGGTGCTTGATATGATATTTAGATCTTAGAAACAAAACTTATGATCTAGTGAGCACTACGAGTGTCATTTTAACATTATAATGTGGAGAATAACTTGGTATTATGATGTGTAAAATAAGATGTTTAAGAACTTCTATAAAGAGGATAACATTGTTTCTATTATATATCAATGGACAACATTGCTTTGTAAAGCTTGCACAGAGCTTAAGTAGTAACAAGGATTGTATATCAATGAGGATAATGCCTTTTCTAGAATGTATCAATGAGGATTATACCGAATCATCTGGTACGTAAGGACCTTATTTTTTAGAGTATTTTATTTGAGAGGTTGTTGGGAAACAACTCGAGCCTGGTTTAGAGTTAGATGAGTTAGGTAACCATAAACAAAAAGATTTTTAAAAAAAGGCCAAATCATCTTGTGGTCATTCACTTAACAAGTTATTTCCTTCTTTTGGGAGTCTTTGTATGTGCAATGTAAGAGAAGACACAATAGCGTATATCTTGACTTTCTTTTGAGATAAACAATTTTTAGATTACTTCTTTTTATGTTTTGGAACTGTGAAATATTCTCTTTATTCAGGTGTATGCATCAGATAATATTTCTCCAAACATCAAGCCCCCGCCTATCAGTGATGGAACACCAAATGAGAGTGTGGCGGATGTGTTTGTGCGGGTTACACAACTTATGTCCATATTAGAGACCCAGTATTCTGGAGATACAGTGATAATTGTTTCACCGGATTCAGACAATCTGTCAGTTCTACAAGCTGGCTTGATAGGTCTAGACCTTCGCAGGTTGGTATTATCACTTTCATAAGTTTTACGATTATTTACGGATGATAGAAATCATTTAAATCTCTAGCCCATGTAAAATATTTTTTTCCAAGCTCTGTCTAGTTCTTTGCTGACTTCCATGCCATTTCAGTTTATTTTGCCTGCTGTATTGCAGAGCTTTTCCCCTTTTTTTTGTTTGAGAAACCTGACAATGATTTGTTAGGAGAATGTCCGGTGAAAGTCATGCACCGGGCAACTGGTTCTTCGGACATATTATCTCTTTCCAGCGTTGCTCTATTTTAGAAAACATAGGTCACAAATAGCCATATTTGGGTAGGTTGTAATCAGCTGAACTGCCTGTTTGACCTTGATTTTGGGAGGCTTATCCACTCCAATTATAGAGCTTTTGTTGCGACAAGAAGTTAGAATGAGCTTTTGACTCTTGAAAGCATAAACTCCACTTTGAAGCTTCTAGTTCTGCTGTATTGCTTCTTTATACTTTATCGAACAATAGTTTTGCGGAAGTTCTAGCCATGCCAAATAGGCTCAAAGTTTGATGTGACTCTTCTGGAACACTATTCAATTAATTCTGTGCATGATTTTGAGCTATCTGTTTACACTTTCACATCCTTGAAACAACCTAGTTGTGATGAAATCATATAACTGCACTGCTTTTAAGTTGCTAAAAAGGAAAATTAGAAATGTCTTTGATGGTTTTTATTTTTATTGTTTTCTCTTCAACCGCCACTGAAAAGGGACTAGTGCTCTGCATGCAGGCATAGTGAGTTATTCTTTAGCCCCGGTGAGGTCAGGCTTGTTGATCCGGATAGCATTCCCGATTACAAGCAACCAGCTTCTGCTGTTTACAAGTGTACAAACCCTCCTAGTTGTAAATGATCTTTTCTAGCCAGTCTGATAAAACAAAAATCCCAATACATGTATTTTTTAATTGTTACTTACAAACCCTATTGTATAGCATGTCCTTACTCTGGTTATTTGGGGCTCATTACTGCTACTTAGAGTTACAAATATAAATGATAAAGAAATTACATTTAGTTGCTGATCTTCTTTCAAGTTACGGTTTGTTCCTAATGATAAGTTCTTTGTTCAAATAATAAAGAAGTTATGTTCACTGGACCCTTGATCATTCTGTTCAGGGCATCTAAACCGGATTCTTTGGAATATGTTCAGGGAGTGTGATACTTTACAGGCTATGATGATTCCCTGTAACTTGAAAGTAGATTCTTCAAGCGGAATTTTTAGTCATGGAGAACATGAGGTTACAAATAACAACTGTGCAAACATTAGAATGATATGTCGATTAATGAAAAGTTCATTTCCTCTTTTAATATCGTGTGGTGCAGAGGGTAATCGAGAAGCAAATAAAAAGCATTAACGTGTCGACATTTTCACTTCAATTATGTGACTTGAAGAGTTAAATAGGACAGTATTTAAAGCAACCTGTGACATATATGTATATATGGGCAGTGGATTGCTGAATTTTTGTATGTTCCACAACTAATAAGAAGCAAAGTGGAAGCAGATAACACTGATCCCTCGGTTTCTTACAGGAATATGGATTTTATACAAGAGAAATAATAGTACGGCATAAGAATGCTAGTGGAAAGTTTGGCTTGTATAAAGGTTCAGAGGAAGTATTTAATGCATAGTTTATGTGAATTAGGGAGCAATCACAAGTTAATTACCCATTGCCATGTCTACAAATTCCAATGGAGTATTTTAGTAATTTTACCAAGCAAAAAAGAGGCGAACAAAAAGGTATAAGTTTTTGTATGTATGGTAATGTATAATGGCTTTTGTATTTCTCTGGGTGAAAGAGGAACTAGGTAAATATTTGTTACAACTGTAGTTAGTCAAAATTCAAGAATACACAACATTGAACTGGTACAACATTGAGAATGATGAGCTCAGGCAAGACACATTTTACAATAGCTATTTAAATTTATGTTTTTTTTTCTTTTTTTTATTTTGAAAAGAGCTATCCAAACTTATGTTACAGGCATTACTTCTGCTGGTTAAAAGAACAGGCACCACCTCCGCCTCTTCTTTTTCTCAGTTGCCTGCAAAAAGTTTTAGTATTCAGTGAATGTAAATTAGTTGGTTATGGTTGAGATATCAAAAAAAGAATCAAAACTAAATAATTCATCATGAGAGTAATGAATAACAACATGCCGTCTGAATAGTAGTATATGAACACAATAAACATCTATATAAAAGTTCTACAAAACAATTTTGTTTGAATCAAGTTGGGTGTGCAAAAAACTGATTTTTGAGAACAAAAACAGATGGAAAAGTCATAGCTAGAGAGGACATCCGCAAACTTGGCTCGAGAATAGAAAAAATCGCAGCTTTTGGCAATCAGTAAGTGATTGTAAAGTAGTGAGACATTAGTTGAATCTCAAAGCACTAATAACAAAGCCATTGTTATAAACAGATTAACATTCAAAAGATTTTCACCAGTCCGAAGGTTACTTAGTATAAACTTTTGCAGGACGTGATGGAAAAAGCAATCAGGGAATAATAATGTACATACCCTCTGAATAAACAATCTCATGGTGAGCACAATCTCATCTCGTAACCTGCAGAAGTACAAAGTGGAGAGGGGAAGGGGGGAAAAAAGTTGAGAAAAAGAATTAGGATTGAAATTTAAATTCTTTGGTCTCTCTCGAATGGTAAGAATAGTTGATTCGATATGCATTTTGATGATTGGCAGATTCAAATGGCAAACAATGGAATTATGAAAAACCAGCGAACTTAGGTGCTCACGAGCTACTTTCTGCAATTAACAAAAGAGGCTCGGTCCTCTGGCTGCAATCTATCAGAACTCCAGTAGAATGCTCTTTAGGAATGGTAACCTGCAGAAAGAGAAAATATTTACAAAAAAAAAAAAAAACCTTGGTAAGTAGATACTAATACCATATAACTACTTTGAAATTAGGTCTTGTGTGGCCTAGTTGGAGCTTTTTTAGTGGGGCTGTTTCAATGCAGCTGTTTGAAGTACTTCTCGGTTCTCACTGCTCATTGCTGCAGTAGAAGCAGAAGTCAAAAGCTTATTCCAGCTTTCCTTGCAACAAAACTTTGTTTTTTTTGCCAAATCCTTGTCTGCTGCTTCTAGGAGTAGAGAAATGCTATTCCAGGAGCGAGGCCAATTAAGCACTTCTGTAAGCAAAGAACCACTACAAATCCAGAAATGCACGAGGCACCAAGCCTGTAGCCCAGGTAGTGGTGAACATATTGTAGGATATATAATTTTATTCCTATTAGCAACTTTTTTTTATGTAAGGAGTAAAGATGCTACTACTGTTGATCCAAAAAAATAAGAAGGTAGGTTTGATGAAAATGGCTGTCGCACAAAGAAACGGAAATGTGCATGACTCTCTATGGACTACATAACTTTGTAAAGTTCGATTAATAGATTCATCATACAAATTATGATATTAGACCAAAAGGTAGATCAGGAATCATACAGCTGTGCTCGGCAGGAACTTCTGATCATAAGTAACATGCGGTGATCCTGTTTTCTTGACGGAAAAGCCCTGTTTTCTTATTGCCAACTTAGCCTTCTCCAACCTGTTACTATACCCAATCTGTAATATTTGTTCGGGAGAGGAAACAAAAAACTTCCATCCTTAAATGCCATGTAGTTAAATAACTAAAGTACCAAGGTTAAGATAAACAGGTAAGCTTCGTAATAGAATTACCTTTACGGAAACATTGTATGAAGCATGACCAAGAAAGAAATTGCGTTCTATTTCGTGCTGCATTTTAGGGTCTGCACTAGAAACACCAGCGTCTGTTAAGTAGCGATAACTATTCCTGCCGCAACTAGAATGGGCTTAATCAACAAAAGTAAGTTATGTTTTGAGGGCCACTTGTTACAAAGAACGTCGGTTGATCTTACAACTTAGAATGTGAGCAAGTACCTAATACAACAGAAAATACGTTACGTCAAACTGATATTTGTCCGTCCTAATTGCATTACTGGGATTTAATTATTTGAGAACCCAAAAATAATAATCCCACGAAATTTGATATCTGACAATTCTATGACTCGGGTTAACTTTGGAAGATGGAGGGGGAAAAGAAAAGAAGCTTATACAAATGAATACTCACATGATGGACTATATACAAGCCAGAAAACTTGCATGTAATAAGAAGTACAGTAGCAGAAAATAATCACATGAAACTGCTAATTTTCCAATATAATTACTTTATTGCAATTTCAAAAGCAGGAACTTAGGAAAGAGAGAGCTCCACATAACCAATTTATAGTAGGCGAGATTATAAGTAAGCCAATTTAAATAGATGAAAAACAGCATATGACTACAGACACAGCAAAGTTACAAAGCAAGACGCTTACCGCAAGATACCTTCCTATGATCATTTGCAAAAGTCCTCAATAGTTCACCCTGCATTTGCAAAGAGAAAGAATTACACAGGCAAAGAAGTAGATTAGTCCAGATCCAGATATCATATTTTGGGCACAACTGTACAAAGAACCCAAAAACAAACAATAAAAGGGAGAATGCTGAGAAACTCATCTAAGTTGCATTCCTAATCTCAGGAGGCTCCAATTTTTGCAATATTAGCTCACGCTGAAATGAGTTCGATCCGTTTAGTTTTGAAGTGGTCAAAGATTCTTAAAGCAGAATAAAACTACAAAATTTGTGCTGATTTATCTATGTTTCAAACATTATGGTTCCTTCATCAATAATATGATCATTATGGAAAGAAACAATATGATAGTCAGATATATCTTCATAAAAAGTAGCATAAAACACCACTTTACTGTATTAAAATATTTGAAATCAAGTTTTCTTCTGATTGTTCCACTTGTCTATGCTATTTCAATCTTTCGGAATATCTAAAGAATTTTCTACTAAAATCCAAAAGTAAAATACAAAGCTGCTGAAATTAAAATGAACTGTCGAAACTAAAACTTAAGGAGCTCAAGCCAATAGTAAAACCAAAACCACTGTTATGAATCTATTATAATCATATAAATTGATCATTCTCTATCCTAACCTGTTTCATCCTTTTCTCTTCTCGTGCAAATATATGCTTTAGAAATCTCGTTTTTTTTTTTTTCTCTACTCTGATGTCGGTGCTTTCACATGAGCAGCGAATCGTTTTTTTCGTTGCTTTTACAAGACTTACAAGACATAGTGTTATGGAAAAATAAAAAATTAGAGGATCGTATACCTTCTGTTCTCCTTTCCCGATAGGTACAACTTCGATAGCAAGATATGAATCAACATCATCAGCTGTAACCAGATAAACATCTTTGTTTTCCCCTGTTGCAAGATCAATGTTGTTAACCTAAAACCAAAATGTTAAACCGCTTCGCTACTACAAATATAGATCAGACCATTGGTACAACAAAGCTAGATTAAAGAAACGATGCAAGTAAACCGAAATAAAAAGGTCACCATAAACAAGTTAGATTGTGAAAAATATGATATGAACTACAAAATTCTTGCCAATCCACTCTAGTTTGGCCCAGCCCAGTCGCAGGTGAGCTCAAAATGTCACATATCTAACAAAACCTACCCAATCTAAACGCTTAAAGTTATAAGGACTAGGCCTGTTTTAATATATATCAATCTTTTAGTCTTTTATCAATTATTATATGATGTGAGTCTACGTACTAAATTTCAAACTTCGTGCGCCCAAAATAGTATCTTTGAAAATAAAGAATCATTATTAGGCTAACATCATCATTATTAGGCTTATAATCCGAGATTAACAACACAAAAGATTAAGAAATTACCTGTAATGTAACAATGATTCCCGTTATCGGAGTAGCGAACCCACTGGAATATAAAAAAAAAAGAAAAAAGAAAAAAAAAAAAAGAGGAAAAGATATAAGAAAGCAACCATAACCTCCCACTCATTTTTCTTCCAATACAATAAAAAAAAAAAAAGAAAAACATAAAATTAAAATTGGTTTTCGAATTTTGGTCCAGTTACACTTACTTAGCCACACTTCAAAAGTTTAATATTTAAGAAATAAGATAAACCACATACAACTTCAAATTTTGCAAATTTTTTCTTAAAATTTAGCAGCTAGAAATTAATCCAATCACTGAAATAGGGGATAAACATGAACTTTTGAACGATTAAGCATGATCGGATCAAATTCGGAGCCAGTATATCTTTTCAAAAGATCGAAAAAAAAAAAGAAAAAAAAATCGGAGACGCACCGCGAAATCGCAGCTCACGGTGCCGTGGACGGCGAAGCCGCGGACATGGACAAGGCGCCCCGGGCGCGCGGCGCCGGCGATGTCGAGGTCCTCCACGCCGGGGGGCGGCGGCTCCTCCGCCTCCGCCGCGGAGAGAAGGCGCTCCTCGAAGGACCCCGGCGAGCCGGAGAGCTCCGAGTCGGCGTCGAGCGCGTCGGAGGAGCTCTCTATCCCCTCCTCCTCCTCCTCCGCCGCCTCCGCCATGGAAATCGCCGCCGCCCCTAGGGTTTCGATCGAAAACATTGCGGTGGGGTCTTCGTCTTCGTCTTCGTCTTCGTCGTTTTTTTGCAGTGAGAGGTGATGGGAGGCTGATTTGGATGTAGCTTATAAAGGAAGCTTGTTGTGTGTGTGTGTGCGCGTGTGGGGTTTTTTTTTTTTTATTTTTTAACAGAAAAAGGCAGTTTCGGCGAATGGGAGTAGAAGGGGAGTTGACGAGAGGGGCGCTTCGCGGGAAGCGATTGGGGCCCATCACCCAGAAGAGCGACGCCAAAATTATTTTACACTTTGGTCCCTACACTATTTGATAATCGATTTCTACATTTTAAAATTTAACTCTTTAACTTATTTTAACTATTAGCATAGTTTTAAATTTTTGTAAAAGAAAATTGATATTGTTAGCAGTGTACAACTGCTATTTGGTAAAACCTGAACGCAATAGAACATATCTTGTTAGGGTAGCGTGCCGAATGCGGTGCTCGCGATGAACAAGTTCTATTTGGCTATAACTGACGGCAGCGAATAAATGTTGTTATGCAGTGAGGAATTTGTGCAGTATTGTGAAGAAGAAAGTGCAGTTCTGTATTCAGGATTTATACAGTTCGGGATTTATGCGTTCTTGTGTAGAAGGCAATGCAGTCTGCAGTCTATGTGCGCAGGCGAGATTTGTGCAGCTCAGTTCAGGACTTGTGCAGGGTGCAGTCTTTGCGTGCAGGTCACAACATGTGGATCTGTATAACACTGTATTGGAATATATTATTGGTAAAACTAAATCTCCCATCTTATATATTCCCTAGCTAACCTATTATTTAAGTTCCCATTTAGATCATATCTCTTTTGATGCAAATTAAGGCTTGTATTGCTTAGCCTTTGGTTTAGAGTTTGGTTTAAGCTTTAGTCCTGTAAATATATATATATATATATATAATTTTTCAGATGGGTATTTTTTACAATATTTAGATAGAGGTAGAGATTATTGTTGGTGTCCTCTTTTGTGTCTTGGAGTAAATGTGATGTCTTTTTTATTGTGAATACTTTTATAATCTCTAAATTTAAAGTGAATTGTTTTTGCATTATTGCACCATGCATGCAGGGATAATCGAATCATGTAAATTCTTATAATTTTATGAGTTTTTTTATTTTTGTATTATTGCTTTTCTAGTGTTTGGTTGTGGGTGGGGTTAACAAACCCCACCCCAAATGGGCNAATTCTTATAATTTTATGAGTTTTTTATTTTTGTATTATTGCTTTTCTAGTGTTTGGTTGTGGGTGGGGTTTGTTAACCCCACCCCAAACGGGCTATCTCACCCCCCCTCTCTCTCTGGAATTGGGGTGGGATTGGGATTAAAATTAATCCCACCACAATTCAATTTAAAATATAATTTTAAAATTTAAAATTTAAATTATTAATTTTAAAATTAATATTAATATTTTTAAATTTTAAATTTAATTATTCAAATTTTAAATTTGACATTTTATATTTGAAATTTTTAAAATGTTTAATTTGTAATCTTAAAATTAATATTTATATTTTTTAAATTTTAAATTATTATTTATAATTATTTAACTTTTAAATTTAATATTTTATATTTGAAATTTTAAAAATTTATAATTGTAATCTTAAAATATATATTTATATTTTTAAATTTTAAATTATTATTTTTAATTTTTTAAATTTTATATTTGTTAAATTTGATTTAAATTTTATAACTTTAAATTTTTAAATTTGAGATTTTAAAAATAAATTTTAATTTTAAATTTTTTAATTTTAAAAGTTATCTATTTAAATTTGAAATTTTAAATATAAAATAAAAAATTTAAATTCAAATAAAAAATTAGGGTAAAATTTTGATTTTCTATTTATAACAACCCACTATCCTTCTTATTCCACCTACTCCAACCAAACACTATTTTACTTATACCTTAACTAAACTCAATTTTCAACCAAACACAAAATTACTCTAACTCCATCTTAACCCTGAACTTAACCCTATTCCTGGAATAACTAGTTTTTACTTAACCTCGAACCAAACGAAGCCTTTGTGTTTTTCTTTGCATTAGATACTTTTTTTTTTTTTTGAGAAAAGGTAGCATGCTACCATTTTATTCAATTAGAAAATGAACTTGGCTACAGATTAAGACAGTCCAGGTCTCAGTAAAAAAGGAAAAAGAAAAAGACAAAGAAAAAGAAAATTACATGCCAAAACGTTTCCATGAATCTCTGAGTGCTTAGATCTCCGTCAACAGATACCCCAACGCACGTTCTGATTTCTGAAAAATTCTTTTATTATGCTCTAACCAGATTACCAACCACGTGGCAGCGATGGTCGCCAGCCCTTTACCCCCCCCCCTGTGCACCAGTTTTGATTTCTAAAAAATTCTTCTATTACGCTTTAATCAGAGCAATGGTCACCAGCTCTTTACCCCCTGTGCACCCGTTTTGAGACTACACACTTTTCAAATCTTTTTTTTTCCCGAAAAAAAAAAAGAAAGATTTGAAAAGTGTGTAGTCTCAAAACATGTGCATAGGGGAGGGTAAAGAGCTGGCGACCATCGCTGTCGACAACCTTCCAAATCTTTGTTGAAGATGAACGATTATTAAGAAAAAGTTTATTAGGGAGCAATCCTTTTAGCATAGCCATAGTGTGAGGGCAACCAGAAAATAGGCGGTCCACAGTCTCCTTCTCATCTAGACATAAAACATATTTCTCATCCCCACTCCGACCTCTTTTTAGAAGATTGTCGACAGTAAGCATATTTTTTTCAACGCTAGCCACACGAAAATCTTTACTTTGAGAGGGGGTCTAATTTTCCACTAGCATACAGTGCTCTCAACTCTAATTCCGCCATCCAAAAGAAAATTAGATGTACTTATTAAAAGTGTATTGTGATAGCGTGTATCACGTGCTTTTGAAATTATCATTAGTTATCTTCTACCCTGTTTTCGCACAACCGATATAACCGTTAAATCAATGATCATTGTCACTAATATTAATATAAGCTATTTAAACTTCTTACCAATCAACTTTTTCTAATTTTGCAACACTATATTTCTACTGAATTTAAAATATTTTGATCACTAAATATATAATATAAAAATAATATAAATTTTAAACTTTATAAATTTTAAATAGCGTAAAACGTGTTAATATTTGTGCCAATCTTCTAGCTTGACTCCCATGTACGTACAAACAAGTGACATGATATTTTAATATCTGCATTGATTATTGACCGCAAAAGCTACTGAAAATATTTAAAAAAATTACAATAAGATACGATTATCAAATATTTCATAACATATGCCACAAAATTTAGCACTTTTTGTCTATCAAATATTGAATTACTATTTTTCAAAATAAAAAATTTGCTTGATTTTATGGGATTTGTTTCAAAATCAAGAAAAACTAGTTACTAAATAAATGAGCCTTCCACTGCTTGTTCTAAAGGTCAATAAAATCAGAGTAATAAAATCAGAGTACAGTTGTAAGAAACTGACTTGGTTTGGTGAGAGTATTCACACATGTTTATTAGAAACAAAATTATCTAAGAGTTAAGGAAAAACAAAACCATGATAAATTTTATAGTGGTATCTTAGTAAATTTAAACTTTATTACATTGGTTTTTTTTCCTAAAAAATAAGTTTGGGAGAAAGAGATTTACGTTATGTTATTGAGTTTACGTTACTATCTAGCTTTTATACTTTGGAATTGTTGTTGCACGTCATTTTCCTGCTTATGTACTTGCTAATAAATGAGCACCATAGGATGTAATTATCCAATTCAAGTGAATTTTGCTAACCAATAAGGAGAGTAATTAGGTAGAGACCACAATTATTTTCATTGAACAAATGATTTGCAATATAATTTTTTTTATTTTAAATTAAAAAAAACTATAATTTTACTCTGTTTTCTCACAATGGTTTAATTGGAAAACGACAAAGAGATTAAATATATTTTATTAACAAATCCATTTTAAAGACCTTCTACTTAGAAAGTGTCAACTGTGGATTTGTGGTTGGCATAATTAATTTCTCACATTGCCATGAAAAAGTGTCAATTTTGGATTTGTGGTTGGATTTGTGGTTGGATTTTTTACCGACTGTTCCTAGAGCACGTGGCAAGGGATTTGGTGGTTGGTATCCGAGACCCAAATTCGAATCCTAGTTAATTCACATTTCCAACAAAGTTTATTTCTAAATAAAATAAATGAAGCGGGTGCGTGCTACCTAACTCTCAAAAAAAAAAAAAAAAAAAAACTTATTTTAAAAAAATTGTCCAAATCAATAATGGAATGCTTAGGGTAAGTGTTTAACTATTTTTAAAGTGCAAGGGACTATTTACTTCGTAACAAAAAAAAAGAAAAATCCAAATTAAGAATAAGCACGGCGAGAGACTAGTATAGAAGGACACAATAAAAAATATTTAAATGGAACAGATATTCAAATATGTCCCAAATTTTAGCATTTTGATAGAAAATCTCTTAATTTTTTTTATTTTAACAGTTAAATTTTTTAAATTTTATCAAACAGTTCAATAAATCATTCTTCTCAAGCTATATTCCTAACTAAATAACAACAAATATTATAATTTTTTTAAAAAAAAAATAAATTACAGGCAATCTTGTGAAGCTTTAAAATATAATAAAACTTGTCATTTCAATTCCAACACTTAAAAGAAACAAAACTTCAATTCGATTCTTTGTTTTCATCCGTGAGAAAAAAAAAAAAGGGTTTTTTTTTAGAAATGAAAGTTAAATTAGTTTTTAAAATATCTCAATTTCGATTCGTAGATCGTGATAAAATAAGATCAAATCAAATTACTAGCTCCGACGGATCAAATGGAAGATCACAAAACGAAAATTGTACTAATTTTTACAATCCAAATATCAAATCTACCGAGAAAAGACAGTAAAATTTTAAAAATGTTTCTTTCTCCAAAAGAGTGATAGAGAGAGAGCTTTTGTTTGAGAGAGAGAAAAAAAATAATTCCTTTCTTTTTTTCTCGGTTGAGGTGAGTAACTACGCCTAGCGTGGGGTGATTTCTCAACCAATTTAAGAAACAATCACTTAATGGGTCAGATCAGATATGCCTATCATGGACGATTCAAAACCCGATTAAAAGACCAACAAGAAATTTTACCAGATCATCGATAAGATATGCAGTCAGTATAACTATTTAAATAATAATTTTGCTTGAATAGAAGGTCAATTAAACTATTTGATAAAATTTAGAGGTTATAATTGTTAAAATTAAAAGCTTAATAAGAGAATATTTGACAAAGCTCTAAAGTTTAGGGGGGTATTTGTACATTTTTCGCAGTTTAAATTCATGACCATCTCGTTAATATTTCGCCTAATTGGACAGACCTGTGCGAACTTAATTAAATAGCTAGTATTCTCTGTCTTTGGAAAACAATTTTATCTTCAACTTACAATTTTTTTTTTCCGAATTTCAAAAGTAAATTATTTTCATCCTAATATACAGAACGTTAAATAATGCTAAATAATCATATTTTTCAAACGTTTAAACTAATAGAGAATAATATTTAAATATTTTTATATTTAACACAATATTAAATTCGTCCGAAATCCAAAAATGGCATCTGAATTCTTTGAAAGACACGAGAGATTCTTTTCTAGAAGAAAATTTTTTTAGAAAAGCATTCTTGGTTATTAAAAAATACTCCTATGTCATAGAATTTAGAAAAATTATTTCGAAAAAAGTGAAAAAATATTTTTTTTAAAGAACCAAGTTGAAAAAATTATATTTTTGTTAAAAAAATATATATATATATTTTTGGGAGCAAACACCCTCATATATTTTTGGTTTATATATATTTAAATTCTTAATTTTAGGAACAGCGACAGTTTGGCCGAGTGGTCTAAGGCGCCAGATTTAGGCTCTGGTCCGAAAGGGCGTGGGTTCAAATCCCACAGCTGTCACATGTTTGGTTTAAAAATATTTTTAAAAATCTTTAAAATCAAAAACATCAAACTTTTATTTATGCCCTTACCATTAAATTTTGCAATATGAGAAGTTTTTTTCTAAAAAAAGTTTCATAATAATATTATTTTTATGAAAAATTCTACTTGTACAATTCGGAAGATGAGCGTAAATTTTATACTCTATATCCTAGAGTTTACACAAATTCAAATGAGTTGTAATAAAGAAGAATTAATGTGATAAGTAAACGAATAATAGTTATTGGATATAAAAAATGTACACTTTATTTTGAAATGTATAGAAATAAAGCTCTATTTTTATATATTGCTAATATATTGACATTTACAATATGAAGATTTATAATTAACTTAATATATTAAAAATATATAAAAATAATAAAGAACGGACGGATAAATAAAATAGTGTTAGAATGAGTAAACCTTACTATTTATGTTATGAACAATTGAGTGGGTGTCCCCATTAAATTTTTTGTCCTTAAAAGACATACATGTAGAAGCCATAATTTAGGTTTAGAAGGGATCAAAAATATACAATTCATTTATCTTAAAAATTTATTATAAAATAAATTATAATAAAAGTTTAATGTATGAAAAAAACTAAAAAACTAAAAATTTTATTTGAGGGCTCATGTTCAACATTCTTTTTAATCGCGACATTCATTCGCCAATGATTGAATCAATAGGGAACTTTCACAAGTTTTATAAAAAAATTTTCTTCAAAAAATCCACAAGTATTATTTTTTAAAAAAAATCCTTTTTGGCACCCTAAAGATTACAATTTATAATATTGTAATTTTTTACTATGCTTAATTAATTAGGGGCTTATATGCAACTTTTAAAAATCTAAAAAGGGCCATGGTCATTATAGATCTCAATATAGCTTTGTCCCTGAGGACACAAAAAAAAAATCCCCAATGTGAGGCTCGCCTCATTTGCCGTTTATGTAATTTTACATAATGAAGGTAAGCAGAATGTGGCCACCAAATTTATAGGGGTGCAAATGAACCCGGGTTGGTATAGTTTCACCCCGATCCTCATCGAGTGAGATGATAAGTAGGGGCCGAAAATATAAAATATATATATATAATTCATCTTAAGTTTGCTTCCATTCTTTTTTCTTTTTTCTTTTTTTTGAGAGAAATATAGCATGCTATCCGTTTCATTTATTTCATTTAGAAATAAATTTAGCTAAAAATGTAAATCAACTAGGATTCGAACTTGGGTCTCGGGTACCAACCACCAATTTGTTTCGATTCGTAAAGTAAAGGAATGTTTGGTTGCATATAATTACAACTGTACTGCAGTTGTAACTGTATGTAAATATAAATTTCGTGTTTTAATATATCTAACTCTAATTACTGCAGTAGAAACTGCAGGAGAAGGTCTAACTGCAGTAGTTGAAATTACGCTTAAATTGACCGTAGTTCCAACGGTAACAGTTGGAGAAAGTAATTTTAGATAAAGATAAACTTACCTCAATTAGTTTTCAAACAAAAAAATTTGTTCTATATTCGAGGTAAAATTACCATCATATATAAAAAATAAAAATAAAAATTTAAAATTTATTTCTTAACTGTACGCAACCAATCAAATTATTTATAGTTACAGTACTTTCTACTAAAATAAAGTAAGGGATAGAAATTCCATCTCTTGCTTTTTTTAATATGTTCCAATCAGTAAAAGTCCACTAAAAATTTCTTTCCATCCCAATCCATTCTGAATGGAGCAATAAGGAAGGTCCAAAAATAAATTTAAAATTAAGCTGTCTCGAATCCATTCTGACCCGACCAAAAATGGAGCTGGAGGTGGGACTCCTTCCATCCCGGATCCGCACCATCTGCATTCCTTTAGAAAAAAAGAAAAAAAAAGAAAAAAGAACTATATATATATATATATATATATACAGCAAAGAGAAGAATAGGAGACCGGTGGTTTGCATGGGTGTGGCCCGGGTGATTCCCGGGATTTTCCACCACCCCCTGCATTAATATCCACCCCATTTTCAAATGAGATTAAATTGCTATCCTTCTTCTTAATTTTGGGTTCTTTATTAAGGTACGGAAGAAAAAAAATGTTGGTGGTATTTTATTTATTTTTGCATTGAATTATATCCTGTTTCGGCTTCATTAACATTTTAATGAACATTGGGATTTGGAGATTATTGGTTTTAATCGAAAATATGGATTATTATTAGGTTTTTTATGTGGATTTTTAACGAAATTTTCGCTGATCATTTTCAGGATTGTTCTAAGTGACATTCTGTATTTTTGGTTGAAATTATGCTTCAATTTCAAGGATGTGGTTTGCCATTGAATCATGTTTTTTTTTTTAATTCCTATTCCTATCATAAATTAAGGAAATTGTTTAGGAAATTCACTTGTTTTTATTTCATTAGATTGTTGAATAACCAAATTCACATATTTTTTTAATTGTTCTTCAATATATATATATATGTATTTTTATTTTTGTGTTTTTGAAGCAGAACCTGCTTAAATTGCAATGCCGGGGTTAAAAATACATAGAGTTGATGGAGATTCTACTGTGAAAAAGATGAACATTTCTCGACGCAAACCGAATTCACCTGCGACAAAATCATTCGGGGAATCACCTCCTAAACAAATAAATTCTTTGCTCACAACCAAACATGGTGGCATGAACGTTTCAATTGACGAACCGAATGAGAATCTCCGTAAAATAAAGAGTTCTAATGATGGTTCATCTTTGAACCAAAGTTCTGTAACTAAGAGTCAGAGATCAAATATTGATACAAGCTTTGCGGAGAAGGATAATAAGATGAAGGATACGTCGAAAGGATCCACGAAAAAGGATAAACCATCTTCAGACACAGGCCGAAAGAGTATACAAAGATCAAGCTTAGGACTAGTTGGTGCCAAGAAACACGAAAAGTCGACAAAGATCGATGCAGATGAAGCCAGAAACAATTCTGTGGAAGCTGGGATCAGTAACCCCGACCTCGGCCCTTTTCTCCTCAAGCAAGCGAGGGATGCGATGTCTTCGGGAGAACACCCTGATAAGGTTCTTCATATCGCACTCCGGGCGGCCAAATCCTTTGAGAATAGCGCGGGGGGGCGACCCACATTGGACTTGGTCCTAGCTCTTCATCTTATCGCGTCTTTACATTGCAGTTCAAAGCAGTATGATGAAGCAATTTCCATGCTAAAGCATTCGGTTAACATCGTAGTCCCCGAACAAGGCCATGACCATTCGCTTGCGCAGTTTTCGGGGTATATGCAATTGGGAGACATATACGCAATCTTGGGTCAAATCGATTGCTCGCTGGAATGTTACGTAAAAGGTTTGGAGGTACAGAAGAAGGCATTGGGCCAAAATGACCCGAGGGTCGGTGAGACGTGTCGGTATTTAGCGGAAGCTTATTTACAAGCAGTTCAATTCGAAGAGGCCGAGAGATTGTGCAAAATGGCTCTTGACATCCATAAGCAGAAAGGTGATTTGGCTTCCCTCGAGGAAGCCGCAGATAGACGTCTTATGGCTCTTATATGCGACACGAAAGGAGATTACGAGACTGCACTCGAGCACTTAGTTCGAGCAAGCATGGCGATGATGTCGAACGGCCAAGAAGCTGAGGTGGCGTCGGTCGATTGCTGCATCGGAGACACTTACTTAGCTTTGGGTCGATACGACGAGGCCGTGTTTGCTTATCACAAGGCGCTTAATGTGTTCAAGTTCACCAAAGGGGAGAACCATCAGTCAGTTGCTTCGGTTTTTGTCCGCCTCGCCGATCTTTATAACAGGATCGGGAAATTCGGTGATTCGAGGATCTACTGCGAACATGCACTCCAAATTTATAAGAAGCCTCTTTCGGGGGCTTCTTTGGAGGAAATCGCTAGTGGTTTCGCTGATATTGCTGCTATTTATGAATCGATGAATGAGCTTGAACACGCGCTTAAGCTGCTTCAGAAAGCACTTAAGATATATAATGACGCAACTGGTCGACCAAGCACCATTGCAGGAATTGAGGCCCAAATCGGAGTACTCTACTATATTAGCGGGAATTATTACGAGTCTTATTCCTTCTTTAGGAATGCTATTGAGAAATTTCGTGCTTGCGGGGAGATAAAGCCGGGTTTCTTAGCTACGGCTCTGAACCAAATGGGCTTAGCATGCGTTCATCTGAACAAGATAAGCGAAGCAACTGAATTGTTTAAGGAAGCCAAGATTACTATGGAAGAAGAGTATGGACAGTACCATCCAGATACGCTCGGAGTTTGTAGCAATCTAGCAGGAGCTTATGACGCGATGGGAAGGTATATTATCTGATATTATTTATCGCGTTCTTTAGAATTTTATATTGTTTGAAGATGTAAGATGTTTAAGTACATGTAAGCTTGAGTTTTACGGTGAATTGCAGAGGTAGTCCCTGAATACTCAACATCTTTTACTGTCATGCATATCCTCTTTGTGTTATTCTCGATATAATTAAATTTTTTTTCGCTTGTTTGCCTGCTCTGCCGCTCGCCGTTGGACGGAAAATGCAAACATGAACAGCACTGAGGAACTCGCAGTTCTTTGAAAAATCGAGGACTTATCATGTATTCTGCATCATTGTTCTTTTTGTAGGTTGAATGAAGCCATAGAGATGTTGGAGTATGTTGTTGGGATAAGGGAAGAACTGTTGGGAACAGCAAATCCTGATGTGATCACTGAGAAGAAGAGATTGGCAGTGCTTCTGAAAGAAGCTGGAAGGGTCAGGCACAGGAAAACAATGTCATTGGAAGATCTTCTCCATTCCCACTCTCTTGTTACAGAGAAAAGTCTCACCGTGTCGAGATCTTTATAGTACCGCATTCTTTTTTTCCCCTCATGTTTTAAACAATAAACTATGGTTGGTTTGTAATGATTATGATTATATTTTTGATGATTTATTCGAATCAAACAGCTTTCGCAGTCGTGGTTTGGATTGAGTAGCACATCGCCTTATGGTCATTCAACTTAAAAGCTTCACAACATTATTATTATGTTTACAGAATATATATCACCACAACAATAGGATGTTATATTTGCGCATCAAATTAAACTTCCCGGATTAAATTGCATTGGAAAAATCTATGGGTTCTTCTGTATCAAATTAATATCAGAAAAATAATTAGTCATAATCATATGATAGATGGGAGATTTCCATAATCTGAAACGTGCTGTTTCCGATGGTAGCAAATCCGTATTAAACTTGATTTAGACTATTTAAGATTCTTCATTTTTTAATTTCACGAATTTACAACATCATTTGCCTAAGAAATTAAAAATTTTTAAAGCAAACATAAAGCAGATTTGTGACCGCCTGATCACTAGACAAATAATATTTTTAAATTACAAAATTCAAAATTTAAAAAGTTCAAACAAACTTGACTAAATTCGAGATAAACTTACAGTCGAAAAATAAAAATAAAAAATAAAAATTTTAATTTGAAATTTCTACTACACACACCGGACTTATTAACGTGCCAACAAAATCACACATTACCTGATCGACAAACAACAATCTACTGTTTCAAATCACACTTCGAATACAACGCATTAGTTAGTGCCGAGGAATAGACTTGGCCAGCTGGCGGGCGAGGCTGTTGAGGCGGTCGGAGTAGTCGGTCTCCCTGGCGATGGGCGACGGGTGGCCGAGATACCTCCAGATCGAGTTGCAGACGGTGCCGGCCCCGGCAGACAGCACGTAGTCGTGGTCGAGGCAGGTGAAGTCGGGATACCCGATCTTGTCGATCGCGAGCTGCAGGGCGTGCGTGCCGACGGTGTAGTAGCGCACGCACTGCTTCAGCGCGTCCCGCCTCTCGTCCTCGTCGCCTCCGTCTCCGTCTCCGTCTTGTCGACGGCCTGCACGGCTGCTGGTGCTGGTGCTGCTGCCGATCAGCCGGCTGGCGACGTCGATCGTGTGCGTGTAGTTGTCCAGCGCGAACTTGGACGCGTAGAACGCCAGCGACCGGAAGTCCGACTCCGTGTTGTTCGGGACCGCGCGGAGCACCGACACGCAGAAGGCGTAGTCGACGCGGCCGGCCGACACGTTGCGGCACGCCGTGTCGACGTTCACGTGCGCGTCGACTGCGCCCGGATCGGAAAAAGAGACGAGGAGGAAGAGAGCAAGCACAGACACGATCGATGCATCCATTTTTTTTACCTTTTTTTTAAAAAAAAATTTCACACTTTTGGTTTGGCTTCGAACTGTTAGGTTGGTATTTAAAGATCAATTCAATTCTATTTAATGCCGACATAGTGTGGACTTGTAATCTTGGCTGATGAATGCTTCACAAATTAGGCTTATATTTTTGCCCATGGATGGAGCGGTTTCTTATTAATATACCAGTGTTTAATGCACTTGGATAGGCGTTTTTTTTTTTTTATTATTATTTTTATTTTTTTGTACGAGGGGAAAATTGTACAGAGGCTATCTGAAATTTAGCTATTTTACAATGAGATGTGTGGGCTTTAAATTTTGAAAATTAAATTATTTGTAAAATTTTATCAAAATTGTGGATCGAAATTATTAATTACATAGCCGTTTTGATGATATATTATGCATATAATAATAACTTTGTAAGGCTTTAAAATATAAAAACATAATTTTTTTTTCTCCTTGATTTTAGTAATAAAATAGTTGAATCTTTTTTATTCTCATTATTTTTTATATATTTTAATTGATATTTGTGTTTCTAAAATTTTGTAGAATTATATATAAAATGTGTGACTAAAATAATTGTCTAATTAGAAACTTCAGCCAAAGAAATAGATCTATTGAACAATTTGAGAAAATTTTAAAAGTTCATTACCAAGTTGAAAATTTAGATATTCGATTACAAAAATTCTGAACTTTAAGAGGTTTTCGTATATTTTTCATCTTTTCCGAAAGAGCTATGAAAAAGGATCTTTTGAAGGAAAAATTCTAAAATGTAGTAGTGGCATGGCAATATGGCATCATTCATAGTACCAAACAACTACCCCCAAAAATATACCCATCTCATCACAATTTTTTAAAAAAGACAATTATTATTTTGTAAAAAAATTTGATTGATTTAAAATACTTTATTGCTACATAAAAACCTACTTTTATATAAAAGTTATATCATAACATCTATATCAACAACTAATCACATCTATTTTTTTGAGAGAAAAATATAATAAAAATATTTTTTTAAAATTTTTAATAGAATCAATGAATTCTAAAAAATTATTTAATTAACTGAAAATATCGTATCAGCAATATAATTACTACATTATATACTTTAGTTTTTCACTTTTAAGGGCAATGAGGCAGCGGTATTTATGGAAGATTTTAATGGATTTTGTACTATTGTCACAGGTGTCATGTCAGTATATTTATTTCCAATTTAAGGCTGATCTATTTATCTTCGTTGACGCAATTAACAAATTTGACTTAATAATAATCAATATTATATTTTAATTCCTCTTTGTGAATACGCACTTAGCATCTATTAATATAATAATATCACTTATCTATTAACATTACTTATCCATTAATATCAAGTTTGGATTGCACTAAAATTTTTGTGTTGGATATTGCCATAGCCAAAAAAAAAAAAAAAAAAAAAACATCGAAACATAACTAAATATAACATACTTGCTATGACAATATTAAATTTAGTTATAAAAAATATTTTGTTTGTATCATCTAATATATCTCTTTTAGTCCGTAAACTCATTTCGACAATAATATTCTACCTCATTCTGAACTTAAATTGAAATTTTAAGATGTATTCTGAATGGCTGAATCTCTTAATCAACTTGGACCAGAGAGATCGGTAGCATGTCCACTTCTAAATTAAGCATGTATTAATTTTCATTTATTGAAAATATTAGACGGTGGTGTAATAATTTATAAAGGAGAAGCGATATTAACCAGTAACATATAAAATTTGTTTAATATAATAATATCAAATTAAATATCAGGTTAAGTAAATTTGATGCATCTCTGTTAAAATTTTGTTTCTTAATAATATCACTGATAATTTTGATGCACCAATTACAAATTAAATAGAGCGGCTTGCACTCGGCTTTTGAAGAGGTACTAGGGCCCATTTTCTATTTTTTATTTTTCTTTTTTTTCATGTGACAAAAATGGCCCATGAGACGCTCTAAATTACTTCCCACCTACCCGAATTTTAATGCATTTCTCACTACGAGGCGAATCATCTGCAATCCCTGTGTGGAAATATGCAAATTGGTCCCCTTATAGTGAAAATTTTATCATTATTTTTTATTTATTTATAAGTTCATATCACATTAACTATGTGTGTTTTAAGTGAATCCCAAATTTAAAATATACGCAAGCCCCAAAATATACGCCAAATATGAGAAGCCCTTCTTTAGAGTTCATAATTTATGATTATATTTGATTATTAGATTGCTGGCACAATGGAGAAATTCATCTTGCTGAAGAGCAATGCTACTCGTATATTCAAAAAAATATAAATTTTACATTATTTTTATTTATAAGTAAATTTAATTTACAGTAATTAATCTTTCTATACTTTTTTTTAATATTAAAAATTTAAAATTGTCTTAATTAAATGTAAAATTTATATTTAATTTTTAAAATTACAAGTAGCATATTTGCCAAATTGGTTACTTTACTGGAGTGTATTCCGGAACTAAGCTTGAATGTTATCGGTAGGGCGAATGTCTCAATGCTGTTAAGTTATTTTTCATGATAAAATATTCTAATCGGCGATCGATTTTGTTAAATAAAATTTGTATTATTGAAAGTATTTAAAAATTAATTTAATTTTCAATATTAGTTATCTGTAAAATAAATAGTTTCAAAATAAATGATTGAAAGTAAAAATCTCATAAAAATAATAAAAAAATACTTAAAATTTAGATCTAAATTGTTCATCTTGTTCTAATAGTGAAAAGTTTTTTTTTTATTATTTTACTGGATTTAGATTGTTCTACAACATTAAACTTATAAATACATCAAATAGACTATTAAAATTATTAATTTTCAGGCCTTTTGTTCATTTGCTAAATAATGTAAAAAAATATATAAAATTTTATTTCGAGATATATCTTAATAGTGTATAACATGTTTAATGAAGTCGATCGTTTATTCAAATGTTTCATGATAAAAAATAACTTAGTAACAAGAAAATTTTTGCATTACCGATAACGTACAAACTAGACTGAAGATTTTTTTATTTTTTTTAGAAAGGTATGTTTCGTTTGGGATTGCGGGGAGATTCGTGAGAAAGTACGCTGGAAAAATACTCTGTTTGTTTCCGTACGTAATATTGTGTTCCACATATCGTGATGAGTCGGTTATGATATATTTTCTGCGGTTCCACCAGATAACACAGAAGCATATCCTTATATGCTTTTTTCTCAACTCCATCCCTATATATTTTTTTCTCAACTCTATTTTATCTAATAGTGTTAGATAGACCTCAATACCAAACTAAGCCGTAGTGTGCTATATTATCTGCTTTGTTCATTTAAAATATCATTGCTATATAGGGGTTATAGGATATTATAATATTTTTATTTTTTTTTTGAGAGATAGGTAGCACACTACCCGCTTCGTTTATTTATTTATTTATTAATTCATCATATTTAGGTACAAGACACTTCAATGGCTTCAAAATATGAAGTTAAATTAAATAAAAGAGTATACATAAAATTAGGAGTTTGCTAGAGTTAGCACTTAGAAGTTAGAACTCGATACGCGTGATAGACGGATACACCCGGTGCAGGCAATAATAACTTCTGTCCACAATGACATTGCATCATTGCATTCTTATTGGTCAGGTCCATTAGACCTGTTCCTTGCACTAAGTTCTTCCCACTTTTCTTCCTTCCCTTCACGCTTCAGCCCACCCTAGACCGGTCCGGTTCAGTACCTTTTTCCTTTTCCGGTTTACTCCCGCCACCGCCCGCCGTTCGACCGGTCCGGTCCATGGGCCACCACCACCTCGTCCTCGACCCAAAGCACCTCCCCCGAGTCGTCGCCCACGCCATCGTCTCCGGCCTCGTCCGCGACTCCTTCGTCGCCGGGAACCTCCTCGAGTCCCACCTCCGCCTCCGCCCCTCCGCGCTCTCCGAGGCCCTCGCCCTCCTCCGCCTCTCCCCCGACCCCTCCCCCTTTATGTACAACACCCTCCTCTCCTCCCTCCTCTCCCACCGCCTCCCCTCCGCCGCCGCCGCCCTCCTCCGCCGCATGCTCCGCCGCCTCCGGGGCGGCGGCGCCGCCGCCGCCGCCGAGCCGAACCGCTACACCTTCCCCCTCGCTCTCAAGGCCTTCGCCCAGCTCCGCTCCCTCCGCGACGGGGAGCTCCTCCACGCCCTGATCCTCAAGCTCGGGCTCGGCTCCGACCCCTTCGTCCACGCCTCCTTGGTCCACCTCTACGCCACGTGCGGCCGCTCCGCCGGCGCCCGCAAGGTCTTCGACGCGGTTCCCGATGCGAAGGTGAGCGCCTGGACCGCGCTGCTCTCGGGGTACGCGAAATCGGGCGAGTTGGGTGTTGCGAGGGAACTGTTCGACGAAATGCCGGAGAGAAATTTGGTTTCTTGGAGCGCGCTGATCGCGGGGTATGTTCAGAGTGGGAGGCCGGGGGAGGCTCTGGTCCTGTTTCGGGAGATGTTGGTTTCGAGGATTCGGCCAATCGCTTCGGTTTTGGTTAGTGTGCTCGTCGCGGTTGCCGAGCTGGGTGCCCTTCTAGAAGGGAGGTGGGTTCATGCTTACCTAGAGAGGGAAGCAGTGGAATGGACGCCGAATGTGAGGACTAGTTTGGTGAGCATGTATTTCAAGTGCGGTGATGTGAGAAGCGCATGGCAATTGTTTGATAGAATGATGGAAAGAGGGGTTGATTTGTGGAACACAATGATTACTGGAGTAGGATTGAATGGTAAAGGGACAGAGGCTTTGGCACTTTTCGATGAAATGGTTTTTGAAGGAATAAAGCCTGACGATATGACCTTTATTGGTGTTCTTGGGGCATGTAGCCATGCGGGTTTGGTCGACGAAGGGATGAAGCGCTTTGAGAGCATGAGTAAGGTGCACGATGTGTCGCCAAAGGTGGAGCACTATAGTTGCATGGTGGACCTGCTTGGGAAAGCCGGGCTTCTTAAGGAGGCATTGGAACTTATAGAGAGCATGCCCATGAAGGCAAATTCAAGGGTGTGGGGATCATTATTTGGTGCATGTAGAGCTCACGGGAATACGGAATTGGGAGAAGCTGTTGGAAAAGTGTTAATTGAGCTAGAGCCCAAACATGCTGGACATTATGTGCTTCTTGCAAACCTGTATGCATCCAGTGGGAGGTGGAAGGAAGCAGTTGAGGTGAGAGAAAGAATGGAGAGAAGAGGGGTTGAGCTTGAGCCAGGATGTAGCTCGATCGAGGTAGAAGGCGTGGTTAATGAGTTCCTTGTTGGGGATCAATCGCTTCCTATGAGTGGAGATATTTATGATACGTTGGATTGCACTTCAAAAGTGGGCTTGAATGGATATGTTGAGGATATAAGACATAATTGTTAGATATAAGCTAAGAGGAAAAAAGAACTTTTTTGGCATAGTGAGAAGCTAGCAATTGCATTTGTATCTCGGATCATGAAGAATTTTAGAAGAAAGATAAGCCGTGTTAAGGCGGATGAAACATCCATGCAAGCAGAATGGTGAAAGCAAAAGCATGTGGGAGGCTGCTTTTCTGTTCTGGTGGCTAAGTTCCTTCGCAACCAAAGGAATATGGTCTGCAGGCTGCTTGGTTTTCTACAGAAACAAATGAAGTAATATGGCGAAGTCAGTTCAGGTCAATGAGGTCCCAAATGGAGCCTAAATGCGAATCATAGTACGAGGTTGACATCTAATATCGCATAATGTGAACTTAATCCAGATAGGAGGATCCCTGGTTTTCAACATTCAAGGTGCAATTAATCAGATGAGACTGTCAGGCGAGCTGGGGAAACAGTGTGAAAGGTATAGTAGATTAAAACAATGAAAGGCTAAGTTGAGCTTGAAATCTTATTCATCTTACAGGAAGTCAAACATTTGGATGGATTGTTGTTAGCAGGGTGCTGCTTATGATTCTAGTGATAGTCATACAGGGAATGGAATTTCAATTGTGGACAAAGTAATGGTAAAGCACATTAACTATATTTCTTATTATTCTGTTGTTGATTCTCTTAAGCAGTCTGTCCTCAAATTAATGGCAGAATTTGCTCGCCAAAAAAAAGGTTATAGAATTAAAATTTAGTGATGGTCTGGCATTTGTGTGAATATCTCTGCTATCATTTAGTTGTAACAGAGCTACTTGCTAGGCTGATTTACTATGCGAAGGTGAGGAGTTTTCTACTCAAATCAGTTCTGTTCCCTTGGCATCTCTTTTTGAAATTAAACAATTTGATTTCCCTGTGGCATGTGCTTTCTAATATCCTATAGTATTCACCTGAGGAAAACAGGAAAATATGCATTATTACTTCATGTAGGGAGCATAAATTGGAGATTTCAATTTTTAGAGCTTTTATAGTTGATTATTTTCACTATTTTTCCCGTTAACTGTTCTATGTTGTATGCCAAATGACAGAAAGGAAAAACATAAAACACAAACCTCTATCTAGTAAATGCTTCAGAATTTGATTTCTTTTAAACTTTGTCACCCTATTTCAACAATCTCTTTTATGCATTATGATTATATTTATATGATGTGGTCGACATACAGCGTTGTCTTCTGGTGCTATAGTTTGTGATGTTAAGATGTTGCACATAATACAATTACTAGAAGTTTTCTTTTGATGAATGTCATTCGTTATGAATGTAGGACCAGAGATGATACAAGACTATTTTAGTTTAGTGCTTTTTTGACCTCCTTGTTAGAGGCTATAGGCTTTTAGCCATATTCATCACTTTGTACAGAAATAAATGGTTGATTAGTCGGAATAGATAATAGCAGGGAATAAAACAACACATTGCTTATAATATAGACTCTGCGATGTAGGAATACCAAGCACAAGGTGGCAAATTTAAAAATTTTATTAGCGACCAAGTTCATCAAAAAGTAGCTGTTCACAAATTAAGGTCATGTGTTGTTTTGTATCACAAAAGATACAAATTATGCATTATACGAACCTCGACAAGAAACTTAGAATTATTGCATAATTAACCTTTCCATACTCAAAGATACAAGTGTACTTCACACTCATTTATATCTCCCAGGTTTCAAAGTTGCAGCTGACGAAATCATAGTGCGCACCAATTAGCTTCAATTTGTTGTCCTCTAGTCTTTCTTTGACGAAGGGATATGTCTTCAGGTTCTCAAGGGACACATTCACGGCCTCCTGCAAACATTTAGTATAAAATTCATCTTAGCAGAGCAAAACCATGTAGGCATTGCATTAACCTGAGAGTATATGTTCCTCTTTGGGCTCCTGGAGATTCTTGTGAAATGCTGTTTCAGTACGACTTTTCTAGGATTTTGACAGCCTTTTCTTCGTTAAATCATGTTTTTGCTTAAGCCATAAGTGATTGATATTTTTTTCTTTTTGCAGTCAAGAAACACATTTGGTGTGCTAACTTCAAGTAGAACTGGTCAATGACTTGGTATCTGTAAGAACCTCTGTCTGAATAAATTATTTAGTGATAGCCTGTGCAGTGTAGGAAACTTTTATTTCGATTGCAATCTAAAGACTTCCATTAAACTTCATTATAATTTCCTCATAACAACAATTCTTTTAGTATGCTGCATTTTATCTATGAGGTGAATTATCGCACTTAGCGAAAATCAACTTGAGAGCTGCATATAGAATATCGTTGCACACCTTTTTCCGCAACCCGCATCAACCAATCATCACATGCCAGCTATATGCTGAACGAGATGTTCATTCATCCTAACGGGTTCCAAGCAGCCCAAGTTTACTTTTGATGAATATCATTTTAACAATCGTTTTTGTGCATAGGAATTGCAGGGAAATCTAAAGAATCTTCACCGCACATGATAAGCATACCAAAAAAAGCGCACAATAAATGAGGATCGAGGAAGGCACCTTTTCGCAATGGGTGCACTGATCCTGGAAAGGCAATTCACCGTGGGCGGCCTTCACTTTCTCTTTGGCGAGCGAGCAGATCTTAACCCAATCTTCTATGAAGTGACTGCCTCGCAAAGCAAAGCCACAAAAACAATTCAGAGCAAGAGGAAAGCAACAAATGAATAAATATGGAGTAAAAATGTATTGATCGAGTCGGTCCGATCACTACTCGACGGCTGTGTACAACTGAGCACATTCTCAACCGAACGGTGTACATCTAATGTTCATGATCGTATAGCAGAAGTAAAAAGCTTTTAACGAGCAGAGAAGATTCAACAACCTAGGATTAATGGAAGGATTTTGGGGAGCTATATACACACGCTCATAATCAGAAGAAGAGATCAAATTTGAATTTAGAACGTCAGGTGGTTTTTCCTCCAATTGTTAATTATAGATTTACATGATTTTGGTAATAATGAGTAAAACATATTCCTTACCTGCAGGTAGTTCCATCGTCGGTGATCGACATGAGCCCTTTGATACCGCCGCAACGGCTGTGACCGATCACCACGATATTTTTCACCTGCTCATTTACCAATTTTTTTTTGTCCAAATTTAGAAAGAAACAATAATATTCATTGGAACTATGTGATGTTTATTGAATGATTTGATACTTGTTCAAAGGTTATATGATTTGATGACACTAGAGGCTGCATCTAAGGCATATAATTCGCAAAATTTGATACTTTTTATCAAAAATTAAATAGATTAAAATAGAATATGGCATTACTATTTTGCTTTTATTTTTAGGGCCCTTTGACATAACTGATACAATAAATGTTGTTCGAATAAATTGGTTCAAGAAACACTTTACTCTCTTTTTCTTTTTCTTTTTCTTTTTTCTTTTTTTGGGTGTGTATGTGTAGGCATTTGCTTAGTTTAGGTATTTGCTTTGATGACCTAAAAGGTTATGTATGTGCTTTGGATGGCCAAGATTTTTTTTTTTTTTTTTTTTTTTTTTTTGGAGAAAACGGTAGTTTGCTATCCGTTTCGTTCATTAAAAATATAAACTAGGCTATAAGGGTGAGGTAATAGACCTCAGTCCAGACGAAAAAAAAAAAAAGAAGGCCAAGCTTTTTTGTTTGCCAAAAAAACAATGTTTCTATTTCTTGATTAGAGAAGATGAGTAATTTTCTTGCATAAATAGTAAGTGAAATTTCTATGAACTGATGCAATGCAAATTTTTTTTTTGGCCAATATTTATTGATCTACAGAGTCAATGATCCAACCCAACCGAAAAAAGATTCAATTTAGTGCTTTGGGTCCTATTCCTTCTGAGGTGCGCATGCACTTCAATAGTTCAAATTAACACCTTTCTCCTTATTTTACTCCCTACCTAATATAATAAATGACAAAACCTTTGGTTATTTTTGATGGATACTTACATTTTACAAGTCAATATGTACATTAACACGTTACCATGCCAATACAACAGCAGTAGGAAATAGTATTATGATATTGATAAATAAATATATTAAATTTCACCACTATTTACAGACGAATAGTTGACTGAATTCAACAATTTTAATTTGCTCGCATTAAAATTAAATCTATCAATATCATCATTCCCCTATTGAAATATCCATGATAGTGCTTCTCTGGAAAATGCGATTATAAATACAGTATAATTGGCGATGCATATAGTTATACTTATATGCATCTTATTTAATAGCTATTCGGCCACACGAAGTGGCCCGCGTTTGCAGCGCGCAACCACAAAAAGATGTGGTTGTGAGAAAGCCTTCTTAAAAAGCTGTGAGGTGCGGCCTAGCTGCAGGCCACAACGCCGGGCCAAACAAAGTCATAGTTGGATTTAATATAATGCACGGCAACTATTACTATTTTATTTGGTCTAATTCAATTAAAAGTGTATTTATAAAATTTTATTGTTATATACATAACATAGTGAGTTAACTTTCCAATGTAAAAAACAAATATTTATAAGATAACTGGGAGTGTAAGTTCATATTTTGTTTAAAGTTATTAATGCCAGCGATTACAGTTATAATTGCGGTCAATTTAGACATAAATTCAGCGGTCACGATTGAATCTCCTTATATAGCTTCAACTAAAGTAATTAAATTTAAATACATCAAACTAAATATTAAATTTGGATCGATATACAGCTATAACTTTAATACAATCCAAACATTCTTTTAATGCAAAAAAAAAAAAGAAAAAAAGAGAAGAGAACATGAACTTACGTCAAGGTGGAGGACAGCATATTCAATGGCCGCCCCAGCGCCTGAGTATTTGGTCTGCGTTGTCGTAGTAGCAGCCACAAAAGAAAAAGGACAAAAAAAAAGGTTTAAGCGCGTGGACCACTCAGAATTGCTGAAGTAACGGTGACAGAGTGTGATCAAATAGGATAATACACAGAAAAAAGAAAATTTAGTAATAGTTTTAATATATAAGATATAATTCTAAATCAACCATATTGCATGAAGTGAGATGATAAGAAGTATAGTTGGGAACAAAACGATACTTTTACATAAAACTAATGCTTAACAAATACTTTGTTTTTGTATTTTTATGCATTGCAGAGAGATTCAATTGGATTTTGATATTTTTGTATAGAATAACTATTACAGAGACCAAATATACGCATAAGAAATGCTTCAACATCTCAAAGTAAATATTACCTTTATATGTTATTAATAAATTAGCATCTATAATGGAAAGGTATTTATATACATTGGTTCTTATGCATGCAGTGCCGCATGAATTTACTAACAGATTAATAATATATAAGAATAATACCATAGAAACTTGTAGCTGGACTCTATATATATATACACACACACGGAGATAAGAGTGGGAAGAAATTATTGCCTGGGACTGGTCGACGATGGGCGGATATTTTAAAACACCATCTGTAAGGTTTAAAGTACGATTGTGAGCTCTCGATATGCTCAGCAACGTCTGAAAAATATATATGTTGGAAAGCATAGTTTTTGAAAACCTGATTTTCATGCAACAAAGATCAGCTTTTTGAGGTGTAGTGCGGAACGCCTGTGATCTGACAATTTAGGTGCAGTGCGCGGCACCTAATCCTATGAGCTTCCAGTGGGGACTCTCTTCTTGTCGTCTTGTTTGCTCCCCCCAGGGGTTTTTATTTTCCTCCCTTTTTATTCCTTTCTCTATTTTTCTTTTATTTTCCGAGGCCAAGTTGTCTCATCATGTAGCTAAATTCACTATCTAAATGAATGAAGCGGTAGCATGCTACCTTCTCCTCAAAACAAAAAAAGATCAGCTTTGTGAGAACCTTAATTTCTTAAGCTACTAAGATGCCTAATAAATAAATTTTTAAAGGTCTTGACTTTTTGACAATTTATACAATTAAGTTCATGTCTAATTGTCTATATCTAATTTTATGTATAAGGTCTGTAGGGTAGATAATAATATTGAGGTTATTTTTGGCTGATGTACTGGGACAACACCATATAATAATTTAGAGAAGAAAGAAACAGAAAAAGGAATAAGAGAGAAAGAGAAAATGGGATAATACCTTATCATAGGGCGGGACCATGTTTGCTATGTTTCGCACAGCGAAAGCTTCACCAGGCTGAAAGTTGAGCACCACGGAGGGGCATACACGTGAGTCTGAGCATGCGAACACCAAGAACTGTAAAAAAAAGTGAACGTATCTGTCAGGGTTTCTGATCCCTGGCTACTCATTTTTGTAGATCGATTAAGTTATTCTTCTTCGTAACACTCAACAAGCTAGTTTTTCTTCTCTCTCTTTTTTTTTTTTTAACTTATCTTTGTAGTCTTCAATATTGGTACACTTGATATTATTAATTTACACATAAAATAGAAGTTCAAAGTACTATTTTGGCTACATAGTCTCTAGACATTCTCCTCTTCTTTACTTGTTCAACATCATCAGCGCACATTCTCTGACCTGCTGTCCAGGTATAGATCATCCCTCTGCATCTGCTAGCTTGTACTAAACAAGTTCAGATTTTGTACTTAACTATTATAACTATTGGTTCGGTTCCAAAAGATTAAGATTACGGTGAGGGATAAATTTTGTACCGATGCCACTGGGAATTGTGCTAGTGCTTAAAAGCAGTTTAATTTCTACTATCGACAAATTAAATTTATTCAACCCAGTCAAATTTAATCGGTGTATAAACTGCCTGATTCAATGTATCTCTTTATCTTAGTCAATGTAGCTCTCTCTTTATTAGAAGAATTAAAAAATGATGGCGCTACAAATACGGCGATTCCAGTCTTTCCTCCCGGTCCGCATGCATGGAAAAGAAGACAAAAGATGAAATCTTTGGTGGTGGTCACAATTCACTGTTCTGTTCAACAATTACATGAAAAATTAATGGGTGATCAATGGGTCATCTGTGGAAAAATCATTACTAAAGAGTAGAGAAATTATTTATTAGCGCAAAGTACAGGACATGCAAATATCATTACAAAAGAGTAGAGAAATTATTTATTAGCGCAAAGTACAGGACATGCAAATATCATTACAAAAGAGTAGAGAAATTATTTATTAGCGTTAAGTACAGGACATGCAAATATAACTTTACAGTTTAATGATTAAAACCCATATGTATTAAATATTGTGGTTTCGCTGAACTTGATTCAACAAAATTTTAATTAAGTTATCTCTCTCTAACTAATCTCATCACAAGTATATTAAATATTGTATAAATTTTAAGGACCACCATGTTCCTAGTTAGTTATTATATAATAAGAGTCTGCATAGAGATGCTGCTTTCTTCGTGAAAAGATTTTCTATGATTGATTTTTTTCTTTTTTTAAGTTTCTTCTGTTGTTGTTTTTCTTGAGGTTTTTGTTGCCTCATCCCTGTAGTCTAATTCATCCATTCAATGAATAAGACAGATAGCGTGCTACCTATTCTCAAAAAACAAAGAAAAAAAAAGAAGAAAAAGAGTTTGCATAGAAAGCCACTATCTAAAAACAAAAGGTATAATTACTATAAGCCTTTTGGGTCAAAAGCACAGACATTATTGCCTACACTCCGTGCACCACGTCATGCACTGGGCCTTTAAGCCCTTCATCCCATCACCTATATTTATCTTTCTCTTCCGCAATAAATTAGTTTTTTAGTCTGCGGTGCACGGGCTGATGTGGCGCACTTGGTGCATGTACCAATTTCTACTTCTGGAGATAAATTCTCAATAACCAAGGAGAAGAATATGCATACCTGTGGGCTCTGCCCTTCGGCTAATTCGCGGAACAACTCGGGCTTCTTCCTGCGAAAAGATGCAAAAGAGATTAAGAATTTTTCCTTTAATGAATCGCACAGAAAATCATATTGCGTTCCAGACAAGAATTTTTTATTTTTAATTTCTAAAAAGGAATGAGAGAGATTCACTTGTACAATAAAAATCAATATTCTAATATCACAATCTTTTATTAGATTCAAATAACGAACCGTACTTTTCTTTTGGGTTTACTGTTGAAGAAGATCAACGAATTTGACAACAAATGAAAAATCGAAAAAATCCCCAATACTCCCCATCTTTTATATACAAACCTAGAGATGTTTTCAAAAAATTAATACGATATATGTGTAATTGGGAACTACTTACTCATAGATCTCCTTCTTGAAGTGCTCGAACCCAGATTTCAACCTCTCCACGGGATCCATTCCCTGTATATTCTTTTTTTCCAAATTATATTCAAATTAAATGAAAAAAAAAAAAACCAACACAGATTAATCTCCGATCCATCAGTCAATCAAATCACAAGGGAATAAAAAATGAAAACCGAACAAGGATCGAGCTCTTTCCAACATAGAAAGATTAGAATAACTTGGAAGAATCAGGATAAAAAGAGAGGGGGAACGAGAGATATTGGGGAATCGCACTCACCTTTGTGTTGTGAATCTCTTTTGGTTTCTTTGGTCTAAAAGGGGGGATGGGGATTCGAGGAGCTCCGATCGTTGTATGTGGGGGCTTCTTATAGAAGGGAAGAGTAGTACATATCCTCTGATTCCGTGCCCTTTTTATTAATTTAATTGGTTTTTATTTCATTGGTTCCAAAAATGGAAATAGTTTAATAGCTTAGTGGGGTACTCCCACGGGTCCACGGACATAGGTATAGCAAAAGTCACAGAAATATTGCATACACCTAGCTAGTGTTTCTTCCATCATACACCGCATCTTAAAATTCTGCGGTACGGATTATTTTTTATAATTTTTAGTTCAAACTTTTTGTATTGTTGCAAATAAGTTTCAAAGTTTAATTTTAAATTAGTCGAAACTTGATGTTTTGGCAATGTCGTAGAATTCTAGCATTATAGCCTCTGCGCATTATCAACACCAAAATTGTTATAATTAACGATGTATTATAATTCAACCAACTCAGTCAGACAGCCAGATTTGATGGCAATAATTAAAAAAAATCTAAATTATAAATTACAAAAAATTAGAGCTTGAGTATCAAAGTTCAAAGTTTGACGAACAAAAATGCAACTTAGCCAATAGTTCACATTATAAAAAAAATCTATTTTAGGCACTAAGTTCTTACGAAACAAATAATTTTATTTTTGACAGTACTAGTTTTTTAATTACTTAATTGTTAGATAATAGACTGAAAAAATTATATTTTTAAACTCATATTTATTATTATAAATTTTAGGAAAAACTTTAAAAACTCCCATATAGTTTTGCACTTTCTCACTTTAGTACTCTATAGTTTAAAGTGTATCAATTTGCCTCCCTGTGATTTTATTTTTATCTTTTCGGTAGTTTTTTTCTTAATATTTCGTTAAATTATATACAAAAAACTTCAGATACACACCTAGATTTATTGAATATTTACTTCAATACCCTTTAATTTTAACTTTGTCACTGATTTAAGAAAAAAAAAATAATAAAATTGATAATAAAAAGAAAAAAAAAAATCACAGGGGGGCAAATTGATACATTTTAAACCACATGGTACTAAAGTGAGAAAGTGTGAAACCACAGGGGGGTTTTTGAAGTTTTTTCTAAATTTTATATGTCAAATTAGATTTTTTTTTTTAATTGCGGCGTTAACCTGTACACTGGGTTCAGGGAATAGTTTCCAAGCGGGGCGGCGAGTACTCCGAATCGCGCGTTTTCTCCGCCGAGTTCGTTTCAACTTACGAGAAAACGTCATTCACGGCGCACGCATCTCGAGGCGGCCGCGCCTTACTCGTCTCATCACTTGCGGGGAGTCCCGTTGCCACTTGTCCGTTTTATTTATTTCTATCCAAAAATTTATTAAAAAAAAATTATAATTTTTGTGTAAATATAGAATTGAAATGCAGCCGAAGATCAGAAAAAATTCTAGAATGCAACGGATATATTAGTGACGTGGCGTAACAAACCAATCAAATTAATCATTTTAAGAATATATGTCCCATCATGATTGTAAAAAAGTATTTTTATTGTACTTTTGTTTGAAAAGAAGGAATGTTATTGACTTGTTATTGATGACGTGGTGCAAGTGTGACAGTGTAGAATTCCTCGAAAATCAGGGTTCTTCCAAGAGATTTTTTTTGGAAAGCTCTTCACTGAAATTATATTTTATTTAGAACATGTTTGGTTGTCCGAAAGTGACTGAAGTAAAAAAAATTACTTTAGCGAAAATGACGTTTTCAAAAGTGACTTTTCAGTAAGATTATTTGATTGTTTATAAAGTGAAATACGAAAAACTATAGTTTTATAATTTTATTCTTTAATTATGTATAAAGAGGTGGAAATATAAAAAAAAACGACTTATATTAGCAATTTAAATTAAAAATTTGAATTTATATTTATTTTTAAAATTTAAAACTAAGTTTAAATTTGAGTTGAACTTATAATTAAAATATAAGACACAAGTTAAATTTACAATTTAAATTTCAAGTTTAAGTTGTAACTCATAACTAAAATTAAATTTTAAAATAAAAAGGAAATTAGAATATTTATTCAGATTTGAATTTATAATTTGATCTTAAATTTCATACGAATGCACAATTTGAATTAATAGTTTAAATTTAAATTTAAATTACAATTCCAATTGAATATTTGAATTCATAATTCGAATTCGAAGTTTAAATTGAAAGTCATTATTGAAATTAAATTCAAATAGTAAATTAAAATTTCAATTTCAAATTTAATTTAAAATATAAATTTTAAATTCAAATTTCAGTCAATAATTTGAATGTATAGTTGGAACAGTTCAAATTCAAAGTTCAAATTGAAGTTCTTGGCTAAAAATAATTTTATAAAAAATTAAATTTAAATTCTAGAATTCAAATTTAAATAAAAATAAAAATTAAAAAAATTTAAATTTAAAATATAAAGTCACAAATTTGAATTTAAGAATTTTATGTTGAATTTAAATTTATAAATAAAATTCAGAATGTGATCATGATATTAATTCAAATTTAAGATGAAATTTAACTTTAAAAATAAATTCAAAAATTAAAGTTAAGACCAAATATAATCTCTTAGCTAAGCTTTTCACGTTCGGTGACTTTCAAATTTTTTCAATCGAAATCAAAAAAGTGAAATTTAGTTATATCTCACTTTATTAGTCTACTTTTATAAAATAATTTTTATATTTATTTTCGCAAATCAAACAACTGATAAGATGTCATTTTTCAAAAGTAACACTTTGAATACTTCACTTTTGGTCAACCAAACATGCCCTTATCGAGAATGTAAGACGGAGTTTTCGATAAGCCTAGTAATAATTTATTTGTCCATGCAAATAGAGAAATAATTTAATAATTTAATATTGCGGTAATATTATGTACAATCTAATGCGCATAATTTTTTTGTACATACAAATATCGCGCAGCTCATTTTTGATATATAGTTAGAATGCATGTTTAGAATTTTTCTTTATAGTGCTTTGGATCCTCCAAACGTTTAAATCAGTAAACATGTTAGTTATCAACTCATGTGATAATTTTATAATGCATGTATTAAACTACTCAAAAATTTTCAAATAATTAATATTAATACATGAATAATATGTAAAAATAATATCCTTAAAAATCTATACCAATACTCTTTTTTTTTTGTTTTTTTTTTAGTATAATGTGGATCATCGATTTTGCCCGAACACTGAGTTTCTCCAGTGAGATCAAGAATGGCTTTAGCAATATCAATTTCCCGTATGATCTAAAAATGCTTCGGGTGCTGTTAACAGTTTTTTTTTAAAAAAAATTTTCGTAATACTTTGGACTCTTCAAATATTATCCTTACGAATTATTGATGTACTTGTAAAATTATGTAACGCTCTTGCTCCATACATTTTAGAGGGTAGCATCTTGTGCATCTGAAAGGTCATTTGTGTAGATGATGAAGAGCCATATTGTACATGTGGCACTAAATTTACAATTTTAAAAACCCTTTCAAATATTAAAAAATTAATACAATACTTTAATTCCGGTATCAAATCACGACAAAAAAAATATATATATAAATTTATAGATTAAAGTAAGTTGGATTGGGATATGAATTCTCTTATTTGGAATTATAATGATTTGTATTGAATTTCATTTTTTATTATTTTTTAAAAAAATTTATGCGTTTAGTCCGTCGTATGACCTGTACATCCAGCTTTGCTACTTCCAAATTCTTATTTGGATAGAAAATGAAAGTCAGAGTGCATTAAATTCTGTGTTTGGAAATATTATTGGATATGATTTGGAGAGTCCAGCTGCTATGCTATTAATAGCACGAAGCATTTGGTGCTACCAAGTTTTCCGCCGTTAGATCTATCCTTTTGATAATTTTTATCCGTTAGATCATACTATTCAACCAACCACTGACTCAACCCTAGAGGGCCCACATCATCCTAACCGTACATCTCTTAATCTAATGGCTAAAAACTTGATAGCACCACTGACTTGGTGCTATTAATAGTATATATTAGCCTAGTTCATGATTTGGGATAGTTTCAGTAAGTATAATCAAATCAGATGAAGTTGATAAATAGCTATAGGCTCAAATTTACGAAAATAATTTTTTTTTTGAAAATTCAAAACTTAGCCTATGATTGGGCAATAAATGTGCTCAGAGTTACGAAATTTGAATTTTAACCAAACTATAATAAGGTCAATCCAAATACCACTTAAGTGGACACAGCGATCATAAAAGTTGTAAAACATTTTAACCTATAACCACATATTAAAGAAGCAAATATCCCTAACTACAATTATTTAATGGATGAATGAGGTTGATTTATGTTAATTAGGGAGACATTTTATTACCTTAATTAATGCCTATTCGCATGGCTCAAAGGTCAGGGACATGGTCTTTTCTGAAAACAAAAAAAAGAAAAAAAGAAAAAAAGAAAAAAGAGAATCCCTTTCAATCCATTTGGTAGCGTTGTATTTAATGCTTTGGGGTATAGGGTTAACATAATTAAGAAAATATTTAACTCTTTATTATGATTATATTTATATTTGTCGAATTTGGTAAACATGATAATAATAATAATAGCTAATAATTGAGTGGTGAGGGTGGTGGTGAGCAACGTGAGACCTCTTTGGAGCAAAAACATTATAGCTGACAATATGATTTTTAAATTTGGCGAAAAATGTGGATCCGAACTACAAAATATGTCTTGGATCCGCAACCCGGACTCGGATCTCTAAACAGTGTAGTGTATCTAAACTATTGTCCATGCGGATTTATACCCACTTTATTCTAGTTTTTAAACACGATTTTAATGAAAAACACCGCTTATTTATTAGGATTATTAGAATTGTGTTCAATGAACTGTTTCTCCAAATCTTAGCATCTGGATCTGGACTTAGACCCTGACTTAAATATGGAAAAAAAAAAAAAAAGTTCACTAAGCGTGATTTCGAACTGAGCTTCAGTCATTTTCTGTATTGAATAGGGTTGATCAACCTGATTAAAAGTCGAGAAGCAAAGATCGGAGACCTGTTGACAAGTCGAGGAGAAACTAGAGCTGGAAACAACAATGGTGGATTTGAAGTACAACTTTTGTTCAATCCAGAGAAAGACGCCGCGTGCCTAAACCATTTCATCGCGGGGATCGACATTGCGCGTGCCGACGCGCTCTCCCGTTACCTTCTTATACAACAGGTGCTAATTGAGACAATACATTTGAGGATTGAGGAAACATAAAGATATCCAAATCTACTGTATATATATATATTTGGCATATTGTCTCTAGCAACTAAAGGCCCAAAAAGTACTAAAGGCCCAGACCCGGCCTATTACTAGTTCGAAAACTGCCATGGGCCTAGTCTCGGTCCATTAGTTCCCTCTACGGCCCTACATATAACTTAGGGCCTATTTGGTATAAAGTCCGAGAAGAGTTTGGCTTCTCCTTTGTCAATGGAATGGCATAGCTAATATATTGGGCCTGTTACGTAATGAAATTATTATTATTATTTTTTTATATGAATTAAAAGTCAACAATTATGAGTAGTAACTAGTAATGGGATGGACTTGTGCTTCTAATTTTATTCTAGATTAAAATTCTACAGCAATTAATTTAAGGCCAATTTGCATAAAAAATCCACTTATTTTGGGCTTTTGCAAAACCGGGTCATCTTTTTCGTTTTTACAAATTCGGTCCGCATTTTCAGCAAACTGACCAAAATACCCTTATTACTTTTTCTCTTTCCTCTTTCTCTCTCCTCTTCGTTCTCTCGTTCTTTTTTTTTTCGCTCCGGCCCCGCGCCACCCCTCGTCGGCTTCTTCGGCCGCGCCCACGACCTCGATCCCGCGCGCCGCGAGTGGGTCTACGGCACGCGCCGCGNCGAGGGGCGGCGCGGGGCCGGAGCGGGAGGAAGAAGAAGAAGAAGAAGAGGGAAAAATAAAAAAAGCTCCAGCAGGAGGAAAAAGTAGAAGAAAAAGAAAAAGAGAAAAAAAATTGGTCCTGCAGGAAGAAGAAGAAGAAGAAGAAGAGCCCGCCTGGCGGTGCTCCGGCGGCGCGCCCGCCTGGCCTTCGCTATTTTTTTTCGGCGAAAAAAAAAAGAACGAGAGAACGAAGAGGAGAGAGAAAGAGGAAAGAGAAAAAGTAATAAGGGTATTTTGGTCAGTTTGCTGAAAAAGCGGACCGAATTTGCAAAAACGAAAAGGGTGACCCAATTTTACAAAAGCCCAAAATAAGTGGATTTTTTATGCAAATTGGCCTTAATTTAATGGATTAACACCTGGGAAAATTTTCTCTTCTCTCGAGCTGTGCGTATACGGCGTTTTGATCTTTTTCTCTCCAATAAATTCACTCTCTCTCTCTCTCTCTCTCTCTCTCTCTCTCGTTCTGCTACTCATTGCAATTGAATCCTCTCTTGTGCTCTATCTTTGAGCGAGAGGATCCGGTGCGGAGTTGGGGGAAGTGCGAAAATGGCGAACCAACCCGTGGCTTCTCCTTCTAATCCCATCGATGAATCCCAAAACCCTGGTTTTTCTTTTTTTCTCTCGTTAACAATCGTTTTCCCTTTGTTGTTGACCTAATTATGTTGAGGGTTTGATGAATAATTCAATGTAATCTTCCATTTCTTACTTTTGATTATTGTTGCAATTAGATAAATTCAGTAGATTAATTGGTTATTATGAACCGTTCCTTCATAGGTTGATGAATTCGCGCTTCACGAATTGGAGATTCTTTTAGGGTAAAAGTGTACAAGGCCTGATACGTTTGATTTATGTTATTTCAATCGATTAAATTTGCAATAAATGAATTAGCTTGGAGTCCTTGTTTGATGAACTGATGAATTGTGTTGTGTTTTTTGGAGAATCAAAAGAAGTAAAATACTTAGAGTTGGTTTTGTCAAATTTTGCTGATTTTGTACGCGATGTTTTCCTTCCACGAGTTCTTAATGTTCGAGATTAAACATCGGTCCTCATGTGAGAAATTAATTAGACCGACTCCTACACTTGCTTTAATGAAAATGAAACGATTTTATGTGCTGAAGCATGACAATGAAAGTGTTAATTGAAACATAAAAGCAAACCACTTCGAAAGAACGAGAATAAGAAAATTAAGAAGGAGAAGGAGAGTGCAAATGGTTTTACTTAAGTTGTTTTACTATTAATTCACACAAATTTGGATGTGAAAACATACAGAATTAGAATCACCTCTTCGTCCTGTTTTTAACCTCTGTGCGTGTGCACCCGTGCGATGATGTTTATGTAGTTGTAGATTGTTGCTGTCATATTGCTGAAGCATAAATCATTTATCTTTCTGAATATATTAGTAGTTTTAAGGTGGCCTGACCATGTTAGTTAATAATAGAGTCTTTGTTGGTTCTGCTGGTAATAAAATTGTCTCGTTCAAATAGAAAATTTCTTGTTTTAATTTAGGGCCTGAAGGGTCCAATCTTGTGGATGAAGAGCAACACGAAGCTAAGGAAGACATTGGTGCACAAAAATCAGTTTTTGCTATTTCCGAACCAATAAGGGAGGATCAAGTGCAAAATGCTGTTAATTTTTTGTCGCACCCAAAAGTGAGGGGTTCCCTGGTCATTTATAAGCGTTCATTCCTTGAGAGGAAAGGATTAACAAGGGAGGAAATTGATGAAGCCTTTCGTCGTGTCCCTGTATGATTTTGTTTTCCAGATTTTTTTTTTGTTTCTGACTCTGTTCTACTGAAGACCCAAATCATTTTATTTGAGGTTCGTAAAGATTTGCAGTTTCTACAGGATCCACCTTCAAATGCTACAAGTGCTGAAGCTACAGCGATGAATCATGGTACAGTAATTTCCAGTAAACCTTCATTTGCTTTTTCAGTGAGAAAATGCACTTTGCCTTTTCCGTATGATTTTGACATGCATGAAATTTCTGTGTGCATAAAATTTTGTTGTTAAAATAATGATGTTTGACCTCCCGTACCGGGCGTTGCTTTACTTTAAGAAAATCTTCCAGGCTAATTTTTCATACTTGCTCAGTCTGCCCCCCTATCGTCCTGTGCCTCTCTCGATTCATTGGTTATAATTAATATTATTATTTTTTGAATCATTTCTGATTTTGTAGTTCATGAGGATACACGTGCATTGTTCATGATATCATCCTATAGAGGACATTAGTGGATGACAATGTACACAGCCTTCTTACTGATGACAATAATTGAGATAAATATGTCAAAAGGAGACCATGATAGTGTAGATTAGTCTAGTCTACACTTAATGCAATGATATTGTAACCACCGAGAGGTCAAAAACTTTGTGCGCTGGGCTCGCTAGCTAAAGATATATTAGTGTAATTTGATTGCAGAAGTGTTTTTGAAATGGCTATAAGTGGTTGGCAGTTTGGCCTTCAGTATCTGGTTTTCTTTCCTTTTTGTTTATAATACTTTGTCTTGCTGAGAACAGTTATCCAACCAAGCTCATCCGTGGAGCCTGTAGTTCCTACTCAGAGCCAGCAACTTGTATATGCTCCTCGTGATGCTCTTGCAGCAGTCCCAAGCGTACGGCAATCTAGGTTCCACTGGTCCCAAGCTTTTCTTTCTATTGGGTTACTTGCCGCTTCAGGAGCGGCAGCATCCGTGCTTTTTAAGGTATCAGTTTGATTCTTGGTCCTTTTTACATTACTAAAGGCCTGTCAGGGCTGTCATGAGATTCTGCAGAAATACTGTTAAGTGTAGGTTTCTAAGAATCCTCCTGAACAGCTTGCACTTCAGCGTAAGTAGAAGTTCTAGCCTCATTTGAGTAGTTCAGACCTTTTTAATTTGCAAAATATTTAGTTACTGCTTTTCAGAATAGAGAAGCTACTCTAGAAGCTAGCACAAACAGGCACTAATACAATGCGAACTTATTTGATGCTTCAGAAGTTCTCATCATGTTATTTATTGCGTTTAAAATGTATTGATCTCACCAATTTTTTCTGCATTTTCTGATGCATTAATATTCTTTACAGAATGCAGCAATTCCTAGATTGAAATCTTGGATCAGGAAGGTTGTAGAAGAAGAATATGAAATAGAGAAGTACAAGAAACCGAGACCAGCCCTAGCTGAAGAAGCAGTAGAGGCTGCAAAAGAAGCTGCCTCTGCTGCTGCTGTTGTGGCAACAGCTAGTCAAGAGCTCCTGAATGCAAAAAATGAAGGTTTTTTTTTTTCGGAACTTTCTTTCATTGATATTATTAGTCGGCTCCCATATTTTGTCAACCTGTTTTCCAATATTACAGAGAGGAAGTTCTTTGAGGATTTTGTGGAAAAACTAGATGCTCAAGTGGAAGAGATGAAGATGATGGGCAATGCTCTCCGTACTCTGGAGAATTCAAAAGAAATAGTAAACTCACAGGACAAGCAAATAGGAGAGTATGATCAGTCTAAACTACGGAACAGTAAGTCAATGGATTTGAAATGCTCCTCCTCCCTTGCAAATTATTCTAAAAACTTCCATGCTTTTGTTTTAAACAACTCATTAAAGGAAATCACACCTCTTGGCACTCCCTGTGGGTAGCAAATTGTTATCGAATAGTATTCCATTATTAAAAAAATAGAACGAACATTAAAATAGTTGCTGCATTACAGTGACAAATTGGTTTTTCTATGACGTCTTGCTGTCTTGCTGTTAATAACTTAATATTTGCTGTTAATTTTTTTTAACATAGCTTAGGAGCTGTTTGGTTCCACGTAAAACTGTGAAAAAAATTTCGGTGGAAAAAATTTTTTCGGAGGAAAACAAATTTTACGCTCTTTAGTGTTAGGTTTGTAGGAAAAGAAAAATAGTTTTTCATAACGGTTGTTTGATTGAAAAGAAACGAAAGAAGAAGGAAAATGGATAAAAAACTATTTAATATAATGTTTTATTATATAGATTAATTATATATAACAATTACTATATATATATATTATAATTTATGTTTGTAAATTAAATATATTTACAATTATATTATATAATAAGCATATAATATAATATATACTAGTTATATATTTAAGGGTATTAATAAATCATTATATATTTAAAAATAAAATAATATATAATAATATCTCTATAAAAAAATAAAATACTCTGTATATATAATAAATAAATATATATTTATAAATAAAATTATACATGTACATATGTATATGTATATGTACATATACATAGAGAGAGAGGTCCTCCTTGGACCTCCCTCTCACGCGGTCCACGAGGCCATTTCAGCTCGTGGACCCCACAAGACTATTGCCATGAGCCGCGTAATTTTGCCTCCTTCATTTTTGTTTTCTGCCGCTTTCATGTGGAAAACGAAAATAGGACTTTTTCCCAAAATATGTAAGAGTGTTTTTTGCCGAAATTTTTTTTATATCGAACCAAACGATCCAAAAACTATTTTCGGACCGAAAAAAATATATTCAACCTATTTTTACATCAAACCAAACACACCCTTAGTGTACTAGTAGTTGGTAAATGCTTTCAGTATCTGTTGATAAAGAGATGACAAATGCTTTAAGTATCTATTGATACAGACAAACTAAATACTGTTTGAACACATCAACAAATTAGTGTGTAAAAATTAACATAAATATTTATGTTTCCTGTGTGTTAGGCAAATAATACCTTATGTAAATATCAATTTTTCATGTGTATCACTGTTCATAAACCATATCTAATATTATACTTTTTTATTTTTATTTATTTTTTCTTTTTTCGAAGAAGCAAGGGATGCAGAAAGCAAACTATCAATGCCAATCAGTACAACTACATACTTATTTTATTCCATATTTAAGCTTTAAAAGGAACTTCTTTGCATTTGCAGGGACAACTAATAGTTCTCAGGGAATATCTGAGGCCAGTCAATCGAATTTAAGCATTTCATTTAACAAGGTAAATAACTCTTTTTCCTGTTGCATTATGATTTATGTGTCTGTGTCTCTTTTGTCTGTAACTCTTATATTAGTACTGAGCAAGTTTTACACTGGTTCAATTTTTCTTTCTAGCAGCAAGAGAAAGTAAATGGCATAAATAACACAAATAAGACGGACTCTCATTCAGGTTACATTCTAAATCTAGTGCTTATTTAACTGATGCTGTATTAAATTTTATTTTTCTTCCCACAAATTCTTTTACACAGTGAGGCCTTCATCTTCGCTTGCATCTATCGATCCACCGCACCCAAAGTCATATATGGAGGTAAGTTTCTCTCTTAATTAGCTTATTTCCGTTCTTGTCTAAATACCGTCATTGTGAAGGGGAACCCATGCAAAGCTTTTAGATAGTGCTTTTCATTCTCTTGTAAATACTAATTATCAGACTCTAACATGCAGATCATAGAAATGGTTCAAAGAGGGGAGAAACCACCTAATATTAAGGTGGGCTATTTAACTAGGGGTTAAACACTACTTTTCATTGTTTATGATTTTGGTTTCACCTAGTCCCCCCCCCCCATCCCCCTCTCTAATCCTTTAACTTGATGAACAGGAAATTAATGACATGCCCCCTAATCCCGATCAGCCAATACCAAAACCTCTTCTCGCTCCTAGACCAAAGGTATGGACTTCAAATGCTTTCTCTGAGTAGTTTCCTTTTTGTTTGCATGTAGAAAATCTTATTCAAAACATAATGTTTTTTTTTTTTTTTTACTTGTGTTGTCCAAATGTTCAACAAAATTTTGCTGGTAATACATGGATTTTTAAGGAGAATTCATAAAGAATGGATCAAGATTGGTGGTTAATATTTAAGTTGACATATTATTGTAAGTGAGGCATGCATTGGTCGAAATCTTGCAGTGTTAGTCATGCTTGCTTATTTAGGTTAACTAACAAATGGTTTTTGCAGACTAAATGGATATTTCAGAATTCTTCCTTTCAAATGAGCCTACATATATAACAGTCATTTTTCATTTCCATAATTAAAAGCAAATTGTACACAACAATGCAGTCAAATCTTGATCTAGGTGCAATCTATGATTTTTTGCACAAATACCACCTCAAAACATGTGCGTGCGTTTACTCCTCTAAAATGCGACTTGAGTTAAATGCCCCTTGTTAAGATGTCACATGCGCAGCATTTTGTAGATACTTTTGCAAAGAAGCTTCATTATTATAGCAATCGGTTTGCCTCGTAACATGAACAGTATTTGTTCTATTGCTCAGAATATTTTTGTTTTATTGCACAGAATATTTCACATGACATAGATGGAAACTATAACAATAATTGGGCATATAAGCAAGTAATTGTATATTTGAGCTGTACCTGTTTACAAAAATTCTATCCAAATATTAGTACAAAGGAAAACTAGTGAGTCAGGTTACATTCTTGCGCATGCCAAAATTAAAGTGCTGATTACTTGTTAACTTTGTTGGTAATACAGCCGTGGGAAGTCATGCAGCAACAGCAATCAAACTCTAGTTATGTTCCTAAACCCCAATTCAATGGCCAAGGATTGAATTTTGAGGCTCGAGGAAATAGATCAATTCCGATTACTGGGTCATTTGACAATTCAGAGCCATGGCGGAGACATAAGGCCGAAAATGGTACAGAGGCCGAACCTCAAGTAGCGGAACCAAAGTGGTTACCTTCTGCAACGGGATCCCTTGAGCGGCTTAACAGAAGCTGGAAGCCTCCTCAGCCACCGGAACTGCTGAAGCAAGAAGCTGCGATTGCTATCAGAGAACCAGACTCGCCTGTTCAAAAGCAGCAGTTAAGCGATGAGAGTGCACATCTTCTTTTGAATGGTAGTGATCAAAAGGACACAGCATCCGATCTCGTTGTCGGGTCAGATGAAAAGGAAGTTGATGTGGAAGTTTGAATGGAGGAAAGTCGTGCAAGGTTGACATGTAATAGCTTGAATATTCATAACTAATGCTGGGGAAAACAAGAATAAGTCAAATAGGTCTGTTCATATGGGTGATTAGTGACACAGTTCTTACGAGCTAATCAACAAGATGAAGGACATGAACAACATTGTGTAATTTGGTGGAGGAAACTGCAGAACTGTGTACCTTTTATGTTTGGCTCCATCGAAGGTGAAGTGGCGAAATCTTTCGTTACAATCTCAGAAGCTAATACTCAGTATTTCGAAGGTGAAGTGGCGAAATCTTTCGTTACAATCTCAGAAGCTAATACTCAGTATTTGTTTTCTGCGTAGCTTCATTACCTTTTGCTTTAATAGTAACTATACACCCTTGAATGCCCGTTGGACTGCAAACATATTGTTGTTCTGTAATTTGATAATGTGATTAGAGGATCGTTATGGGGCCAAATTGCTGTATCTTTTACTCTTTCTATGGCCTTAAATTACTCTATTTCTCAACATATTTGAGAACTAAGTGTGCCAACTGTGCATTGAGGGTGCATACAAAGGAGTTTGAGTTGAATAAAAGCAACATCCTAGAAAACAAAATATCCTCGTTTTTGTGAGATATTAACTATTTGTAAAAACAACATCCGAGAAAACAAAATCAATACTCTTGTAAAGATTTTATCCATCCACGTGTGCGTTCATGATTCATCTTATGACTACCTCCAAAAATATAAGCATAGGAGGCGGACATGGCGTATATTCATTTGTGCCAAACATATTTGGAGGTTTGCTTAGTATGACACTGATTTTTATTGTATTGTGTTTTGTCGTTTTTTTCAAATCCGGGGGACCGGCACAAATATTTTTTTTCAAAAAATCATTTTAATTTTTTAATTATTTAATAATTTTATATTATATATGTAGTTATCTAATGACTGAATAAGTTTGAAAAAGAATAATTATTCAAAATTTGGATAACTTTAATTAATATTAAAATAAAAAAATTATTATAAACAATTAAAGGGACCATGCGCTGGCGTGACGTGGGCCCGTTTAACACCCCGATACTGAAACAAGCACGAGGGAGCAACACCGAAGCCCAGTGCTTTTGGGTTAAAAAAAAAAAAAGTTTCACTAGATACCCTTTTTTTATCGGCCCTTTTTTATCTCTATTCAAATATTATAATATTTTTTAAAAATTTAATTTTTTTTAAAAATTTAGTATAAAAAATATTTACTAAACTTTTAGATAGAGATAAAATTAATATAAATAAGGTTACATACTCTTATGTATATAGAAGCCTTTATCATTGTTGTTTTCAATAATAAAATTTTCACTCACTGTTCCAGCGCAAGTGGCAAAGAACTTGATGGTTGGTACCCAAGATCTAAGTTTGAATTCTAGTTGATTTACATTTCCAGCTAAATTTATTTTTAAAAAAGATAAACAAAGCGGATAGCATGCTATCTTTTTCTAAAAAAAAAAAAAATTCGAATCGACAATCCATATTCACAAATATGATATAGAGCATTTGAAACTTATAGAAAACAAAATTTCGAAATTATAATAAAGTTTATCAAGCTGGTATAAAATAAACAGTCAAAATTGACCAATGTTTTTAGAGGATCGGATTATTTATCAATTTTCAAATCGTTTGATCATAAAGTAAATAATATCAAAAAAATTATAAAATTTAATTTCTATAAGTTTCAAATGCTCTAACTCATATTGATGCTTAGTTTGGTACCGAGGTCTATTTGATGTTATTAAATAAAATAAAATTGAGATAAAAGCATACAGGATTATGCTTTTGTTTTACTCATCAGGATATGTGGAATGTAATATTATGTACGAAAACAAACGAATATTTTTTCATCTACTTTCTCACAACATGTAATATAATATCTACGCAATTCTAAACGAAGTCTTAATAATATGAATCGTGGATTTAAAAATTTTATTATTAAAACTAATTTATAAATACCAAGTCGGTTGCGCATATAAGAATATAATAGGCTGAATCGACCGTCCATAGCGCAAGCGACAAAGGATTTGGTGGTTGACATCCGAGGCCTCAAAGTTTCAACCCTAATTAATTCATATTTTCAGTTAAATTTATTTATAAATAAAGTCAATAACACAGGCTAACTATATAATAATAGCAGCTGAATGCGCCGAGACTGGGAGGCTCCACACTCAAATTTTGTCCGTCCATTCGACGCAACCCTGGCCACGCAGGACGGCCCACTTCATAAAATCCATCGTCATGTGCAGCACATCTGGGCCGACTTTGCGGCGGCGTTGTCGTCGTCGTCTTCGCCCTTAAAACAAACACCGCCTCCTTATCCCTTCTTTACATCCGCCCTTTCCTTTTACAAAACTGATCAACATCTCTCAAACTTTTATCCATGATCATCTACTAACCCAACCCTTCTTTCCTCTTTCAATTTTCCACTCATATATTTGGTCCAAATATAAGGAGAAGTTGAAGTGGGAATTTAAATGGTGTTCAACAGTAAGGTAATCTTTCATTTTCTTATGATCTCATTAGAGTCTCTCTTTTTTTTTTTTGTTTTTTGTTTTGGGAGGGCGATTTTAGAGCATATTCCTAAATTAGTCAACTATCAGTTGAGCTCTGCTTAGGATTATTTAGAAATTAGAATTAGAAATTGGTTTTGGATTACCCCAAATTTTGCTAGGATGATGTATGAACAAAAGAGCTTCTGTGAAGAGTTATTTTTTAAGTTTGAGATAACTGCGAAGCATCAAAGCTCACTAGAAGAACTGATTTACTGGGCCTAATTTTGCTTCTTTTTATTTTATTTTATTTTTATATTAAACGCTTCTTTGGATGCTAGAATAACTAGGTGGAATGCAATCGCTTTTGTTGTTATTATTATTATAATTATTATCAAAGAATATTCCCATTCAAGACAAGTTATTCCATATATTTGATCAGTCTTTCGGGAAATCTACTTCTTTTTTTTTTTTTTTTCGTAGATGATGTTTCATTCATTCAAAACATTAGTTCTCTTCAATCTGATCTGCTGCTCCGTTATCATCGGAATAGACTACAAAAGATGTTACTAAAGAAGTTGAAAGCTGAAGCTTCGATAAAAGGAATGATGAAACTGAACAGCAACTTTTTTTTTGGTGTTTTTGTTATTTCAATGATAGAAGAATGATCTTAGCATAGCCTGATAGTATAAAAGGAAACTGTAGTGATATTAAAGTAGAGGGAGGTATTTTCAAGGTGATAGCTTTGTTTCATTATCGCTTTCTTTTTGTGTTTTATCGCGACTGTTATCATAATAAATATCAGAAAGAGCAGTTTTTTTTCTTCTGGTATTGACTTTTGATTTTGTCGTGAGTTCTATGTGCTAATATAGCGTTGTTTACAGGTGCTGCGTTGCCGTTCAAGGAGAAAACAGAGTAAACGGTAGAATATCCTTTTTCTGCTGAATTAAACTAAATCTATGTGGCTGCCATTTATATGTATTTGGAATGCGATCCATACGGATGGATACCAATTACTCATATATTGCAAAACAATGGCAGTTTTGAGAACACTACAAGCACGGATAATGTCGAGGTGTCACCGAATTCAGCAGCTGATGCCAAGGCTTGTTGTACACAAACAGAGACTCCCTTTCAAGTGGCTGTTACAATGGCAAGAGATCGTGATATCTGTGTTTATGCTGTTAAGCACCACTATCCTCCGATTGATTCCTGTATAGAGGACTTCCCACCTGTTGGCCGTGTTTCCCTTGTCATTCAACCTGAATCGAGAAATGAGTATTTGGAAACTTCATCTGCCGAGTCCTCAAATTCCAGTGCTCTTCGTGATATGCATATAGTGAGTGTGGTCGTTTATTACATTTATTCTAGTAATTGATTGGCTTGCCTTCCAGAACCGCCTCTGCAACCTGGGAAGCAACAGATGGATGGCTGTGCGAATAATATATATTTGAAGTTTTTGATGTGGCGAGAAGCTAAATGAGCTTTTGGACCCCCCAAAAGTAGAAGAAACAATTTAAATCTTCTGCTTATGCTGGAAGTGACGTTGCCGAGTGAAAAAGCTGTTAGGGTTTGTTTAGTTCTCTTGTATGGTACTGCTGTTCGTTGAAATGCTAATTGAGTTTAGCTATTAGGCGAAGCATTCATTATAATCCCCTCATAATGTTCTCTATGTTAGTAGAATTTGAAGCTCCGAATTGGAGCTTTTGCTTTTGGGGCTCGAAATTCTACTTCCATCCGCAACAAAAGTTCTGCATTCTTTTGTTTGCCAAGTATTCTACTAGAGGTGGTTGCAGTTGAAAGCAAGAGCAAAAGTGGGCCCAAATAGACTACTTAGTGCCTTTTCAAATAGCTGTACTCAACTGCACTTTTGCAGAACCTCTAGCCAGGCCAAACAGGCCATTGTTCTCTTCAATCACTGCATATTAATGCTTTACAACTTATGGTGAGCAATACAGAAGCTGGCTAGTTTGAAGTTTTCCATATCAGCATGAAACTTTGGCCCTTGAATCAATATATTGTAACTGTCTATTTATTTTTCAGTCGGCAAGATTGATGGAAGAATTTATGGTACTTGCCGGAGATAATACAAGCCAGAATCTGGAGACTTGTGGGGTTCTTGGTGCTTTCCTTGTAAGAAACTGAAGATTATTACTTTTTCTCATAGTCCTGGTTCTCAAGTGTGCAATATTTCAAACATATATTTCGGTTGTCTTGCAGAAGAATGGAACATTCTATGTAACTACCCTAATAATACCAAAGCAAGAAACAACTGCCCATTCAGTATGTCGGTATTCATAATATTCTGAGCTATTTTGTCTTGAATGTTCTTGAAATTATTTCTCATCAGTTTCTCTTTTTTTTCGCCCCCATTTTGCCCATAAATGTCCGAGCAATTACAGTTCTTGTACTAAATGGCAGTGCCAGGCATTAAATGAGGAGGAGATACATGCAATACTGGATGGCGAATCTCTCTTTCCTGCAGGATGGATACATGTAAATATCCCAATATTGAGCTCTCCAATTTCTACATTTGGCCTTTTCGCTAGTCATTACTGTGTGAACTTGCTTAGTAATTCTTTTCGAGTCCCTGACATGATATTTATGGATTAGAAGCTAGTTCTTAATGATGCTCAATTAATGTGGTCTGATTTTATATGAAAAGGATAATGAAGTCTTATTGATTGGCAAATCTTTGCTAGTTCAGAAAGGTATGAAATGTCATGTAAATTTGCACTGTCATTAGGAAGGTTTTGTATATGATATCTCAAATATTCTATTTTCAGTGGGATGTTAAAATTTTAAAGCATTGAAGCGGATAATGGGAGGATGTGGTTTAGTACAAGTGCGCAGGGACTGTTATCGGTGGCAAACCATATAAACTGATGATTTTGTGTTTTCTCATGTTGAATTGAGAAGGATTGGCTTAAGTCATAGAGAAGAGAGCAAACTGATATTGTCGAATGTATCTTGTAGAATTGTTCTATGCTCCAATAGAGGTCTGACAAACAATTGTGAGCAATGGGGCTTACGGCTAGTAGAAGTTGAACAATGTTATATATGTCTCGAATTCTTAAACCGTTAGGTTTCTTAACCTATTCTGTTTTGGTCAACCTATTAAAGTTAAATATGCCTAGTTTTATTGAGATTATTTTTAGTCTTATTGGATTTTAGTCACTAATGTAAATATACCCTTTGTTCCATTAATTTAGTGCGGGGCATGAGAGAGAATATAGGATGTATTTTGTAACTAAAGTTTTGTGAAAGAGACATCTTTTGTACACCACATTGGCTTTAATTTAAGTCTCTGCTCTATCTTCGCTCGTGGACGTAGGTCAGCAACCAAACTGCGTAAATATTTGTGTGCTTTATTTTTCTTCTTTCTTAATTTTTTTTTTTTTCATATTTTTGCACCTGGCGAACTAGATTTTTTCCGCTTTTGTCGTAATAAACAATTATTGTCGACTTGGGCATATTATTTTTGACTAATCAAACCATGTTTTGACTTTTTATTTTTGGCGAAAGAACATAAGACACTCACTGATGCTAGCGAACAAACTTAGTACGACACTATATTCTGACTTTGTTTCAGATTGTGAGTCTGTGACATGTACAGAGGTATGTGTTAACTATAACTACATATACATGACTATTAAGTATTAACACAAGATTACATTAATTCCATCGTGGATACATCCATTTACTTAGATGCACCCAACCAAGGTTTTTCTTTTTTTCTTTCATTCCATGTGAAGCAAATGTTTAAAGATAACACTACTAGTTTTATGCTTTTCTACTTTTATATTGCAGATTGGGTGCCTTTTGCCATAATTGTGGAAAATATCAATGGTACCTTTCAGTTCTATGTTCATTTTTCTGAACATTTTTTTTTCCTCTGTTGTTTCAGACGCATCCCTCTCAGACATGCTTCCTATCGTCAATCGATTTGCACACGCAATACCCTTACCAGGTTTTGGAACGTTGGTTGTTATTCTCTTTTCGAGACAAAAATTACAATTATACTATTTCTACGCAGGATGTTTTCAACAAATAAAGAATTGCCTTCTTCCCTATCATCTCTTTGCTATTGCAAAAGCAAGACGATGCTCTGCTGCGAGCATAATCGTTGCAAGTCTAGAAGTTGATGTTGCATCTTGTCAAGAGCTATCTGCTCACCTTATCGGGTTTTGTATGTACTTTCATATCTGTCACAGGTCATGCTACCAGAGGCTGTTGCGATTGTCATGGCTCCAACTGATTCCACAAGGCAAGGGATTTCTCCTCACTTTAAGGATCTGTACATTATGAAAGCCTTGTGAGACCCTAGTCAATTATAAAAAAAAGAAAACAAAAAAGAGATTGGGACATTTCAATGCATGTTGATTCCCATCTTCCCTCTTGATATGTAGATGTGAAAAATGTGTACTCAGAACAAAATAAGTCTACTTGTATTGTTTCGTCCTGAGTAAAGCAGTTCAAAAAACCATAAAATTTTCGCTAGTATCCCTCAGCGGCCTTTTATTATTACGTAAACAAAATTTTTGACATGGAGCTTGATCTGCTGTAGCAAAACCTTTGAACGTACTAGTCGCCAAATGCATGACTACTGCTTCTTGGAGTGGAGAAGCTGCTCTCTAGTATGGTCGAAACCGATACTTAATATGATGCTTTTCTTTTATAATCTGAGTTGCAAATCTTAGTAGTCCAAATACCGTACATGCATTTTAAAGATCAAGGTCTTCAACCTTTTCTAACATCCTCTCTAGATCACCCTTCAAGAATGTGCTTATCTGTATAGGTTCAGAAAATTCGACTTTTAATCGGTGCACTCTAGTTTTCTCGATAGACAAACTTCCATGTCTAAAAATGAACAATGGATGAGAATATTTGATGATCTTATTTTCTTTGAAACCCCTGCAGGAACTATGGAATATTCCGGCTAACAAACCCTGGAGGGATTGCCATTTTAAAAGAGTGCAAGGAAAGCGGGTTTCATTCACACCCGGATACTTCTGATGGAAGCCCTCTTTTCGAATGCTGCAGCAACATCTACATTAACCATAATTTGCGGTTGGAGATTATCGACCTCCGCTCGTCTTCCCCACGGTAGATGTTATCACGTCTGACTGATGCATATCTATTTATAGTTTTCTGTACGCTCAAGTTTGTTTCTGTTCCCTTTGGGTTGATCAGTTAGAGAGTTGTGTACATAGTAATCCTATTTTCTGTTCTAAAGATATGTATAATTTTGTTTCTTTAGCTTGACTTAGAATTGTGAAAACTTAAGTGATGTGGAGGTAGTGGTCTGCTAATAAATAGCATCTTCTAGTCGACGAAAACAGGGATGCTGTTAGGAAGCTGTGCAATAACAGTGGTTTAATTTGCGGTAGTAAGAGATCAGAGACTACGATGTGTTATCTCTATAAAAAGTTACTGGACTCTTTATGATATAATTTTGGACTGTTTATGATATAATGTTTTAGTTGCGTATTTAATTTAATCAGCAAGAGTTACCTCTTAAACTGAAAATGATGGTGCATTGTATGCTCTCCTGCTTGTCTCCATTTCTATCTTGTTTCCATTTCTTATCAAATTGATTGCTCTTTTGGTGCTTTCCAGGGGACTAGTCGACAATGAACAATGAATTGATTTAAGAAAAGAAACAGGGCAGTTTTTTTTTTTTTTCTGTGTATATTTTTCTGGGTAAACTTCAAATACCACCCGTTTTTTTTTTCTGTGTATATTTTTCTGGGTAAACTTCAAATACCACCCGTGGTTTCGTACTTTTTCACTTTAGTATTCTATAGTTTAAAGTGTATCAAGTTAATGTCATATGATTTTATTTTTATCTTTTCGTTAGCTTCTCCGTTAATATTTTGTTAAATTATATAAAAAAAAACTTCAGATACCTCACCTAGGTTTATCGAATATTCATTTTAATATCTTTTAGTTTTAACTTTGTTACTGATTAAATAAAAAAAATTAGTGAAATCGATAATAAAAAGATAAAAATAAAATTACAGAATATTAAATTGATACACTTTAAACCACAGGGCACTAAAGTGAGAAAGTATGAAACCACAGGGGTGGTATTTGAAAATTTTTCTATATTTTTTAAGCAGATGTTGTGCATTTTAAGTTTCCGTTAGATTTTTTTTTCCCCTTTCCTATATGCTCTACTTTTAAAGGCTATTGGGCTGCAATCACTTGAAACTGTACTGTGGTTGTAATTTCATGTAGATCAAGATTCAGTATTTAATTTTATAGATTTGTGTTCAACTGCTGCAGTTGTAATTAGTAGAGAAGGCCCAACTGTCGTAGCTGGAGAGAATAATTTTAAACAAAAAAAATAAGCTTATCTTTCATAACGTGTTAAACAAAAAAAAAAAAAAAAAGAAGAAATCACCCGGTTATTAAAAAAGAGAGTGAAAAAAAAAAGAAAAAGAAGAAAAAACAGTACTTGAGACAACTAATAGGGAGCTTCAAATTGACCTGAGGATGATTGAAGTGGATGGGGACAGGCAAATGCCTGGATAAAAACTATGGACCATACATCATTTTATTGTAATACATGTTACAGCACATTAAGTAAGACAAAGGGTTACTGTCGTATTTTTATACACCTACCACATGTTAGTACTCCAAGATTACATGATCTCCAAGAAAGCAAAGTTCTGAAAAAAAATACAGAGAAAATTTATTTTATCATATGTTGGTAAAACCCACAGCTTTGGTTTTGATTAGTTCTCACTTAAAAACTGTGTAGTATGAATTAACTCACCAGCTCTTTTACTCTTTCTTCATTTTGATCAGGTCATAAAACCAGTAAAAAAATAATTATTGGTTGTACCCTGATGTATGAGATTGCTAATATATGTTTTAAAATCCAAATCATTTAATTAAAACCCTCGCATATTAAAAACACATAAGCTTTGAAAACCTAGATCGATATTCCAGATCAAACAGACGATACAAAAAGAAGTATTTTTCTATCCACGGATGCATGATACGCAGGGCGCAGTTAAATTTTCGCGAACGAAGAGAATCAAGTGCACGATCTTCGACAATTAAGTTCGTTACAAAGGCTTATTTTAACAAATCATAATTTACAAAGTCTACATGACTTGAAGCGTGGAAAGTTACAATGTCAACATAAACCTACTCCAAAATCTCCAAATATTAGGTGCAATGCAACTATCCATGTGTACTTATTTTTCACCCAAGTGAAAAACGGGGGCTCGGCAAGCTTTCACATCTCAGCTCATAGAATATTCAAAGGAAGGAGATGGGCAAAAGCATCTGGAAGGGTAAAATGTATCGATAATCCTTGTACCGATCCTACATCGCGATTTAGTCCCTGCGTTTTCTTTTTCGACCGTCAGGTTTGAATTAAGTGAGAAGTTCGGGGACTAAGTTGCGATTTCTATGCAGTTTAATCCAAAATTGGGCACAAAAAGGAGACTTTGTGATGGACTTGGTACTGTAGACCTATTTTCTTTGAGCTGCATCTTTAGGTTGTCTCTATTCTCTATAATAATGAGAACAAATGGAGGAGGATTCAACTGTTCTCCAAAGAGTGTGAAAGTCAAAATAATTTTCCCTGTTCCTTGAACCGACATGGTGTCATGGTCTACCGCACCCTTTTATTTATGTTATTTATTTGTAATTTTTGGCATGTAGCTGTAGTTAGCATGTTTTTGGGGTTCAGAATAGGGTTGACTCTTGTGTTCACTCCTGTTCATAGGCATAACAAAAGGAATAAAATCTCATGTGGCTGATCAGAATGTGCGGTGCGTTTCACCTTTTATGTTTTTATTGAAAGTAAATTGCACCTTTTTTTTAGTAGGATGACAGTTAGGCTCTTAAATTTTAGTTTATTATAATTTTTAGTTTAAATTTTTTTAAATTTAGTGAGATTTAAATTATAATAATTTTAAAAATTCAAGTTAAAAATTATACTTCGCACCTCACACTTTTGAGAACCAAAACTGTAATTCACTCTTCTATTAATTAATGAATAAAAATGAGCAAGAACTTGGTAGGAACAGTATTTAATATGAAATTACTCCAACTGACATCCATCACGTGAATGACACACACGAATTATAAAAATAACTCCATCTTACGTTCACCGCGTGAATAACACGAATTATAAAATTACATGCACGGTAAATAGAATGATCTGATATTATTTTTCTTGATTTTAGTTATCTTTATTTCACTTTTTTATTTTTAAACACATTAGAATATATATTAGAATCAGCAGTCGATTTAGCCAAACGCTAGCAATCAATAAATCTATAAGCCTTGCTTGATGTTAAAATAATAATAATAAAAATACTTGCTAAAAATCAATAACACTATCAAGTTAAACAACAAAATTGTATTATTACAAGCTAGCCAAGGATATAAAGATTAAAAAAAAAAAATTATATAAAATATGGCAACAATACTCATTCATGCATTGTATTACAAAATTTGCCGCCATTTTTAATACAATATGAAGTTCCATATACAACAAAGAAGAGGACTCCAAGTTCCACGAATCATTAATACTCCACAAAAGCCCAGATTAGTTAATTCACTCCACACAAATATATATATACAAAACCCTTATTACACTATTATTATTATTATTATTATTATATGAGGCCCAAAAGATCCTAATATGAACAGTCTCTTCCACGCATCTGAATCCTAAAAAAAAAAAAGAAACAAGAAAAAAAAAAGAAAAGAAGGGAAATGTATACTTTCACCGACACCACATGCTCTCCAGCTAATAAACAAATGGAAAATAATTATAATAGTAGTAGCAGGGTAATAATTTAAAGTTTTTTTTTTTCTTTTTTTTCCCCTTCAAAAATTAGAGAGGGTGGTGGGCTCGGCTAACCCCGTTCACATTGGCGAATATTCCGACGAGATCCTGCTTGTACGGAAGGAACGACGCTCTCCGACCCCCCTTCGCGCCTTTTCCGTAGTATAATACGCGGTGGGCGGTGACCGTATCCATCTCGGTAACCTTACCGCCCTTCCTCTCCTTCCCCTTCGCCTCTTTCGCCTCTTTCGCCTCTTTCGCCTTGGGTTCGGGGCTGGGGTTGGGGTTAGGGTTAGGGTTGGGGTTTCGGAGGAAGAGGAACTTCTCCTTCCCGTCGCTGCGGCTGCGCCCGATCACGAGATCGCTGATCCGGCGCCACCGCACGATCGACCCCGTCGACCCGCTCTTCCGGCACCGCGCCGGAGAATTGGGCGCCGACCCCGGCGTCCACAAGCAGTACGTCTCCGGCGCGACCCCCTCCAGCTCGCCCGGCTCCGACGCCGCCGACGACGACGACGAGGAGTTCGACCCGACCGACGAGTTCCGCTCCTCCATCAGGAGCCGCCCCAGCGGCAGCCTCGCCCCCGGCCTCGGCCCCGCCGTCGCTGCAGCCGCCGCGGACGACGACGGGGGCGGCGGATCGGCGTCGTCGTCGTCGTCGCCGAGGAGGAGGGAGCGGTCGAAGACGGGGTAGACGGGGCGGATCCGGCCGTTGGAGAAGATCTCGTCGGCGGTGATCGCGGGGGCGGCGGAGTCCGGGGCGGCGATCGCGAAGGAGAACTCGAAGTCGTCGTCGTCGCCGGAGCCGCCGCCGACTTCGCCTCGGGAGTCGCCCGGGAGGGCGGGAACGGCGGAGATCTGCTGGGGGGAGCCGTGATGGGCGGCGGAGATCGCGCGATCGCCCTCATCTTCTTCTTCATCCTCCTCCCTGAAGCTCGGAGATAGGGTTAGGGTTCGTTTCCTCTCCTCCAACATCTCTCCCTTCCTTTCTCTCTCTACCTCGTTTCGCTCGCGCGCGCTCTCTCTCTCTCTTCTTTGTTCCTATTCCGATGGGTTGGATAAATAATAATAACTATAGGAATTTTTTTAGTTCCGTGCGCGCTCTGAGAGAGTATATAGAGAGAGGAGAGAGATGTGTGCGGCGTTAATAAGGGGCACATCGAAGGGATGAGGCACTTGCGAGAATGTTATTCCCTGGACAAGGTCCACCACGTCAGCCTACGAAGGTCCAATCCTAAAGACCATCTAAGCATGCGCTAGACTATTATACATGCCTCTTATTCTTCTAGCCCCGTTTGGTTCGGGATTAAGAAAAAGTAGCTATTTCAGGGATAGGGTTAAGTTCAGGGTTAAAATGATGTTAAAATTTTTTTGTGTTTGGTTGGAGATTGGAGTTAGTATAGGATAGTGAAAAAAAGTGTTTGGTTGGAGTAGGTGGGATAAAAAGATAATGATTGATAAAGAAGAAAAAGGTGAGAGCTCGGGATGCGTGCGGGATTAAAGTTGGGAGGGGGAGTGGGGTTAATGATTGATAAAGAAAAAAATTGTGAGGGCTCGGGATGCGTGCGGGGTTAAAGTTGGGAGGGGGAGTGGGGTTAGTAAACCCCACTAATCCGGTTTGGGGTGGGGTTTACTAACCCCACCCCAAAAGAGTGGTGTTTGAGTATAAATTAGGGGTTAAGGGGTTATTCCACCCCTTAACCCCCAACCAAACGGTGGCCTAATGTTACTCAAAATGTGGACTTCCAAATATAAATGGGCAAGANTATATATATATATATAATGTGATTTTTTAAAATCTAATTAGGGAAAAAACTATTATGCTATAAATAGCACAAATCTTCTGTCCTATCTATACTTCGTTTCGATTATCGAGCTTACGAATTGTCAGTGAAAGCTGTTAAATATGATCTAAAGCATTCCAATAATTTAATAAATAAAGTTTTATAATTTTTGAATATAATTTTTTTATATATATCAGCTATCAACAAAGTAAATGATCAAAAAACAAATAATTTATAAAAATAGAGAATGGAATTTTATGACATAATCAAAGATTTTAATTTTAATCTAGATATTGAATATAATGTTTTATTAAATATTTACTGAATTTGGATTGCTTTGCACCATTAAAAATTATTATTTTTAAATCTTTCGACTAGTATGTAATTTGTTATAAAAAAATTCTAAATTTGATTTTTAGATTGTTCGAATGTTGTAAATCATATTTTATAGTATTGATTAGCTATTTGAAAGCTCAATTATCGAAAACGACATGCATAACATAAAGTAATTTGTACTATTTATTTATAATATAATAGTATTTTTCATCTAGTATGTGGCGAAATGTTTTGTTAATTACATTAGAAAAAAATTATTATTAAAAAGTAGAGTTTTGCTTTCCTAGGAGAAAGAACAAAAATGGATCACCTTTAATAGTAATATGATCGTTCTCTCTTCACATATTATTTTAAGTAGCTAAAAATTTTTATATAAAAGCATTACTCAATGGTAACGCATGTTCCTATATAATTTATAAATTAATATAGTCACATCATATAATTCAATAATCTATACTAATTAGTAATTAGATAAAATTCATGATACAAATACAAAAACCATGATCTTCTCACGAAAGCAACATTATATTTCATTAATGCATCCATATTTGAACAAATAAGAATACATTCAGTAATTCAAAACTAATTTGTAAAAACTCATCGGTTCACGGTGGACCCGGTTCACGGACAATCTCGGAGGGGTGTTGAGGTAAGCGTTGAGCTAATAATCCCGGTGTTGGGTTTCGGGTGGTGGGGTGGCGGTTGACGCTTCCGCTTCCTTGGGGGAGAGGCAAACACGTGTGGCGGTGTAACCGCGTACGTATGCGAGCGTGTGAGATTTTGTGCCCTTTCTAGAAGATTACGTGGCGAGTTCTTATTGGCTCATATGTTAACCTTTCATTTTTAAGCGAATCAACGCCGTTGGTTGTATCTAATCAAGTACACTGTACAACACGTGGAATACTATATATATATTCGCAAGCGTATCACGGAAATCACGGCTCGTGGAAAAATTTATTAAGTCGAGAACTCTAATACGGAAAGGATTTGCCTTCGTGATGTGATGATATATACTTCGTTGATGCTAGCTAAAAAAACCGGTATTAATTACTAGATTATTCTCCATGCTTCTAGAACAAAATGCGTGTTTGTGGGTCAAAAATTACATTACATCGAATATTAAAGTTTGATGTCTCAAAATAAGGTGACCAAATGCTACTATATTATTTATTTGATTAATTTATATTGTTTTTAGTAATATATTTTTGAGGGAGATAATAATTTAGTGGTTGTTGACACGGATTTAAATGCTATGGTATGGATTCACATGAAAAACTTGTTGTTAGGGTATGAAACAGTGTGTCGATCACAAAAAAAATATTTGTGTACCAATACACTGTTACATAAAGTATTTATTTCTTCGCACCAATGTATTTTGTTTACTTATTATATAAATATATCTTTTTTTTCAAATCTTTTATATTTTATTGAGATAACTATTAATTAACTTAAAGGAAAAAAAAAAATTTCTAAGCTTTCATATCAACATAGGGTTTATACCGTGTGGATATTTTCTTTACACTGTATGTATGATTCATATTGACGGACACTTAAATTCTTGATTCTTGAGAAATAATTTTTTATTTTGAGTAAAATTAAAAACTATATGATTGTTGTGTATTAGTTCCGCAACTATGTCTCAACTTGCAACCTCTCCTTCGAGCGTGTCGGGTGGTACCAACTGCTAGGCTTAAACCCTAGCAGTATATATGATTGTACAATCAATTTGGGTCGCGTTATGTACGATTTTGATTTATAAATATAAATAGTTGATTTATTGTTGTTATATATAGGTAGTGGCCTGTTTATAGTGATTTGTGAAGAACCATGTACAAACATGTTGTTGGTAGTAATGATGTTTAATTTAGTAATACACAAAAAAATAAAAAAAATAAAAACCTTTTTTGTTATGTAATGGCATGCCACACAGGTTTTATAACAATTTTATGTAGATTTAGAATGTGATTTATAGCTAAGAAATACAACTGAAAATACTTGAAATTATACTTGTGATCAGTGGCCATGAATTCTCCAGTTGCTAAAATTTTTGTTCCTTGGTTTTGTTAATTTGTATGTGAAACATGGAAAAAATTTGTAGGAAAATTAGGACTTTTTTGTTCTTATAGTAAAGAGAAAATAATCAATTGTGTCATCTAAATATTCGCAAAATTATATTATATTTTCTTTTTCTACAAACCAAACTGTGAAAGTAAAAAGGGCACATTTGGCACTAAAAATTCTTGTGAAAAAAAAAGAAAAAACACTCATTTTGCGTGATTAATTAGTATCAACCGATCAACAATACATGAGAGCAACAATTTGACCTTTTTTTTTTTTGAGTTTAGAAACATTTATTGTACATGTTCTGGATAAACTTTAAATACCACTCCTGTAGTTTCGCACTTTCTCACTTTAGTACCCTGCGGTTTCATTTTTATCTTTTTGTCAGCTTTTTTCTTAATATTTTATTAAATTATATACAAAAAATTTTAGATAACCCGGGTTTATCGAATATTCACTTTAATACCATTTAGTTTAACTTTGTTATTGATTTAACAAAAAATTAGTGGAATCGATAATAAAAAGATAAAAATAAAACTACAGAACACCAAATTGATACATTTTAAATCACATGGTACTAAGGTGAAAATGTATGAAATCATAGGAGTGGTATTTGAAGTTTTTTCTTGCATGTTGTAGCACATGCATACGGATAAAGTTAGTAATCTATTGGAGTATATATCATGCATATTTTTTCCTTTAAGTAATTAAGGAGGGTAGACTTTGGAGTTTTGAGAAGGTCAACGGGTTTGAGTTTTTGACTGCTTCAAATTGGATAAGAAATGCATAGAATATATGGACGCTTTTTGGCGTTTTTCTCTTTTCTCTTTTTGTCGCCTGTTGAAAAAACCGTTAATTAGGCCATCTTTTTTATTTTTTTTATTATTATTTTTACTCCTGTGTTTATGAAATGGACTGAGCATTATTTATCCCACTCAGAAAACCACGTAAATTAATTATATTTAAATTTTTTTCAAAAATAATGCACTCTGTATATATACCCTATAAGTAAGTGTAAATTTTATATCCTGTGATTCAAAAGTCTTTTTTTAGGAGTTAATCATTTTTTTACTTTTATATTAAAAACTCAAATGGTCGAAAGTGGTTAGGAGTTATGGAGAGTATCTTGAAATTCTGGGAATTACATTTGGACGTTTTCGGAAACAAATGGGCTCTGTTGCCATCTCTTTATTTTTGATGATAGAGCTTCCAAATCGACGATCGGCATTGTTGAACATAATTTATACCACTTGAATCATCTAAAAACCAAATTTCATGATTTTTTAATATTGTTCTCTTGCCCATCAAGTAGACACATAAATGAAAAATATTTTTTAAAAAGTGATGATATGAATTTTATAATCAAGATCGAGAGTATAGATCTTATTCTAAATAGTTTAAAGAATTTTCTAAACAAAATTCAATTGATTTGAATATCTTTACACCGTTAAACGAAAAAACGCCTCATATCAACCATTAAAATTACAAATTTTGAAACCCTTTGATTATTGGGTCAATGATGTCTAAAAGATTTGAAATTTGATTTTTATATATTTCAAGTGGTATAGATTATATTCAACGATGCTGATCGTCAATTTGGAGGTTTCATCATCGAAAACAAATGGGTGGCAACGAAGCCCGTTTATTACCGACAGCATTCCAGCTCAACTCATATATATATATATATATATAGAGAGAGAGAGAGAGAGAGAGGGAGAGAGAGAGAGAGAGAGACCGCCTGCTATGCTATTAATAGCACGAAGCACTTAGGGCGCGTTTGGTTCGAAGTCGGAATCGAAATCGGAATCGGAATCAAAATAAACTGGAATCGGAATCGGAATGACTCATTACCTAATTCTGTTTGGTTCATCACCTGAATCGAAATCGGAATAAATCATTCCCATTGTCGGTGTTTGGTTCAGGTGGATATAAAAAATGTAATCAAATTAATATACTAACATTATCTTTATAATATATTAATTTAAATTCAAATTAAAAATTAAATATTAAAAATTTACATCAAAATTTTGAAATAATGTCAAAATTTTAAATCTATTTTTTAAAAAAATTAAACTTTGAAGTTGAGTGGATAATTTAAAATATGAAACTAAATTTTGATTTATTCAAATTCAAATTTAAAATTGCAATTTAAATTTAATTTGAATACATAAATTTAATTTAAGTTTGAAATAAAATTTGAATAACATTTTATATAAATTAAAATTTAATTTAAATTCAAATTCATAAGTTAGATTCGAAATACTTGATTAAATTTTAATTTTTAATTTAAGTTTAAATTAAAATTTAAAATTATATATTTAATTTTAAAATTTTAACTCATATTTTAATTAAAAAAGTTGAAAAAATAAATTTAATCCGAATAAATATTCATTCCGTCCGGATTCAACTTTCAATCCGGCCTTCTAGGCCGGATTGAAAAAAGAGGTGATTGGAGGATTCCGATTCCACTCGGGAATCGGAATCGGAATGGAACTCCCGCGTACCAAACACCCACAAACGGATTTATCCATTCCGATTCCGATTCCAGGGTGAAAAAGAAGCGAACCAAACACGCCCTTAGTGCTACTAAGTTTTCTGCCGTTAGATCTACCTTTTTGATCATTTTCACCCGTTAGATCATACTATTCAACCAACCACCCACTCAACCCTAGGGAACCCACATCATACTAACCGCACATCTTTTAATCCAATGGCCAAAAACTTGGTAGCACCAATGACTTGGTGCTATTGATAGTATATTAGCCTAGTTCTATATCACAACTTTTTATGAAATTTTTATTTTCTGCCATTGATTTTGAACCATTTTAATCGTTAGGTAAATGATATCGAAAAACCACACAATTTATTTTCTAGATACTTCAAATATGCTAGATTAAGTCTAGTGGAGCCGATTGTCGATTCGAAAGCTCCATCATCGAAAACGGTTTAGGAGCACGAAGGCCTCCGTGCTCCTAATAGCACACAAGACCTACTATATATATATATAATTGGGGGCTGGAATACTATTAATAGTATTTGAATTTTTTTGCTATCAAATTTTTAATTCTTAGATGAAAAATTGTAAGGTTTGGATGATAGTAGTTTTCTATGGTTTAGTAGCAGTCTTCCTAAGGTTGAGTGAGTGGTTGGTTGAGTAATATGATCTAAATGATGGAATTGATTAAAGTCTAAATCTAACGGTTAAAAAATCGATAACAAAAAAGTCCAAATGCCATTGATAGTATCCCAGTCGAACTTTACATATAGCACTGATGGGATACTAAGTATTATTTTCTTCTAAACAATACTAACATAATTGTTACTCACTCTATAGATATTAATAATGAACAACTTTATGATGAAAAATAAATAAACAATAATGATTTCAAAAGATGAAACAATATTTTCTTTTTTGGTATCTTCTACACCATAGGAAAGGGTTCGTTATTGATCCTAAATTTTTTTTTTTTTGAGAGATAGGTAGCACGCTACCCGCTTCGTTTATTTAATTTAGAAATAAACTTAACTGAAAATGTGAATCAACTAGGATTCGAACTTGGGTCTCGGGCACCAACCATCAAACCAATTGCCACTTACTCTAGGGACGGTCGGTTATTGATCCTAAAATTACAATCACATATCGATGGATATCAGGTTAATTATACTACGCACAGCGACTGAACAGATAAAAGATATTCGAGAATCAAACTCATGATACGTGGAAACAGAAAGATCTCTGATGTCACATTATCTAAAGAATTAATTTCGTAAAAAGAAAAAAACAGTAACATCCATTTATCTTGCTTTACAAGAATGGTTGAAGGTTACAATCCTCGGCGACTACTACATGCTTAGTTATCAAGTTACTTGATTGTGACAAGCAAAATTTTTTTAAAAATATCAGCATATATTTATATATATTTTTTGATCCTCGAAGTCTCTCTCTCTCTCTCTCTCTCTTGAGAACAAAATACCTACAACACCCCTTACAACGTGAGGGAAAAAAAAAAAAAAGGAAAAAATTTGCTTCGCGATATAGTGCGTCTAGTTTGGATTATTCCAGCTTCTAGAAACCAAAAAAAAATGAAAAAAGAAAAAAGAAAAAGAACAAGATTGTTTTGATGGGGTCCAACTATTACGTCATCTCAGAGCAATGGTTACGTCACGGATGAGGATAGGAATTCATTTTCATTTTATTGGCTGATTGATTGGACGGTGGAGATTTAAAGATGCACACGGGAAAATTTTGATGTATTCGTGTGAAGATAAGGTGAGAGTGAGTAGTCGCGATAGTTAATTGAGACCTACCCACTAGTGTCGTATTCTTTTATATTGGGTAGGGATGCAAACCATGCGGATTCTGAGACAGGCGAGATCTTTCATTATCTGCTTTTTTTACAGATTTGGCCGAATTCAGAAGATTAATTTTTTATTCTATTTTTCACCGCCTTATTCTATATTCAGGGCAGGTGGGGTGAGCATTGAGTTTTGAGTGGATTGAAACAGATTAAAAAAAAAAGAATTTTTCGTTTTCTGCTCTATTTCTTAGTAGATCGAAGTAAATTCGAAACAGATTATTTATTTATTTATTTATTTATTATTTTCGGCTTCTACCGAGTGGGATTTCCACATGCCTTACTCCATGTGCATCCCTACTTTGGGGTTTTCCTTTTTCTTTTTTCTTTCTTGGAGCAAGGACGTGGAGGAAAAAGAACAATTGTGTTATGAAAAATTACTTTGTGTTGAGGAAAAAGAACAATTGTAAACAATATCAGTTTACATTTTTTTTACTTTGGTATTAGAGCTGAAGAAGCTGAGTTTGAATCTTCCGACCTGGGCCAACTAAAAACTATTGAATCCGGATACGAAGAAAAATGTTTAATATAAATATAAAAATGACTGTATTTTTTGAAAGTTTAAGATTATAGGGACAAACGATTGTGTTATATTTTTTTGACACTTCAATTTTTCGTTCTTATTCATTGTTTTGGAACCTCAAATTTGAAATTTAGATGCCTAAATATGATTTTGCTTAAATTCACAGCTTGGAGCATGGAGAACGGAGACACATCCATTTTGGGAACATGGAAATATAAATACAATTAAATTCAACTCTTTTGAAGTTTAATTTAATTTAGTTTCATAACAAGTTTGCCTCCAAACGTAACGCCAACTTCTAGATGGGATGAAGATTTCGCAAGTTGTGTGGTGAGATCATCCAATATTAATTGAAGGTCTGCCATGAACAGGACCAAAAAGTAATGCTTTCACTTGTTACACCGCTAATGCCAGACAGACGAACTAAAGTGGAGGGGGCAAAGTGCATATTTCCAATCCGGAAAATTGACCATTGCCCCTCCTTTTATGGGCATTAGGCACATTAGATGTCCTTTCCAAGAGAGTTGTTGCTTGTCAGTGGTTGTTCGTTATACGAACTATGTGTCTCTCTTTCTGGACCACTATTGATTAGTACGAGAAGATTGTGTTATGTGCATTGAGAAAGTACGATAAAAAAAAATATCTTATTTATTTTCGTACGTATTGTATATCATAAAATGAATATTATGATGAGTCGGTTGTGATATACTTTCTGCGATTTCACCGAAAAATGCATAAGTATATTTCTATATATTTTTGTCCCAACTTTATTTTATCTAATAGTGTCGGATAGGCTTCAATGCCAAACTAAGCCTAAGTGGGTTTATAGGCATCACCGACAACCTTTTATAGCTGTAATGGTTCGCTAGTGGAGGCTTATGCTGTTATGCAGTCAAAAGATCTCCAGTGATTCACGCGCAAATAGACTCCATACAACTTCGGATTAGGCCTATTGCATCTTATGTGGCGTTTTGTGGCCATTATTTAGGAACTGGTTAATTTTTGTGTAATTGCACTTTAATCCACCAAGTTAATTTGGTTGGAAAAAAAAAAAGCCTACTTACCTTTTTTCCTTTTTTTTTTTAACTCTCCTTGCAGTTTGGCCTGCAAAGGTCGCCATGGTGCAAAAAAAAAATTAACTATTACAAAAAAATTGATTTGGTAAAATGAGCCTGGGAATTTTTGCGCCAAATCAAACTATATAGGACACGTTGTTTCAGAAAACTAGTGAATTATTTACACCAAATAAAAGTTACTGGTCAATTGGGGAAAAGAAAAGTTACTAGATTGTACAATTTTAATCCAAATTTTCATAGTCGTAGGAGAATAATTTTGAAAAAAATTTAAAAAAGAAAAAAGATATCAAAGGGCCCGATCGGCCCAACCCGGCCCGGCCCAAACTTCTTGATTGGGCCGAATTTTGAAAGTGTGTGACACTATTTGGGCCAGATCAGGCCCAAAAATTGTAGATAAATTTAGATTGTTGTACGACGTAGGTGTTTCTTTTTCTTTTCTGAAAATATGTACTTCCCAATTTATTATTATTGGAGAATTAGTAAAGAGTGTTATTGTTGATTCGGATCTGGAAAGTATCAAGGGCTCTCGCCCAAAAGGAGTTAGAAATAAAGTATATAGAGATATACTTCTTTTCTTAATGAGACCGTAAAACTTGTATCTTACTCGAATATGTGCGAATTGGTGGACCATGCATAATACATACTCCCAGAATCATCAAAAGGGCTATAGGGCTTAGAGCAGTTTTTTTTTTGAGCCGTTGATTTTGAGTCTTTGTCCAACTTGCGAAAATTGGACCGATTGCGCATAATCCACCTCATTTGCTAGAAATTTTTTTTTGGCTGGTCATTGAAATGTTGATATATACTCGAGATGGATTCTATCTTTCAGATAAAAAGCCTAGCTCTGGCTTAGATATGTTTATTTTAAGATGACCGCAAGCCATACTCTCGCATATGTTCCGCTTAGCAACTGCTTGGTTGTAGGTAGTTGTAACCGCACTACAGTTGTAAATTCAAATACGATGTTTCATTTAATCCATTTGAATTCAACTATTGTAATTGAAATTGCACAAAGATGCTCAACAACAATAGTCAAAACTGCATCAAAATTGTTCACGGTTATCAGTAGTTAAAATAAGCAATTTTAAACAAAAAATAAACTAACCTTTCTAATCACCTTTTAAAATAGAAAATAATTTTTTTTAAAGGAGTATCATCTACAGTAGTTGAAATTATACCAAAATTACCTATAGTTCAAATAGCAACAGTTGGAGAGAGCAATTTTTTAAATAATAAAAAAAAGTTAACCTATCTAATCACTTTTTAAGTAGAAAAATATTTCTTTTATCTATATTGAGAATAATCTCACAATCCCATATATAAAGTTATAAAATTTATAAATATAATTCTCAACTACTTGTAACTAAATAAATTATTTATAACTGCAATACTTTTTTAGTATATCCGACCAAATTAAATAAGATATTAAAGCAAAATTTATTCTCAAATTACATTGCATAAATGGGAGCTACCACCTATTGGCTTAGCAAGACGAGCATCCAATCATGTGTTGGAACAAATTATAATCGAAACTTGTGTGCGCTGTATCTATATATTTTAATTAAAATGTAAATTCTTGTAAATTAATGATTAGCGCCAGAGATCCAATACCACCCACTCTCAGCAATAGTATAATAGAGATGACCTAACCAACTAAGAGGCGTTCAATGCTTTAACTTTTTGTGGAGTGGTGTGACATCCATCCAATTTAATTTAATTAACCCTTACACTTGGTTGGAGGAAGCAATTAAAGTACATTTAATGAACCAAGATGATTTGCGCAAAGTGTTCAGCTTGATTCATTTAACATATTTAAATACAGCTGCTTCAAACCTCATCCTAAATTTTAATTTATTGTGAAAATTACATAATGATAGATCCAATTCCATAGACTTGGTTCTACTGTTTGATCAAGTTGGTTTTCTTTTTTTTTGAGGAAAAAGTAGCAAGCTAACTGCTTCATTCATTAAATAAAATGAACTGAGCATACATGATGGAAGCAGCTAAGGCCTCCGAAGATAGGGCGAGGAAAAAATAAAAAATAGAGCAAGAATGAAAAAACAAAAAACAAGAGGGGGGTAGGGAGACAAGAAAGCTAGCGACCCGTTAGCACAGCGTGTCCCAGCTGTTCGTCAGGAGGTTGACCCGTTCTAGTGACCGGCTCGCATTGGTCGGGAAAGCCTGGAACACAGAGTTGTTTCTATCCCTCCAAACCACCCACCAGATTGCTGCTAGTAGCGTAAGTCCTTTTGCTCTCGTCATATCGACACAAGTGGTGGCAGTAGTTGTCCAGAGGCTGCGAACGTCACCAGGAGTGCCGCCAGGTATAGCGCCAGGTGTGTTCCACCCGCCTGCAATGAGGAGGAGGTATCTAACAAAGACGCAGTTGCAGAAAAGATGGTCGCAGCTCTCCGTTAGCACAACACAGATGACACAGTATTGATCAACAGCTATGCCCCGTTTGGACAGTCTGTCGGCTGTGGGTAGTCTTTTCCGGAGCAGCAGCCAGGTAAAGACTTTGACTTTGAGTGGAATTTTCAACTTCCAGATATCGCCGTTTATCGGGTTTATTTGTCCCGCAATTGTGATAAATCGGTAGAGAGATTTGACAGAAAATAGCTGGTTGGAAGTCAACCGCCATTTGCAGGAGTCTGTTTTGTTGCATCGGTAGAGGGATCAAGTTGGTTTTCAAAACATTGATTCTACTGAAGAGCCTCTCTCTCTCTCTCTCTCTCTCTCTCTCTCTCTCTCTCTCTCTCTCAAACACATACACAAAGTAAATACTAAGTTAAATTCAAGTAAAACACTAGGTCACTGCTATTTAATGTAAATATTTAAAATACTAATTTTGTAAATTAAGCTTTTAAGTCTTGTTTGGATATCAAAATAGATTATTCAAGGATAACTTATTCCCTATAAAAATTTCTTAGTATAATTATAAGGAGTTTGATTTTCACTCGTTTAAAAGTCTAGTTATCTATAATTTTAGAGGATACAATATTTTAGTTATCTGATGATTTATCTCATTCAAAAAACTGATTGGAAAGCTGAATATAACATTCAATTCTAAATATTTGATCACACTGATTATCAGTCATACACATAAATTTTTGAAATTAATTAAAAGAATAAACTAAACAAAATGTTCATGTCACATAATTTAACTATATTATTCATTCTAATATTAATTATTAAAAGCAATATTTACTTTGATTCACCGCCCTACTTTGTTATAATATGGTTATGTTTGACTCCGTCTCATCCGAGCTTTAATATTAATTGTTGAAAATAATATTTACGCTAAATTATTTATTGGAGAGGAGAGAAGTATATATTTTATGAAAGGACTACAATATAGTACAAAAAAAATAATAAAAATTAAGTGGCTAATTCATAGCTTGGTTTTGGTGGTGACTTAAGAGCCCAATCGAGTCCCCATAATGTATGTGTACATAGCCTACGAAAAAAACTTCAAAACGACAATGAGAAAAAAAAAAAAAAAAATCCTTCAATGACTTCAACAAGAAAAAAATAGAAAACAATTCTGTTAGTCTAAGAGGCCAACTAATCCTACTAAACTTAACATGGGGAATTTAAATGCTTGACCGTAAACCCTAAAACAGATAAATTGTAGGATTTAAATATCTGTAGTATTATTTAAAGGTTGAATGGAATCGTTAAAAATATAAAAATATCATTCTCTACTAGTTTAAATTATTTTTAGAACAAAAATTATTTTATATTATTTAACATTGACGCAAGTGGCAAAAGGGCTTGGTGTTGGTGCCCGAGACCAAGTTCGAATTCTAATTGATTCATATTTCCAGCTAAGTTTATTTCTTTGTGAGGTATTGCTCTTCACTAAGTTAGGTTTTTAAAAAACAATAATTATTTCATATAATTTAGCAGAAACTTATGTGTTAAGTAAAAAATTTAACTACTTTGTAAGGACAAAAATAAAATATTCTTCTTTTCGTCCTTAATTTCTAGATATAATAATTGAGGTGATGGTTAGTGAGGTAAAAACAATGTATGGTGGGCCTTCACGTTACAATAATAATTTATGTTAAAAAATACGCGGAATATGAACATTTCTAAGTAAGCGGATGAATCAAAACAAAACATGGTCCCATTTCGGCTCTTAGTATTGACCATAAACTGCAAATACTATCTATCTATAATCTATAATCTATAATTTATAACTATATATTATTTCTCAATAACTGCACACGTGTCGCGAGGAGGTCGAGGCACGGGCGAGGGCACGGCGCATGGGCGGAGCTGCGAGCGGGAGTGGGCGCGGCGCGAGCTGGGGCCGTGGGGGGTGGCGAGTGTGCGCAGGCGGGCATGCGTGTGGTCGGGCGCTGTGCGCGAGGGAGCCGCGAAGTGGGAGCGGGCGCGCGCAGGCGTGGCGCTGGGCTGCGAGGGGGTCCGGCGCTGCTGGCGTGACTGCGGGCGACGCGGAGGCCGCTCCTAAGGAGGTGCGGGCGCGCGGCATGCGGTATGACGTGGGGCAGTCTCGTCAGCTGGCAGTGGGACTGCGGCAGCGCGGGCGCGGGCGCACACGGCAACGGCGGTGGGCCGCCGGCATGGCGGGCGCGGCGCGGCGTGTGGGTGCACGGCGGCGCGCAGCGTTCTTGCGCGACCGGAAAAACAGCGGGCTCATATGAGGGTTTTCAGGGTCAGAGGGAGTTCAACGTGGACCTCCTCTATTCTATATATAGAGTGCGGTAGGATTGTATGGAAGCACGGAGGGCTCCGCGCTTTACTTTGTTTTCAATGGTTCTTGGACTTTCGAATCGGACGATCGGCTCTGTTAGACTTGATCTAGAGTATTTGAAGTATCTAAAAAATAAATTTTCGATTTTTCGATATCATTTGCCTAGTGATCGAAGTGGCTCAAAATCAACGGGTTGAAAATAAAAATCTTACAAATATGATGATATGACATTAAAATTTTTAGATCAAGTTATTGATCTTGTTTTATATGTATAAAGAATTTTCTATCAAAATTTCCTATGATTTGATATTTCTACACCGTTAAACTTGCAACGGCTCACCAGGCCATTAAAATTATTGATTTGAGCCCTTCGATCACTAGGCAAATGATATCGAAAAATCGCAAATTTATTTTTTAGTATACAAATACTCTAGATCAACTCTAACGGAGCGATCGTCGATTCGAAAGTCCGAATATTGAAAACAACTATAGAACACGGAGGGCTCACGTGCTTTCATAAGCATACCAGCCCACTCTATATATATTATAGAGAGAGAGAGAGAGAGAGAGAGAATCTGAGGGCCGGCGCTTGCCCTTAGACACGGAGTCTGAAACCTGAAGCAGGGGGGAGAGAGAGGGAGAGAGAGAGATGAGAGAGAGAGAGACTGAGAGATGTGGCGATGGACTCCGGTCTACTGTCTGCAAATGAGAGAGAGAGAGAGAGAGTCCGCTGGGTACTATCGATATCACAAGAATTGGTGCTATCGAGTGCTTTTCCACAGTTAATTTAAATCTTTGATTATTTTTATCCGTTAGATTATACTATTCAACCAACCACTCACTCAACCCTAGAGGGCCCACATCATCCTAACCACCCATTTCTCAATCCAAGGACTAAAAAATCAATAGCACCAATAGTTTGGTGTTATTGATAGTATTCCAGCCTAGTTTTATAACTAATTTTCAAAATTAAATTTTAAAATAACTACCCACAGCATCGCGCGGGTCTCTTAATTAATTACTATAATTTTGCACTTTTTTGTTTTACTACCATGTGGTTTAAAATATATTATTTTAAATTTGGTGGTATAAATTTTTACTAGTATACAGACCCGCGCGATGCGGCCGATAGATAATAGAAATAAAATTTTAAATTTTTTAAGATAAAAAATAATAATAAAAATTAAAATTTTAAAATATATATGATAACAATCAGACCTGCTCTTTTCCAGGCTTTACTCACTCTCATCTCCTTCAAAACTAACGGAGAGAGGGTGAGAGAAAAATTATAGAATCAAATGAGTTACTGTATATATAACTTGAAATATTTTGAAGGATGAACGAAATTTTAAAAATATAAATAATATAATTAATATTTCGTGATAGTTACTAAATAAGATGTAGTTTTAGAAAAAAAAAAGTGGATCATTAATTAGTAAGAAATAATAAATTGATTTGTAAAATTTAATGAGAAAAAATATGGTAAGTTGGAAAGGTTTTTCTCGGTAAGAAATGACAACATCTATGAAGCAAGAAAGATGGACCATATTTTTTGATATAATTTGACAATTAATTATCACACTTTATAATAATTTATCAATTGCAATTATGAGGAACCATTTTCTAATTTAGAAAAATTAATTGCTAATAGAAACGGCTAGTATGAAATGTAGAGGGTTATGTGGAATTTGAAATGCAACAATAACTATCAAAAAAAAAAAAAAATCAGAAAAAAATCTCAAAAAAAGGAGGTCATGCCACCTCAGCTTTTTTTATTGGGGATTAATAGAAAGTAATAGATGTAGAGGGTTATGTGGAATTTGAAATACAACAATAACTATCAAAATAAAAAAAAATCAGAAAAAAATCTCAAAAAAGGAGATCATGCCACCTCAGCTTTTGTTATTGGGGATTAATAGAAAGTAATAGATGTAGAGGGTTGTGTGGAATTTGAAATACAACAATAACTATCAAAATAAAAAAAAAAATCAGAAAAAAATCTCAAAAAAGGAGGTCATGCCACCTCAGCTTTTATTATTGGGGATTAATAGAAAGTAATAGATGATATAATTTGACAATTAATTATCACACTTTATAATAATTTATCAATTGCAATTATGAGGAACCATTTTCTAATTTAGAAAAATTAATTGCTAATAGAAACGGCTAGTATGAAATGTAGAGGGTTATGTGGAATTTGAAATGCAACAATAACTATCAAAATTTAAAAAAAAATCAGAAAAAAATCTAAAAAAAGGAGGTCATGCCACCTCAGCTTTTGTTATTGGGGATTAATAGAAAGTAATAGATGCAACAATAACTATCAAAATAAAAAAAAATTAGAAAAAAATCTCAAAAAAAGAGATCATGCCACCTCAGCTTTTGTTATTGGGAATTAATAGAAAGTAATAGATAGATGTCGCCGTGATCCAAATGATCTCTATCGTGCACACCAGATCCATCTTTTGCGTAACAAAATTATATTTGTCAAATTAAGAAGCTCTCTCAAAACAAGTCATGGCATAAGTAAGCTTATTATTATTATTATTATTATTATTATTTTAAGATTCATATATTTTTATCATTTGCTAAGCTTAAGAACCAAAGAAGACAACAAAGTACAATTTGAAAATCCATTAGCTCCTCTTCTCTCTCTTTCTCTCTCTCTCTCTCTCTCTCTCTTTTTCTTCTTTTTTTTTTTCTTTTTTTCCTTTTTTTTTGGCAGGAAATGGGGGACCCAAACCACTTTTGAGTAAAACCTAATAGCATGGGTTCAAACAGCTTTTGAAAAGCTTTTTAATTAATAGCCAGTTGTTCAAGATAGTTGTTGTTTACTTTATCCTTAATTAATTTATGTTTTTTTTTTTTTTTTTTCGCAGTTCGCATGTTGAACCCTTCCTCGAAACACCCTCTCAGTAGATATACAAATTTTGACTCAGAAAGTCAGAGACACGTGCTTTACTTGGTGCAAGCATCAAGTAGGAAGCGAATTCTTGACCTCATGGACCCACGACCCGGTCTATAAATAACTCAACCTTTAGAGCGTGTTTGGTTCGAAGTCGGAGTCGGAATCGAAATCGGAATCAAAATAAACTGGAATCGGAATCGGAATGACTCATTACCTAATTTTGTTTGGTTCATCACCTGAATCGGAATCGAAATAAATCATTTCCATTATCGGTGTTTGGTTCATGTGGATATAAAAAACGTAATCAAATTAGTATATTAACATTATCTTTATAATATATTAATTTAAATTCAAATTAAATATTAAAAATTAAAAAATTACATCAAAATTTTAAAATAATGTCAAAATTTTAAATCTATGTTTTTTTAAAAAAATTAAACTTTGAAGTTGAGTGGATAATTCAAAATATGAAACTAAATTTTGATTTATTCAAATTCAAATTTAAAATTACAATTTAAATTTTAATTTGAATCCATAAATTAATTTAAGTTTGAAATAAAATTTGAATAAAATTTTATATAAATTAAAATTTAATTTAAATTCAAATTATAAGTTAGATTCAAAATATTTGATTAAATTTTAATTTTTAATTTAAGTTTAAATTAAAATTTAAAATATTATATTTAATTTTTAAATTCTAACTCATATTTTAATTAAAAAATTTGAAAAAATAAATTTAATCCGAATAAATATTCATTCCATCCGGATTCAACTTTCAATCCCGCCTCCTAGGCTGGATTGAAAAAAGAGGTGATTAGGGGATTCCCATTCCACTCGGAAATCGGAATCGGAATGGGACTCCCGCGTACCAAACATCCACAAACGAATTCACCCATTTCGATTCCGATTTCAGGATGAAAAAGAAGCGAATCAAACACGTCATTAATTTCTCTATAGTTTTCTATTCGAGCAGCAAGAAAAATTAATGATTTGTACGAGACCAAGCTAGGGATCGAAATGGATTTAGATTGATGGAGCTCCAATTTGCATCCGTCCTGTATAAAACAGTAAATAGCGACCAACAGTATGAAAAAAAGTCCACTTTCAAATCTTTTCTGATTCATTAAACAAATAGAGTAAAAAGTGGAAGATCTCTTTCTCGTTTGATCAATCCCAATTTATCAAAATTCGCTTTACAATACTCCCGCTCCGTTCGGCCCTGAATAAAGCTATAAGTTAGAACAATAAATATGATAAAAATCAACTCGTTCTGAATCAATTCCAACCTAACAAAAAAATAACAAGGGAGGTGGAGTACCCTCGCATCTCCGGATCCGCCCCGTTTGCGTCCCTACCTAGAGTCCACTTCACATTCAACATACCTGCAGAGGCAGCTCGAACACACAAACGTTGGATCTCTTCAAAACGAGGGGCCCAAAAAGCCGTACGTTGAATCGCTTCTGAGCCAAGCCGTTTTGGTAAAAGCATGCGGCCGCTACTATATCTTAATTAGAATAAACTTTAAATATCATTCTAGTCATTTCGCATTTTCTCACTTTATTATTTTGTGATTTAAAATATGTCAAGTTAATGTTCTGTAATTTTATTTTTATCTTTTCGTCAGTTTTTTTTTAATATTTTATTAAATTATACACAAAAAATTTCAGATATCTCATATAGTTTTATTGAATATTTACTTTACTATCTTTTAGTTTTAATTTTGTCACTGATTTAACAAAAAAAGTTGGTGAAATCGATAATAAAAAAATAAAAAAAAATTATAGGATACTAAATTAATATACTTTAAATTATAAAGTATTAAAATGAGAAAGTATGAAACTATCTGAATAGTATTTGAAGTTTTGCCTCTTAATTATAAGCTCGTTGATTCAAGAAGCGCTTATTCCGGGTTGGGTGCTGAGCACGCGGAAGCAACCAAGGAATAATAAACTAAACCAACACGGCTTCACGTTATGAATGTAATATATACTGTTCAAGGTCAATAATTTGGCCCAAAAAGGTGGGAAATTTATTTATGTTATATTATTAAATGCCATTTTTGCCCATTTATTTATCTATCTCTCTCTAAAGTTTCGAGAATCACATTTTTTTTTTTAAAATCCTTGTTAAAGATCTGAATTTTGAAAGCAGTAAATTTATCGCTTCTGTTTTCGTCCCTCGGATTTTTATACATGCTCCATATTAAACAATGCAAGGGTTAAAATCAGAAAAAGAGGAGTTTAAGAAAAAAAGGACTTTAAAAATATATTTAATTATTTTTCTTTTTTCTTTTGAGGGGTATGATTATTTTACATATATATGTATAAATTTTTTTTTACATGTAATGCTTGGTTGACAAGCTTATGGAGAGGAGACTTTTACTTTGGATCTTTTTTTTAAACGTATATGTGTAACAAAATGTGTGAAAGGGAGAAAACGATAGCATGCCTACTATATATAATTAAATACAAAGACACAATCTGAGCCGTTAATTTTTGTTTAATTTATTGTATTATATAGATCTTTCACTTTAGCTGATATTTAATATATACCTTTTATTTCACCAAATGAGAGTGACATGTGTAACATGTGAGTCAATTAATTATTGATATGTTTGAATGGTGTCAATTACAATGATCTTTTTAATCTAGATAATTAAATTAATGTTTTTTTTTTAGAATAAGAAGAGAAAAGGGTACAAGAAAAAAGAGAGTACGTAAGATACAATTTGGATATTTAGAACTTGTGGAATTCTCTACTACAAGAATTTTTTTTTAAAAAAAAAGCAATGAAATTAATCACCAAATCCATGTTATTTTTTATTTACTCGTTTCTCCCCTTTTCCTTTAACAATGCTGTGAATAAAATACCTGGTAATATTGCTTCATTTCTCTTTCGTTATTTTCGCCGCTAAAGTTATAAATCGAGAACGTATAAAATTTAAACATGTATAGATTTAAATACTATGTAAGTAGGTGAAATTTAAGAAAAAAGTATTATATTAACTTTGGACCTGCATTTTTTTTTGTCTCAAATAGGTCGAAATTCAAAAATGTGTGAGATTGTTATATTCAGATGTTAAACATCACTGAAATTGTTTGTATATATGTCGCGTAGATTATAATTTTATATAATAGAGCTAAAACTAAATAAAAAGAGATTCCCTCGCTTATCAGAACTATCAAAATTGATAGTTTATTGATAATTTATTTAGTTTACGTACGTGATTCTTACTCCACTGAATATATATAATATCTTCATTCGCAAAGAGTTTTTCACCATTTAGCCAAAATTAAATCTCAAATAGTGGGATCCAACTCCTTGCACAAATTTTAAAGATTTATGTGTATAAAATATGTGATCATACGTACGTAACAATTAGGGGTGGCAATCCAGCTAGCTGTTCACGAGCCAATTTGTGTTCGGCTCAAAATAAACTCAAAATCGAATCGTTCGTTTTGTAAACGAGCCAAAGTACACGAGCTAAATTTTTTCAGCTCGTTTAATAAACGAGTCGAACACGAGCTGGGATCAGCTCGCTCGTGTCTGGCTCGATAACAGTTCGAATACATATATTTTATATTTATATAATTCATTTAGTTTATTTATTTTATATATAAATAAATAATTATATATATAATATAAATTTTTACTAATTTATTTTTAGCAAAATAAAAATATAAAGTCGAATTCAATTATAAAAAAAACACATTTATATGTAAAGTTTCAACCATTTAATCAAAATATAATGGGTAAGATTCTATTAATATAAATTTAATATATATATATATATATATATATATATATATATATATTATATATATATATATATATATAATATAATCACTTTTAATTTATTATTCGTTAGCAGCTCGTGTTCGGCTCGTTAACAAACGAGCCGAACACAAGATAAATATTTTGGCTTGATATTTAACGAGCCAGCTCGTATTAGGCTCGTTTTCAAACGAGCCGAACACGTAGAGGCTCCAGCTCGCTCGTGTTCGGATGGTTGACACTCCTAGTAACAAAAATCAAAAATTCTTCTATACATGCACTTGATGCATGTTTATATGCAGTCAAAATTAGGCGACTAATTAATCTAAATTTGAATATTAGCTGTGCCCTTTCAAATTAAAAAGCCAATAAGAAGAATTTTATTGGGTATTCATTAGTTAACAATTATTCAGGTAGAGCAATTAATATTTGTGTCTTTTTCTCACATGACTTTAGAAAAATAAAACATTGAATATTCTACACATTTTGATGCAATCCTGCCAACAAATTTTTTGGCTTTTTCTTCAGTACAAAAATGAGGTCAAATTTTGGTATATTATTTGAACTTATATAGGGCGCTGTGGGGCCGGGGCGGGAGGCCGGGGGGGGGGCGGGGGTCGGGGGCATACTACTTTCACTGCGCGAACAGTTTGAATGATTTATTGATATTGTTGAACATAATTTTAGAGATTTTGAACATGACCCTACTAAGCAATGTTGATTACTTTTTAATTTTTTTGAGCATATAAGTTTGCTTGTTAACAATATAAAACTAATCCAAATATATTGTCGTTTTATTTTTTATAAACGACTTTTTTGCCACTATTTTTAATTTTGTTTGGCAATCTCCAATTTATATGACGTAAGGCATCTAATATTTGATTCTATTTTCGCACGCTTCTTGTTTCAAGCTATTTATTTTTGTCGTACCTGTTAATGCCATTAGCTAATATTTTTTAAAAATATAAAATTTAATTTCTAACACTTTCAATATGTTCTAAATTATGATTGTGTGTGTAAAACTAATATTAGTTTATGCTACTGACTGTCTCTCTATGAATCAAGTAGCAAAGGGCTTGAGGTTGATACCTTGAGGTCCCAAAATTCAATTTTAGTTGATTCATATTTCTAGTCTAAGTTTATTTCTAATTAAATAAATCAAAGCGTACTAACCTATCTCTCAAAAAAAAAAAAAAATAGTTGATGCTCATTTTTGTTTTATCGTTTTTGCTCAACAATCAACTTGGGATAAGAGGACACATGCATGTATAGTCTATTTCAAAATTACCTTATATTTGACAATTTTTTTTAACTATTTATAAATAATTTTTTTATTAAATTTTATTTTAAATAATTTAAAATTTAAAATGTTTAAATATGAAATTTTAAATTTGAATAGAAATATAAAATTTAATATTTAATTTAAAATATAAATATAAAATTTATAAATTAAAAATTAAAAATTTAAATTTAAAATTTAAAATTTAAAATTTAAAATTAAAATTTTTAAAATGACATATTGAAAAGATTTCGGTAGTTAGAGGTGTAAACTTGTAATTTTATATAACATACAAGATTAACCGCTTTCAATAATTCAAGATACACACTCCTTCTCGGTAATATTTTCAATATAATTTTGCATCATTTGTAATGTTACGTTAATGACCTGATTACATACCGAATGAACCAAATATAGTAATGATGGCAGAATTGTCTGTAATTCTGTCAGAATAATTCGCACCAAATGCATCGTAAAAGTACGGTAGCCCTAACCTATATATATTATTTAGTTTACGTGATTCCTACTCCACTGAATATATATAACATCTTCATTGGCAAAGAGTTTTTCACGATTTAGCCAAAATTATATCTCAAAAAGTGGGGTTCAACTCCTTGCACAAAGTTTAAAGATTTGTGCGTATAAAATATGTGATCGTACGTAGGTAACAACAAATCAAAATTCTTCATACATGTACCTTGATGCATGTTTTATATGCAGTCAAAATTAAGGTGACTAATTAATCTAAATTTGAATATTAGCTGTGCCCTTTGAAATTAAAGAGCCAATAAGAAGAATTTTATTGTAACAATTACTCAGGTAGAGCAATTAATATTTGTGTCTTTTTCTCACATGACTTTAGAAAAATAAAACATTAATTGAATATTCTCCACATTTTGATGCAATCCTGCCTACAAATTTTCGCTTTTTTCTTCAGTACAAAAATGACGTACAAATTTTTGGTATATTATCTTGAACTTAATATAGATTCGCGACACTTTCACATGACGAACAGTTTGAATAACTGTTGATATTGTTGAACATGATTTAGTTAGAGTATTAAAAATACCTACTAAACAAATGTGATAATTTTTAATTTTTTATTGACAATATAAGTTTTTGCTTGTTTAACAGTATATAACAATCCAAATATAATATGTTGGATAGAAAAGTTACTTATGCACTATTTTAATTTTGTTTGACAACTCCAATCTTATATTGAGAAGCACTAATATTGATCTATTTTCGCAACGCTTCTTGTTTTTTTAACTATTTATTTGGTAGTACTTTAATGCATTAGCTAATAGTTTTTTAAAAATATGAAATTCGATTTTTAAACCCTTCAAATGTTCGAAATTATGATTGCATGTGTGTGTGAAAAAAAATTAGTTGATGCTCATTTTTGTTTTATCTTTTTTGCTCAAAAATCAACTTGGGATAAAAGGACAACATGCATATGTTGTAATAATAACAAGGAAAACCTTTAAATACCACACTTGTGGTTTTATATTTTCTTATTTTAGTACCCTACAATTTAAAGTGTATCAATTTAGTACTCTATGATTTTATTTATTTATTTATTTTGTCAGCCCTCTGTTAATTTTTTATTAAATCACATAAAAAAACTTCAGATATCCCACATATAGTTTATCAAATATTCACTTTAATACCCCTAAGTTTTAACTTTGTCACTAATTTAATGAAAAAAAAAATAGTGGAGGAAATAACAAAAAAAAAATCACAGGGTACAAAAATGAAAAAGTGAGAAACCACAAGGGTGGTACTTGAAGTTTTCCCTAACAATAATAACAACAAACCCTAAAAAGTTTGGAAATATATTTGCTTCTACATTTGTAAAATTAAACCGCTTGCAAAATGAATAATTAATTTCACAATGATTTAACTTTCTTAATATTCTTGAAGAACCTCAAAGTTCTCATGATAAAATTATTCATAATGAACAATTACCCTAACTCTTTTACGTAACGAAATTTTCGTAAGAAGAAAAAAAATTTGATTAATTTGGATTTGTGGTGTCGTATTTTTATGTTGATTAATTAATTCTCCTTGCTTCGCAAATCATTGATGCCATACATTGTATAGTTATGCATCACAATAGCAAGCTAAGATTATTTCTGTACTATTTTCTAACAAATCGAGTTTTAGAATAAGAACATCCATCAAATTTGAAAGAAACAACTGCAAATATGCATCGATACATATATGTAGTTGCATAGTCGACATGTTTAACTTTAATTACTCTTTATTATCTCTGTTGTTAGTACTTAAATTTTGACTAATCAAGCTCAAAGTCCAATTAAATTTTGAATCGCTAATGAAGCTTAAAAGAGAAGGCTTTCGAATTTGATATTGACTAATCAACCTCAAAGTCCGATTAAATTTTGACATGCTAATTAAGCTTAAAAGACTAATATATATATATATATATAAAGAGAGAGAGAGAGAGAGAGAGAGTTGAGCTGGAATAATATCGGCAGCAAACGGACGTACTCCGTTGCTACCCATTTATTTTTAATGTTCGAGTCTCCAAATCGACGATTGGTCCTGTTAAAAATAATCTAAACCACTTGAAGTATCTAGAAATCAAATTTGATGCTTTTCTGGAAAAAGTATGAAATTTGATTTCTAGATACTTCAAGTGGTATAGGTTATTTTTAACGGTGTCAATCGTCGATTTGGAGGCTCCATCATCGAAAATAAATGAATGGTAACGGAGCTCGTTTGCTTTTTTGAGAAAACGTTATTTATATATAGAGTTCGACTACCATACTTTTATGAGTACGATTGCTCTCGTACTTATAAGTTATTTTCGATGATAGAGCTTCCGAATCAACGATCCACACCATTAAACGTTATTTAGAGCATTTAAAATATTTAGAAATCAAATTTTATAATTTTTCGACATTTTAACGGCCGGTATGAGATATTTACTAGTTTAACGGTATAAAAGAATTGAAATCAGTTGAATTTTTGATAGAAAATTCTATTCACTATATAGATAAAGATCAATAATTCCGATCTTAAATTGAAAGATCTAATCATCCATTTTTGAGACGTCGTTAGATTTTGACCGTTCATTTTATACCCGCTTGATAAACTTTATTGTAATTTCGAAAAATTACGAAATTTATTTTCTAGAAATTTCAAATACTCTAGATCATGTTTAACAGAGCGGATCATCGATTCGGAAGCTCCATCATCAAAAACAACTTATAAATACGAAGGGCCCAATACTTATAAGAGTATAGTAGCCCTACTCATATAGAGTCCGGCTACTATACTTTTATGAGTACGATCGCTTTCGTACTCATAAGCCGTTTTCGATGATAGAGTTTCGAATCGACGATGCATACCGTTAAATATTTTCTAGAGCATTTAAAATTTCTAGAAATCAAATTTCATAATTTTTCGACATCATTTATCTTACGATCAAAAGCTCACAAAATTGACAAATTTTAACGGCCGGTATGGGATACTTGCATGCTAGTTTAACGGTGCAAAAGAATCGGAATAGGTTAAATTTTTAATAAAAAATTCTATTCACTATCTAGATATAGATTAATAACTCCGATCTTAAATTGAAGGTCCGATCATCTATTTTTAGGACGTCGTTCGATTTTGACCGATCATTTTATGCTCACTTAATGGACTTTATTATGATTTCGAAAAATTACGAAATTTATTTTCTAAAAGTTTCAAATACTCTAAGATCATATTTAACGGAGTGGATCGTCGATTCGGAAGCTCCATCATCGAAAATAACTTATGAGTACGAAGGGTCCAATACTCATAAGAGTATAGTAGCCCTACTATATATATATATATATATATATATATATATAGAATTAGGCTACTATACTATCTATAGTACCGGAGCTTCTTGTTTTCGATCTTACGGTGTTCAAATTAACGATCCACACCGTTAAATATGATCTAGGGTTTATGAAATTCTTAGAAATAAAATTTTAGTTTTTTTCGANGGAAACATGCTCAATATCATTTGATTGAATAGTTGCCTCAGCTCCTTGCTGTTTGAAGAAACCCTTCCCTTCAATTGGTCTTTTTTCACGAAAAGCAGACATGAGATAACAAATCAAGTCTTTCCCTAAGATTTCGAATAGCTGTCCCGAATTCAAGTTGATTATGTTTCGCTTCTTCCTCGGAGAAAGACGATCAAACAATTCCCAATCATGGTCCTTGCGGATCGGATCATCCATATAGGATAAAAAAAGAAACTCCAGATATTTGCTATCTTTCTCTTTGAATGAGATCTCAATTCCAGCTACGGTTTCATTAGATATCTTACAACTAAAATCCCTCTTTTTTCCGATCCGGTTCCTCCACCATCGCGAACTCCGCATGATACACTTTTTATTTATTGGGAGAACCCAAGTAATCTCTTGCGGATCCATGAAACAACTCTCAGAAATCTTTTTCCCTTTTGGAAGATACAGGAGCGAAACAATCAACCTATTGATATTGGAAGACCAAAAAGATTCTTCCAATGTCTCCTTTCTAGGTCCAATGGAATTCATTTAAAATGATTCATCAGGGAAGTAGACTACTCAATAATTTCACATTTCCATTATGACAATTTTGTCATAAGTAATTCAGAAAATCCAATCTCGCTTCATTTCAATATGAACTCAAGCGTATGTCATTCAAGCTTATGTAAATAGAGACTATGTTTATAAATGGATCCCCATGTCCTTACATTCTTTTTTATTTGTTTTTTGATCTTGAATCTCACTGTGCTTATTCCTTTTCAATCTCTTTCCAAAAATGAATTCTTGTTTCTTATGGGATCCAGTTTAGATTATTCTCTTCGCATTGTCAAATAGAAGGCTTTGAATTTGGCACGTAACAAAGAACATTGGAAAATAGAAGGCTTTGAATTGGCACGTTACACCAACTTCAGATGGATGAAAATTATTAAAAGTGCAACTTAATCACTTAATAATCTCGTTTTGTAAAGGAGCATGTACACAAAAAACAAAAAGAAAAAGCGATAACCACGACAAAACACAAAGATGTACTCTTACGATAAACCAAAAGCAAGAACAACAAAAACATAAGAAATAAAAATTTATGTGGTTCGATCATTGACCTATATATTATGTATATGTGGATGCTTAGAAAACTATATGGGTAAGATGTCTCTGACTTTAGAAAACATATATATGATACATTTTGAAATCTCACATTCTCACATAAGCAAAACTATAAGGGATTATTAAGATTAATTCTGAATTATTTTTTACTTGATCAATCTTTTGGTTATTATGGATATTAGAGACAGTTCTAATCCTCCTCCGTTTTAAGAAGTTCTAAGTTTAATTTCCATACTAATCGTTAAAAAATGTTGAGAAAAAAGATTAAAAAAAGTCTACTTTAATTTTGAATTGTTATATATATATATATATATATATTTTTAGAGATAGGTAGCACGCTACCCGCTTCGTTTATTTTATTTAGAAATAAACTTAGCTGGAAATGTGAATCAACTAGGATTCGAACTGAAATAAACGAAGCGGCTAACGTGCTACCTATCTCTCAAAAAAAAAAAATTAGGATTCGAACTTAGGTCTCGAATACCAACAACCAAGCCCTTTGCCACTTGCTCTAGGGACAGTCGGTTGAATTGTTATATGTTAGATTGATCCTTTCAATATTACGGATATCAGAGCCGGTTCTAAGTCTCCAAAATCTTCAAGATGTTCTGAGTTTGATTTTTATTTTTCTTGTTAAAAGAAAGTTGAGAAAGAAAATGACTTTACAGACTCCGCCAAGATTTATATATCATAGTTTCTTCTGTAGAATTTCTATTTACCTACAACACAATAATCATAGCATAGCATACTCACCAATAATAAGAGCTTGTTGAATTTTTTAATTATATGACATTAAATATCAAGATTTGAGTTACTGGTATTAGTACCATAATAATTTTTATTTTGTTATGTAATTATCTAGTTCATTTAATATGGAACAATTTGAGGTACATATATATACAGGGAGTGGTAAAAAAAAAAGAAAGGTAGAATAGTGAAAAGAACACCAATTAATTATTAACACTTGAGGTAAGCAAAAAATTCAAAATGATTTTGACAATGAATAATAAACATCAACTTAAATTAATAATAGTTGAGAAATTAGCCCGTCTTGTGGGGAAATTAAAGCACTTTGCACTTGCTTTAGCCATCAAATGATGTTTGCAAGTCTCAATCCTCTAGAAAGAAGATATTTGTCCAATCAAATTGGAAATCTAGAAGTAGGCAAATATTTTCTCCTGCTTTATAATTTTTTTTTTTTTTAAAGAAGCCCGTAGATTGTTTCTTAACCCCAAAAGATATCCTAAAGCTATTTAGGATGAACACTAGCGTGGATATAAATCTTACACTCTATTAATCCAATAGTTAATATTTTTTCAGTACTCTTACTAATTATGTTATTTAGTACTATAATTCTTAGAAACATTTTAATGGGCTGGATGTAAAATTTATACACTATTTTTGAGTGTACAAGTAGTATTTTTCTTTTTAGATTCAGCGGACATGACTATGGTCCCTAACCAACTGCATTGTGATTGCATAGCTCTCCTAATTTATGATTGAATGCAACTTAAGTTTGTTTAATTAATTGAATCTTATGATGCGTGTGAGCCAATTAATACCAACTCAAACAATGTTGGCAGATTTCTAAAAAAGTAAAAAAGAAAAAAAATAATAATATTGGCATCCTTATATTGGCCATGATGAAAAACCGAACGCTAACTATAATTTCGATAAATCATAGGATGATAAAATACATATTATAGAATAGTAAATTACCATATTATATTATGGTTTTCAACAAAATACTACTTAGCTATTGTGTTTATCCAGTGATAAAAACTTACGATAAAATAAAAATAAAGCAACAGAATAATTAAGTGTAATAATTTAATTTACATAGCAACAAGTTGAAAATGTAGATGATGAATTGATTTGTATAATACAAAACATTTGATTACTCGACATTTCCAGTTTAAAAATTCTAAAGTGTAGGCTATCACATTGTCACAAACTTTCTCTTCTTGAGTACTAATTTTTTGTGACGCGAATTCCAAAACAAAATCTGTGGGTTTTTCACATGTGGACTGAGACATGTGACCCAAGTAGAATATAAAAATTCAACTTTTTTTCCAAGTAGAATATGAAAATTCAACTTTTTTTTTTGGTTTCCTTGGGTAGATCTAAACTACACATGGCATAAACTGATTCAAACCCCCTCACTTGCCCTTTTGACAAACGTCGTACATCTTGGACTTGCACTGGTCCACGTTGTTAGCTGCATTTCCCATCCAACCAAACTCTTTGAGCCGAGCCGCGCCGCGCCGTATCGTGTCGTGTCGTGCCGTATCGTACTGTGTCGAACTAAGTTCCAACCCAAAAAGACCGAGACGAAAATGTATGTATGTTCGTATCGTGTTGTGCCGTATCGTGCCTTGTCGAACTCGAGTTCCAACCCAAAAAGATCGGGGCCAAAATGAATGTAAACTCGTCAACAATGGGCCATCCTAAACAGCCCTTTCGCTTTACTCTTTTTAAATTACTGTTACTGATTACAACAGTTAGTAGGCATGTATCTCGTTTAATTCGGAATTAAATTCAGTTTCAAATGAAAAAGCGTATACGCATGTGGCCTATGAATATCTTAAAGAAAAAACAAATCACACTTTTTACTTGATTTTTATTTTGTTAATTTTGATTGTTCGAGTTAATTAAACCAAAATTTTATTGAATGCAATAGTTCTATAAACTGGCTAACTGAATTTGGCAAATTACGGACAAATTTAGTGGACTAATAATTAATTTATGAAAGCTTCTAAGTTAATTGATTAAAATTATTAACTCATAAAAATATATAATTTTTTTTGATAATATTTCTAAGCCACGTATCAAACACCTTACAACTAATTAAAATAAAAGAGACAAGAGATTATTTCAAATTCGGACTATAAATGAGGAGTCGCTATGCACTTTTACCACCAAAAGACTACTATAATTTTTTTTGAAAAATAAATAGTATAATACCTGATTTATTTATTTTATTTAAAAATAAATTTATTTAAAAATATGATTCAATTAAAAATTTGAACTGAAAATTTTGAGTATCAACAATCAAATTTTTTGCCTCTTGGCAAGGACGGTTGGTAACTGCTCCTAATTCATGAGCCCGAAGCCGGGGCTTTGGTAAAGCATCCGCGTACATTCTCCGGGTCCGCATATTTGGAAAAGTAAAATTTAAAAATTAAAAATTAAAAATAAAAAATAAAAAAAACTCTCTCTTCACTATATAAATATCTCCCCGGGGAGGCCACCTAATCCTCCACTTGCAAAACCACCTCTTCCCCATCGCCGTACCCATTTCCCATCCCCTCCCCTCCCCCAAACTGAGCAGAGGAATTAGAGAGAGAGAGAGAGAGAGAGAGAGGGAGAGGAATGGGGGTTTTGAGGAGCACGCATAGCTTGGAGGCGGAGGTGGAGGAGATGCGCGCGATGTTGCTGCAGGGCCGCCGGAGCGCCGTCGACGCCGCCGCCGACTCGTGGAAGCTGCGATCGGCGGCGGCGAAGCGGGCGGCGGACGGCGACGGAGGGGGCGGCGACGCGCGCGCCGTGTGCGTCACCGGCGGCATCTCCTTCGTCGGCTTCGCCGTCGTCAACCGCCTCCTCGCCCTCGGCTACACCGTCCGCCTCGCGATCGAGACCCAAGGTACGTCCCGATCGCGGCACGATCGCCGCCGCTAAGCTAATTTTTAATTGTTCTGATTTTGAGTTATTTCCCTCGATTGAACTTTCCGAGAAGAAAATATCCTGCGCCCGCCCCCCTCCCCCCCCCTCTATAGACAATCAATCAAGAAAACTAATCATCAAAATTTTTCGTACTTTTGACTCGATCATGCTCTTATACTCTTAAAAGTACCAACTCATCGGTGGTTATCAGTGTTCGATCCTTGAAATAAAAAATACACGATTGGCCGAGTGGATGATTGATTAAACAGTATGATCTAGATCTAAATGATTAGCCGGATGGCGTACATTTATCATCATTGTGTTTTATTACAAATTTTGATAAGTAGTGCTACGTCTTTTTTAAAATACTACTTTTGTATAGTACTTTATTTAGCCTATATATATATATATATAAAGTTTAAGACATTAATTATACATATATTTAACTAGAAAATCATCAGGGCCAAGGCAAGTTAGGTATTTTGTTGAGAAATGAATTGGCTACCACAATTTTTTATTTTTATTTTTCTGTTTCTTGGGAGGTGAGTGGTTGATGTTAAATGCGAAAAGCCAAAATTTTACCTCAACTATTTTTGGAAAGTAGCGACAGCAAGTGGTCCCTCCCACCACGAGAGCGCTTCTACTGCTATTAAGCCTTAAAAAAGGGAATCTACTGCACTAGCAATTTTACCTACGCTAAATTAACGCTTTGGGCCTGCAAATTAAAGGATGCTCTACTTGATGTCCATGTCTCCATAAGTTTATTTAATTTAATGCTTTTAAGTTCCGTGCACGATTCTATTTACAAAGTTTCATATATTTCATATCAACAGTGACAACATTTTAGGGAGTAGCTTTGCGGGCTCGTTCATGTAACATCAAATTTGCGTGGTGTATTTTAATCTGTGTGTATAAATCAGTTAAACGTTTTTTATATGTACCAATAATTTATGAAAAAAAACGTTTTTTTTTTTTTTTTTTTGAGTACTTACAGTTGTACTCTAGTTAAAATTGTGAAACTATTTTTGTAAGTTACTGGTCTATTGACATATATAATGTTTTTATGTTTTTTTTACTCTCTATCTTCATCACGAATTAAGCTGAAGCATTGTTTGATTTAGAATATATAATTAAAAAAAAGAATCAATTTACGGATAAGTAATAATAGGTAAAAAAATATAAAACCTGGATAACTAATGAATATAATTAAATAATTTGGGATAAGGATTAGAGCACCCAATTTGGATAACAATGGAATTTAGAATAATTGTACTTTTGCTTTTTAATTTTTTTTTTTTTATTTCTTTAGCACTTTTTCATCTTTACGTGTTGCACTTCCCCTCCAAGTTGCAAGAACTCGTCTCAGTTGTTGGCAACTTTCTTTTTTTTTTTTTTGGGTAAAATTGTATGGAGACCCCCTCAAGTCTATTTCGTTTTGAAATGACCCCTTAATTATAACTTAAATTTTATTGAGGCTCTCTTCACTTTTGTTTTGGAATTAAGTAATTTAGACAAAAAAAATTTTTTTTGAGAGTTTTATCAAAATTATCTATAAGTTTATCAAATTTTGTGGTTTTAATTAGTTTATTTTAAATAAAATTAGAAACTAATGGCTAATGGGTAATAGAACAATTATATTTAGCAAACTATTCAAATAACAGGAATAATGCAATTCCAAAAAATCAAATATTAGATAGCTAGAAATAGAAAGAAAAAAAAAATTGAGGGGGGCTATTTAAGAACGGGGTAAACTTGAGGGGTGTCTCCATAAATTTTTACTTTTTTCCCCTCCTAAGTCCTACCCCATATATTCCCCTTTTATCTCTCCTAAAATTAATTTCTTTTATTAATTAAATCTTTAGCCCCTTGTTTATATGAATCCGTGGGAGACCATAGTACTGAGAAAAAGAAAAAAAGAAAAAAAAAGACACTTTGTATTCATCTTTCAGGATAAAGACACTACTCCAACCTTTCCCCTAAAATAAATTAAAAATAAAAAAATATTTATATATTAACAACGGGGCCATGCGTAATTTTTCTTTTCCAATGAGAAAAGTTGAATGGTTTTGCTACAAAAAGCCACCTCAGAATAATACCCTCTCTTGATTTGTTAAAAGTTAAAAAAAAAAAAAACAAACTTTTTTGCATAATTTTTTTTTAATTTTTGCCACTTTCATATCTGGACTATTTTTAAAATTTACATATTCGGCCTGTTTTTTTTTATCTGACCAAATTTTCATATCGGCAACTTTTCTTTATATTTTATAAATTTAGTTCGTTTTTTTAAAAAATTTAATCGACTTTTCTCTCTGAAAAAGCCGGTAGAGGGACAATTTAGTGTGATTCTTTAAAAAAATAGTTCGAATCTACCAAATTTTAAACAATGTCACAAATTTGTAGCATCCCATAATCAAATTGTTTGTACAAAAAGTAAAGCAAAGAAAAAAAAAAAAGAATAATTTGCTATGCCACAGTTGCATAAATCCTCTTTAATACGAAAAATTCTAGAATGCAACGGGTATATTAGTGACGTGGCGTAACAAACCAATCAAATTAATCCTTTTAAGAATATATGTCCCATCATGATTGTAAAAAAGTATTTTTATTGTACTTTTATTTAAAAAGAAGGAATGTGATTGGCTTGTTATTGATGACGTGGTGCAAGTGTGACAGTGTAGAATTCCTCCTTTAATACGGAGTTGTGGACACGGCCACACAATCAATGATGTGATAGGGATAGAAATGTACGTTTCATGCGTTGATGCAGTATTGATGCTGACATTTTAATAGAGTATGATTTCCACGGTATTTTGTGTTGTTACATTAATAAAGCTCTGTTTCGTTTTTTTAAAAAATATAAATTCAGTTAAAAATATAAAATAAGTAAATTTCAAATTTAGAATCACGGTTATTATTATCAATTACCTTGCTATCTATGCTGGAGACAATGGATGGTAATTTTATGCTTTTGGCAAATAAAAATATCAAGAATTTTTCCTATAATCAAAAGTTGAATTTGATCCAATGTCTTGGTCCTCTTCCAAAGAAAAGTGGTTAGGACAATTCAAGTATGCTACATTTAGAAATAACTCTATTCAAATGGTACTTTACGGTACAGCCAAATAAACCCTTAATATGATTGTCTCTTCTCAAAGAACATCGACTCCTAACTTCATTGAGCTGTGAAATTCATGGCACAGAGGATCTAGACAAGCTAAGGGAGATGGAGATGTTCGGCGAGATGGGGAGAGATGGCGTATGGACGGTGATGGCGAACGTCATGGACCTCGATAGCCTGTGTCGAGCGTTCGACGGCTGCGTCGGCGTGTTCCACACCTCGTCTTTTGTAGACCCTGGGGGCGTCTCTGGCTACTCGGTAAATCATCGGTACTTTGTACTTAGGGTAAATTGCACGTTTGGTTCTCAAACTATGAGACTGATGACACTTTAGTTCTTAAATTTTAATTTATTATAATTTTTAGCTCAGACTTTTTTAATTTTTATAATTTTTATAATTAAATTCATTTGATTAAATATTAATACATCGCTGATATAGAGATAATATAGTAGTATTGTGATTAATAATACACTAATAATTAAAATATTATATTACTTTGATATCAACAATACGGTAAAATTTAACCTTGATTATAATAATTTTAAATATCTGAAATATAAATTATAATAAATTTAAATTTGAAGACTAAATGATCAACTGCCCTATAATTTGAGGACAAAACGTGCAATTTACCCTTCTATTTACAAGTCAAACTCATTCTGGATGGGCCACCCCCTCCCAAATATGTCCTTTAAAGTATTTAAATCAATTTTTTTAAAAAAATCTAATCAATAATCACTGATTTTAAGTATATAATAATTATAAAAACTTTTCATTGGTCCCCTCTAAAAGTTAAGTTGTAGCTCAGTCCCTGCACACCGCGCTCAGTTCTACCTAACCCCGTGCCAAGTCACGTTTTAAATATTTCACCAGAATTAGTCGGTGCGAATTGATGTGATATTTCCATGCAATTNTGATTAAATATTAATACATCGCTGATATAGAGATAATATGGTAGTATTGTGATTAATAATACACTAATAATTAAAATATTATATTACTTTGATATCAACAATACGGTAAAATTTAACCTTGATTATAATAATTTTAAATATCTGAAATATAAATTATAATAAATTTAAATTTGAAGACTAAATGATCAACTGCCCTATAATTTGAGGACAAAACGTGCAATTTACCCTTCTATTTACAAGTCAAACTCATTCTGGATGGGCCACCCCCTCCCAAATATGTCCTTTAAAGTATTTAAATCAATTTTTAAAAAAAAATCTAATCAATAATCACTGATTTTAAATATATAATAATTATAAAAACTTTTCATTGGTCCCCTCTAAAAGTTAAGTTGTGGCTCAGTCCCTGCACACCACGCTCAGTTCGACCTAACCCCGTGCCAAGTCACGTTTTAAATATTTCACCAGAATTAGTCGGTGCGAATTGATGTGATATTTCCATGCAATTAATTTGCTTTTGCTTTGATAGTAAGGCTTCTTTGTGTGTGTGCGTCTATATATATATATATATATATATGAGCTGGAATATTATCGGTAGCAAATATGTTTCGTTTGTCACCTATTTATTTTCGATGATGAAGCCTTCAAATCGATGATCGGCAGCGTTGAATATGATCTATACTATTTGAAGTATCTAAAAATCAAATTTTAAATCTTTTTGATATCATTGATCTAATAATCAAAAGATTTCAAAATTTATTTTCGATGATGAAGACTTCAAATCGATGATCGGCAGTGTTGAATATGAACTATATTATTTGAAGTATCTAAAAATCAAATTTTAAATCTTTTTGATATCATTGATCTAATAATCAAAAGATTTCAAAATTTATTTTCGATGATGAAGACTTCAAATCGATGATCGGCAGTGTTGAATATGAACTATATTATTTGAAGTATCTAAAAATCAAATTTTAAATCTTTTTGATATCATTGATCTAATAATCAAAAGATTTCAAAATTTATTTTCGATGATGAAGACTTCAAATCGATGATCGGCAGTGTTGAATATGAACTATATTATTTGAAGTATCTAAAAATCAAATTTTAAATCTTTTTGATATCATTGATCTAATAATCAAAAGATTTCAAAATTTATTTTCGATGATGAAGACTTCAAATCGATGATCGGCAGTGTTGAATATGAACTATATTATTTGAAGTATCTAAAAATCAAATTTTAAATCTTTTTGATATCATTGATCTAATAATCAAAAGATTTCAAAATTTGTAATTTTAATGGTCGATATGAGGCGTTTTCTTGTTTAACGGTATAAAACTATCCAAATCAATTGAATTTTGGTTAGAAAATTCTTTAAACTATTTAGAACAAGATCTATACTCTCGATCTTGATTACAAAATTCCTACCATCACTTTTTAGAAGATATTCATTTTCAGCCGTTCATTTTTACGCTCACTTGATAAACAAGAGAACAATATTGGAAAAGTATGAAATTTGATTTCTAGATGGTTCAAGTGGTATATATAGATTATTTTCAACGGTACCGATCGTCGATTTGGAGGCTCCATCATCGAAAACAAATAGATGGCAACGGAGCCCGTTTGCTACCGATAGTATTCCAGCTAAACTCTATATATATATATATAGAGAGAGAGAGAGAGAGAGAGAGAGAGAGAGAGAGAGAGAGTGGGGCTGGGCTGCTCCTAATAACATAAATCACTTGGTGTTACCAAGTTGTCCACCATTAGATTTATCTTTTTTGACTATTTTCATCCGATGAATCCTACTATTTAATTAACAACCCACTCAACCTAGAGGGTTACTATTATTTTAACCGCACATCTCTTTATCCAAAAGCCGAAAATCTAATAGTACCAATAATTTAGTGCTATTAGAAGCATTCCAGCCTAATATATATATTGACTTAATGCTATTAAACGCATTCCAGCCTAATATACTATATATATATATATATATATATATATATAAAGTCATTGGTGCTTATAAATTTTTGGCTTTTAGATAAATATTTGTAGAATTAGGATAATAGCGGTTCCCTTGGATTGAGTGGATGATTGGTGAAATAGTATAATCTAAGAGGTGGAATTGGTCAAAAAAATAGATCTAACGGTAGAAAGCTTACAAGCACCCAATACTTGGTACATTTAAAAGCACCATAACTAATATATATATATATATATATATATATATATTTGCGGTTTATTGAGGCATTTGAGAAAGTTGACAACCGATTAACACGGGTAGATCAAGAACAGTAATCGCCATTTTGCTTGATCAACGCATGTTGGTTACTTAATTATAATTGTTAAAGCACTAGAATTCTATATATAACTTCACACATGACATCAAAGTACTATTCTTGCTTATGAATTTAGGTTCCAAATAGTACTAGCAAATTTATTATAAATTGGTGGCGTTGCTATATCACAACTACTCACGCAACAAACAAGAGGTAGGTATTTGGTTGAGGTGAACCTACCCTTCCTGTTGTCTCCTGAGGCTTTGATTTTATCATACGGTGGTGGTAGGTGCTTGAATTGGTGGTAATCTGTGAGTTTTATCAACTCTCTTTATTTCCATAGACAACATTGTGACCTGCCAACCCAAATTATTTCGACAACGAAAGGCGGTGCAGGATGCGTTCGACGTGTCTAGTTACTGAATACTTATTATGCGAAATCCTTTTTCAATTCTGGAGGTTAACAAGTTCTGATACGAAGGGAGTCGTGGCACCGGCACCTTGAGCATCCTAATATACATCACTTCACGATACATCAAGGGATGCAAGCAGTTCGTCAATTTTGGACGGTTCGACTTTAGCCTTTTCTGCTACTGAACTCTGATTACGGGCTATTTTTGTTCTCGGATTTAATGACAATTATTTCTGAAACAAAACGAGCATGTCTTTAGGCGCCTTTTCTATGAGTTGTTGATCCCGCGGGAGAGAAGAGGTGATTTTGAGAGTGGTCTTATATTTAAGTTCTTAAAATGGTGACGGATAGTTAATCCTTTGATCCGTAGTGGCTTTAATTTATTGTTGTTGAGGACTAATCTATTTTTAATTAAAGCAGCTACCTAAATGTCATTGCAAGGAGAAAATGTTAGTGGTGGGTAGACTTTGTTGTCCAACTGTTCAAGATGTGTGGAATACACCAGGTAGGTGGTGACTGTTGTGTGGCTTGTGACTTTTACAGTTTGCACAATTAGTAGCAGTCCATCTGACTTTAAAAGACGCTGAAGTCTATTAATGTACAACGTCAGAAACCAAGTAATCAACAACAAACTAAACGCAAGATTTGCCAAATATACTGGTGCCTACTGCTATTCAATGTAGAGAAGTTGCTTTAGAAGTTAAGTCGAACAGGCTGTCCATTAATGGTCAATGAAAATGAATTTTGGCGTCAAACTTTTTTAGAAGTGTGCTACGATATGAAGCGGGGAAAAGGGTCACCTAGGACGGCACAGATTTTCTATGAGATATCAATAATACAGTTGGATTGTACGAAGGCTTAAAATGCACACCACAACTGATTGGCTCCCGATGCATGGACCATAATCAGTAGCTATCCATCGGTCTTTAAAAGAACCTGTAGCTATCTGTCTGGTGAGATATCTTTTCTTTCCAGCACAAATTCTTTTCATTTCTGTTAGGCTTTGTTTCTTTGTGCCTTTCCGCCTCATAAACTAATATCTACTCACTCGAGTCTATCAAAGAAAAAGAACTGCTGATGTCGCCAACATACCTACTCCACATATTGGTAATAAGATAAAGTTGTGGCGCACCCATCAATATGTGGAATCCTGGGTGCAGTTAATCTTAAGGTACAATGTACTAGTAATATTCCACTTTGCCAAATTAATTACTCTATTCTTATCAATGCGATCTAATCGATCGGGCTTCGAATTGGTTTGGATTAGCCTTCAATCCACATCTAGTACATTTTCGGATCGTTGTAGAAGGTTTGAGCCTAGGCACACTCGCCCTTCCAAAATAATAGAGAATAGAAAACAACTGCTAAGCAAGAACCGAATGATTCCTCGAAGAAGGTTCCGTATCTTGTTGCTTGCTAGAAGCAGAAAATTTCCCAAGATCGCGGTATATCCCCAATTATAAAAGTCGACCAAAAAGTTAATTTCTTGAATTGAATCCAATTTCTGCTAAGACAAATATTTAAACGTCGATCTTTACAGATTAACCTGATGCCGATTTCTGCAGAAGCACATGGCGGATTTGGAAGCGAAAGCAGCCGACCGTGTGATCGAAGCCTGCGTGAGAACGCAATCAGTGCGGAAATGTGTGTTCACTTCATCTCTTTTGGCCTGCGTCTGGAGGCAAAACTATGCCCGTGACCGCCGGCTACCAATGATTCTCGATGAGAACTGCTGGAGCGACGAAAGCCTCTGCCGCGATAAAAAGGTAAGCTTCTAACTGCCTCCCTTTTCCTGGCGTAATTCACCATTGTCTTGAAAAAGCCTGACTAGTTCAGCTTTCTCATGAATTATTATACAACTACTTATCATTGAAAGCTGAAACTATAGGCACAGTTATACTCCGAAATTTTCCACAAGGAAAAACAGATGTGTAACTACAATGCAAAAGCAACTAAAGAAGTTTATTAATGTTACTTCCGAGTCGGAATTCTGACTTGTATCATATTGTTGTAGCTATGGTTTGCACTAGGCAAGGTAATGGCGGAGAAAGCCGCGTGGAGGGCGGCTCGAGGAAGGGACTTGAAGCTAGTGACAATATGCCCTGCCCTTGTCACTGGTCCCGGATTTCGCCGTCGCAATTCTACCGCATCGATCGCCTATCTCAAAGGTTAGAGCTCCTATGCACATCACTTCTTTTTCGGGTTAAAAGCATAGACGCGAGCAAATTTTTCCAAAAAGCAACTTGAGCTATCAACTTTATTGTGGTGGGGAAAAAAATTCCACAGCTCTTTTTCTCATTGTTGTGCATAAAGTCCAATTTGGTGCAAAAAAGTCACCATTAATATCATGGTAAATCTTTTCTTACCAAATCAACTCACTAATATAGATTGTGAACTTTTTGCACCAAATCAATCTAGCTTCTTTAGCCATATTGAAACAGAAAATTTAGTAAGTTTTTATTACACCAAATTGAAAATTGTGAGCCAATTTACAATTAGAGAAAAGTTCATAGGTTTTTTGTGATTTCAAACCTTAATTTCTTACTTGGCCAATGTCCTCAGCCAAATTACTAAATTAGTGAAGTTAGGTCCTTTTCTTTGTATATTTCTCTTTTTTTCACAAAGCGCGAACTTTATACTAGTAGAAGTCGTTACTTTCTTCATCAACCTGAACCTTTTCGACCGAAACATACTCGCAGGAGCCCACGAGATGTTCATGGAGGGCCTGCTCGCGACAGTAAATGTCGACAAAGTGGCCGAGGCGCACGTGAGCGTGTACGAAGAGATGAACGGCACGGCAGGTGGGCGGTACATCTGCTACGATCACGTCATCCGGAGAGCCGAAGAGGCGGCCGAATTGGAGCGGCAGCTGGGCATCTCTAACAGAATATATCGGGGGATCCCAGCCGACCCCACATGGTTTAAGCTCTGCAACCGGAAGCTGTCGAGGCTGATGTCCCTACGCCGGAGGTGCACTTACGACTTTTATGCAATCGCGGATGATTAGAAAATGACAAGTTTCTCAGGAAAGTTCAGTGCATTGAGTGAAAGATGAATGACGCTCGCAGAGCTGTGAATTTTGGGAGATTGGAGTGAGTGGTTTCCTGCAAATTGGATGTTGTTCCAAATAGAAGAGGGAAAACTTTTGTACAGGTTGCTTTTTTGAAATTTTATTACATGATGTTCCGTTCTGTACAGATATTATATTTAGTGTATAATTGATGGGTAGTAAACCTACCATTTTTCATAACAAAAAAAAAAAAAAAGAAACAAAAAGTAAGAGGTTAATCAGAGGCCAAGGAGATGCAACAAAGCTAAGAGCTTAACATATGGAGCTCAAAATGAAACCGAATAATAAATTGCTTCACAGGGTAAAATATTGAAATACACATGTCATATCACCAAATCAAAGTGAATCAATTTCACTGAGGTGGAAAAGAAACAACAACACCACCTCATATATATATATATAAGATATGGATACATTTCTCCCCCTTTTTATCTAACAATTTTGAAACCTTGCATTAAAAAAAAAAATAAAAAAAAAGAGAGAAAAACCACCCTTCACACCTCCCATCATCACCATCAACCAAATTTATTTGTCTCAAGTATTTATCTTAAGACACTTTGAAATGCGCCGTCCATCATGTCTCGAGATCTGCACGATGTGCTTTAAAATCCGCATGGAGAGATCTCAAGGCATGATACAAATTTGAAAAATCGTTTTGACGAATTTTGCTAATACCTATCTCAAATCAATTTTCTTTGTTTCAAATTCACAGAGCGCGGAAGGAATAAGGGCATTTTAGTCACTCTGCCCTTTCTCTTCCCACACTACCCCTCCCCGGATTCGTTGAGAAGGATACCCTACCAAATCCCCAATGCCCAATTTGGTAAAACTCCACCCACACCTTTTCATGGTCGAGCCTAGAGCTCAATCTATCATGCCCATTCTCCTCCGTTCCGATTCCCAAAATACCCCTATCGCGCCTACTCTCTCCTAACCCAGTTCCCAAAATACCCCTATCTTGTTTATTCTCCCCAAGCGCAATTCCCAAAATACCCATCTCGCCCCACTCCTTACCCCTCCTCTCAATTGGCTTAGCGTCAAGCCTCACAACCACCTTCTCTTCTTTTTCCTCCTCCTCCTCCTCGCAGTTTTGCGCGACGTCTCTGACCCGTCTTTTTCGCAAAAAGCCCCTCCGCCTTCTCAACATTCCCAAACACCTCCTCCCGACGACGTACGGTGCTTTGACCAAGGTCAACGCGAGGAGGTTGACCACCGCGCAGGGGCAGCAGCTGAGGGCGATGCAGTTGGCGATGGCGACAGCGGTGCACGACCGGCACGACCGGCCGTCGCACTCGACGGGGTCCCCGCCCGAGTCATCGGCGGACACCGGGAAGCGGCGTCTCATCGCGAGGCCGCCGTTCGATCGCACCATCGGTATCGATCGGACGGTCACGGAGACCTGCACGATGGGAGCAAGGGACTGATCAATGGAGATGGTTTTGACGTGGAGAAACCGAGTTATATGGTGTTGACGGGGTGTTTTGTATGTATATATATACACACACACACACACACAAGGTTATGGAAGTGCATGTAGTTTTAGTGTGAATTATGCTTAGAAGTCCCTGCTCTTTGTAGTATTTTGATGGCCCCCCTCAACTTATGGCAATTTTGAAACACACCACTTAACTCTTTTTTACTTCAAATAATAAGTAAACTTAGTTAAATTAAAAATTAATTAAGTTTAGTAGCTCTATTAGTTGTTAATTGCTATTAGAAAATGACTAAAGTTTTTGAATTTAGCAGAATCGCAATTATATAATTTTACAAAGTTAACAACTCGAATCAAAAAGGTTAAAACAATAAATAAATACGTTCAATTAATCTTGTTTACCTATAACTTATAGTTAAACACAAATTCGCATTTGCAATGTGATCTCATTAATTTGCGTGCTCAAAAATGGTGTGTTTTAGGAAAATTATAAAGAATACAAAAGAAAATATTTATTGTGGTGGTCCTTGCATACAAAAGAAAATTTTGGAAGTGACTTGACTTAATTAGTAAGGTGCAGCAAAAAAAATAAAAACAGGAAACTTATTATAACTTAAAAGAGTTTATTTCTCACTAAAAAAATTAATATTTCCTCTGCAGGAAACTTGATGGCTACACCACAACAAGTCACCACATATGGATTTGTTAGGTCTTTTTTGAGTCAGAAGCTGAACAGTTTTTAGGTAAATATACAAAAAATATATAGCAATTTTAGTTCAATATTTATGAGAAGATAAAAACTGGTATGATTTATTTATGAATAGAACTTTTTGTGCAGCGAATAAAACCTGGTGCTATTTTTGTGTGCTAGGGTTATCCACAGTTTTTTTTTTTTTTTTTTTTTTTTGAAAGATAGGTAGCATGCTACCCGCTTCGTTTATTTCATTTAGAAATAAACTTAGCTGGAAATATGAATCAACTAGGATTCGAACTTGAGACCTCGGGTACCAACCACCAAGCCCTTAGCCACTTGCGCTAGGGACGGTCAGTGTTATTCACAGTTGTTAGTAATCATTATTCAAAGAAACAGTCAATAAATGAGCAGAGATTTTAGAGATTTTAATATTTAAAGCATGGGCCCTTCACCATGTTATGTGATCAGTTTTCTTTTTTTATTTTTTTTTAAGATGAAATATATTTATTAAGTGCAGAGGGGACAACTGTATCAGATTAATTACTAATTAAACAATATTCTACCCTAGCTCTCCAATACACAGTTGGGGTGGGTGACCCTACTCCCTCAGTAGTTTGAAAAATAAAAAATAAAAAATAAAAACAGAGGAGAGGAACTCATTTATTTGTTTTGTCATTTTGTACAACTTCAAGTTGCTTCATTTCATTTTATTATAATTATGATTGAATATATATTATTAAAAACACCGTTCTTTTCATAAGTTCGAATCCCACGTTCGAACATGGTATTAAATTGGTAGGTGTTAAGTTCAAATTTTATGTCATCCATCGCCTCGCTGGTCCCATTTTAATCTCATTTAATTTACTTTCTCCTATTAGTTAAAATATACATTTTAGTCCTATCTATATGTGTCAAGTCGGGATGAGATATATGGAGAGCGCTGAATATAAATATTAAAAATATTATTCTCTTATAGTTTAAATTTGTGAAGAACAACGAGTTTTTAAATATTATTTCACATCTATACTGGATTTGGCTTAAATATATATCAGTGAAACTAATTTGCTTGTCATTACTCTTAAGAACGTAATTTCACCAAACAATTATTTAAATATGGTTTGAAATGATGGATTAGCCCAATATTCCATGTTGGCAAAAGCATTTTTGGTGACTAAAAGCTAAATAATATATTGAAGCACTTCTTGAATAAACTATCAAATAGTTTTTCTTGAGAGATAGGTAGTACGCGATCTCTTTCGTTTATTTCATTTTAGAAATAAATTTAGCTGAAAATGTAAATCAAGTAGGATTCGAACTTGAAACCTCGGACACCAAACACGAAACCTTTTGCCACTTGCTCTAGAAACAGTTGGTATAAATTATCAAATAGTTGCTTTCTACAGTTTGATATATACAGCAAGTTTTGATATTGCGGAAGCAAATTCATTGTATCTAATCATAATTTGAACCTCTTTGCTCTGTAAAATGTGCTAAGGGTTTATACAATTCCCCAATTTAGAAAAGAACTTCATTAATAAATAGAATTATCGACCGACATCTGTGTATATAAATTTGTGTTTTTTTTTTAATTGTTTACAGAGATGTAACAACTAGCATTTTATGTGGTGACGCCACTATTCAAAGATTCTCGACATTTACATTGATGAGGTGCAGTGGCATATATAATATATTAACAGGAAACTATTAATTAAAATGATCTCATAAATGCTGTGAAAACTAATTAATAAATAAAGTGATCTTGTTACCGTAAATGGGAAGTACGTAACTTTAACAGCGTCAACATATAAGATTCATCATTCATTTTAATTCTAAAATTCTAGTAGTAAATAGTGATCGATTTTAACAAATATATTTGTCTAAATCAAAACCAACTTTGGTAATAATAGCTGTATAGGTCGGCTATAACTTAAATTCTTTCACTTAATCTGAGAAAACAACTAGAGGTGGAAAGGAGGAGTTTAAAGGTCTAATACATGTTTAGGTTCGATGAAATGAATATAAAAATTTAAAATGTTCGATTCAAATATTTCACTAATAACTATATTAGTGATACAATAAATACCTTAAAAAGATGATGCATTGGATATATATCAGTATTTTTTTATCATAAAACCTTGTAAGAAACAAAAATAAACGGCCGACCGTTCCTAGAGCAAGTGGCAAAGGGCTTGGTGGTTGGTACCCGAGGTCCCAAGTTCGAATCCTAATTGATTCACATTTCCAGCTAAGTTTAATTCTAAATGAAATAAACGAAGCGGATAGCGTGCTACCTATTTCTCAAAAAAAAAAAAACAAAAATAAACGAATAATTAAGCTACACTAATCATGATATTTATGCATGTCTATGTAAGCATATCTTAGACTAGAAAAGGAATAAAGGAAGCAGGTAGCATGCTGCCTTTTCTCAAAAAAAAAAAAAAAAAAAGACTAAAAAAGAAATTATCTCATTAGCATTACGAGCGTTTGATCATGTTAAGTTAATTAAACCACTAAAATTTCCAGTGGTAAGACATAAGAAGGTGAATGAACGAGTTCGAGACATAAATCCACTCAGGGTTATATAAGATACAGGACGCCAAGCTTCTGATACTCACACCAAAGAGAAACAATAATAATAATAAGGAAAAAAAAGAAAGAAAAGTTACTTAATTTCATTGCAAATTCTAATGAAAACTGTTAATACCTTGAATCATGAATTAATTGCTCCATACCGTTGGAGATTTTGAAGAACTCTTTTATCTTTAATAATAACTCTCTCTCTCTCTCTCTATATAGAGTGGGCTGGTATGTTTCTGGAAGCACTGAGTCTTCCGTGCTTTCAAGTTGTTTTCGATGTTCGGACTTTCGAATCAACGATCGGCTCTGTTAGAGTTGATCTAAAGTATTTGATGCTCAGCTCCATCAAGCTGGTTTATTAATTACTTCTTCAACCAATGACTTGAGGACTTAACCCTTAATAATCGCTTCGTTAGCAGGGACCGATAGTACTTGATGGAATTTGTTTAAAAAAGTAGTAGAGTTTGATATTGAATAACAAAGTAGTAAGGATGAATTTAATTAACTAATCAAGATTTACAATAAATTAATTAAAATCAAAAGCCAGAGGGTTAATTTACAGGAAAACAAGTGTACGTATTGAAGAAATGGGGATGATATTCATCTTGTAAATAAACACCGCAATTAACATACGATATTGTTGTGATTTTAACTTTGAACATAGATGTATATCATTTGATTCTAACCATCATATGAAAATTAAGATTGTGCTATGCTAATTTCCACCATATACATTATAAAGTACTCATCAAACCATTCAATCAAACATATGCATGGTTAGCGAAATAAAAGGCATTTGAACACTCTACAAAAAGACATGTGTATACTTACTTGGAAAGAAGATGAAACCGCTTATCGCGGTTGTCGTCCTGCGCGCGAACCAATCTCTATGTCAAAGGATCGGGCCTGGCGGTGTCGACCGCAGCAATATTTTCCACAACATGATCCGTGTGCCGTCCGAAGAGGACATTGTGCAGAAGAGAAGAGAACGAATTAAGAACAAAAATATGTATACATATAGATAGTGTCTCACTTCTCCCTCACTAATGGAATTGATCTCTAAAATGTAAAGGAGATCATATATAGAGATTAGAGGGGGAGCTCCATAAATGTTTGCAAACATTTGGAATGTATAAGAGTAGAGTGGGCATAATTTTGTACGCCGCGGAAAACCATGCTTGGCCTCGGGATAGATGTGGAATTTTCAATTGTTACGAGGAGAGAAATGGGATTTTGAAAAGTGTGGCACGTTTGGGGACGGGTGGCCAATTTAATGCAACTAAGGTTAAATTGTATGGTGCCCCCCTCAACTATAGGCCGATTGAAATAGCTCCCTAACTCTTTTTTTTTTATTTTATTTGCAATTGAGCGATTTTGGTCAATAAAATTAAAACATTTCATCATATTTATTGCTGATTTTAATTAATTTAAGATTTTTTTGGGAATTATCGGTAGCATATATTACATGTAATAATAAAGTGTCATAAAAAAATATTTCATTTATTTTCATAAGTAAAATAACGTCGTGCAGTTTGCATAGATTTAATTGTGATATAATTTATATAACTTTTAAAAAACAAAAATAAAATTTTTTTATGTTTACTTTATTTTAACTCTCTTTTGTTTATAATAGCCTAATAGCTTTCAATATAAAATAGATTCTTGATAATCTTAATCATCTTTTACGATAAAATTGATTAAAGACTGATAGCTAATAAAGCTATTGAAATTAACAAAGTCAACTAACTAAAGTAGGTCAAATTAGAGAAACGAAATCTTTTTCGTTTTGACTTAAGAAAAATTAAAAGTTAAGAACTTAAGATTGCATTGATAGGAACACCTCTGAAAAAAAAAAAGAAAAAGAAAAAGAAAGTAAAGGTAAAGAATAGCTTTCAAAAAAGCATAGAGTCGAGGGGTCTCGTTGCAATTTTAGTTCCCGAGGACAGCGAATATCGTGTTGACTTGTCCCCTCGGCGATCCGAAGAGTCGAACATCCCGTGTGTTGTCCACCACAGCGAAGATCACCTTTCTATGATGACGTGTGATGTGTGATACACGCTTTCCTCTTTTCTGATTGGTCCAAAAATGTGTTTGCTGTTTTGCAACGACAGGTGATCTGGAGAGATAGAGGCGTAGGGAAAGAGACAAAAGAGGGTGAGTAAGACCCGCGGCGATGAGCTCTAATTTGGAATCTTGCGATTTGTTTGTCATTTTTGCATTAAGATTAGTGCCCAGTATCATCCCAATTCACATAGCAAAAAAAATTTGATGGTCGATATTCAAAATTTGATTATATTTTATTTTTTATTTAAACTATTTATTGTACAATTATAAACGAAAGGATTTGCTCGATAGGTAGAACTAAAGATCAGCTTCGTTTAGATCTAGATATAATGTACTCTTGAGTAATACGATTACGAGAAATACAGTATCAGAAATTTCCAACACTTTTCATGCGCTTACGGCGGAATCAGAAGTTGCACCTCGGAGCTTCTGTTTTTAGGTTTGAAAGTCCTGTTTTTGCTTTCTTTTGCCGTAAAAGTTTTAAACTTTGTTGTGCACAAAATATCGCTACTGCCAAAAAATAAAAGTGAATACGACACTAAAGTCGCACTTACTCATATAACCAAAGTGCAAAATATATGAGAGAATATATTAGTGATATACAAATATTTGATCGAAAACCTTTTCGTAGAGTAGCTTCTTTATCTAAGACGCAAGACACGATAGTTTTTGAGTTCTCGAGAGTAGCTGCTTCGAGTTACTGCAACCATTGAATTGAATGCCCCACATTGTGAGCGTTTTCTAACATGAAAAATATATAGGCATTAAGTTGATGAATATGCAAGTTGGGAATTTTGTTGCTTAGTTATTTAAAATCAATGTCTAAATAACAGAAATTAATTTGGAAAAATAAGCAACCAATAAAAGACTTTCTTTGACATAGTCCCAATAAAGGGTGAAAAAAACTAATGCGCCAACTCCAAAATATTCCAATGAAACATAACATAAATAAATATTAGGGTTTCTTGATTGTGAAAACACTGATTTTTTGTTTCTGATATTTTATGCGATTTTTTATACAGCTAATGTATAGTTTCAGTCAAATTAAGTCACTATATGCATAGTTCGACCTAGCTAGAAGAACAGCTATAATTATCACAGCATTATATTTTTAGTAAATTGTTGAAATATATATATACTATGTTAAAGTTGAAATATTCGAGACTAAACAACAGTAACCACCTTGCTAAATTTTGCAATCTACAGGCTCATCAAACATGGTTGAATTTAAAACAAATTTTATGCATCAAAGTTATACAATAAGGAAAATTTTCAATTATGTTTTAGGTAAATTAAGGATTACACGTTATCTACACATAGACTTCAATATATACAAGTTTGGTCATAGCCCAAGCTTTGATAAAAGTTCAATTAATATGAAGTACTAATTAGATTTTGTCATGATCACCAAACGTACCTAATTAAATCTTTTGCAATAATTAATTAGAAGCTCATTGACTTTAATTTCTATTGTACTAATTCTTTTTTACTTTTGAGAACAAAAACCTTTTTCAAAAGAAAAGCCAAAAAAAAATCGTAAGTGGATCTAATAATTAATTTGCATGTAGAATGCATAAAATGAAGCTTTTTTGTAATTTGGGATCTCCAACGTCAAAATTAAAAGTTTAATAACTAAAATAAAATACAACTAAAATTATGGAGACCAATATATATAGTTCTAATTACCCTAATTCTCATTTCACAATCGTTAATTTACAATATAAACTAATTAATTTACAATTTAAGCTGTGTTTTATATTTGGGCCTTTTAGTTCTATTGGTGTTCAAACCAGCTTGAATTTTTTTTGCAATTAACTTGACTTAATATAATCATTATAAAATATTATCACTAGCCACTTAGTTTTATTTAAAATGGGGTCAAAGGAACCACTTTGCAATAAGAAACAATTAAGTGTATATAAAAATTTAAATAAGATAAGTAGATAACGTAAGTTTTTTTNTATATATATTATCGTGTTTCCCTCTTATGTTGCCACATCATTTCTTGGATGCTTTTTTTTTAAAAAAAAAGCATCAAACAATGGATTAGGGAGCTTAATTTTGTATTATACCAAATTTAATGGAGACTTTTTCTTCAAAAAGTAATTAAGAGGATAAGAAAATTTATTAGAACCTAATTAAATAGCCCTAGCTAGTTGCTTAAAGCAAAGTTTTTGCGAAAGGTTTAAGCTGACCAAACATTGCTTAAATGAGTAAATCAGATAGGGCAGGAAAATATTGAATATGTTATTTATTAGTTTTTATTTACTAAAGAAATTTTAAGTAGTTAATTGATTGAAAGTGAAAAACTACAATAATAGCATGGCACCTAGCTATATATGTTTTCCCCAAAATTTTTCTTTTTGAGTAAAAAACTTTCCTTATTGTCTCACTTTCAAAGAGCGTATTATTTGCAATTTTATATTAAAAAAAATTCTACACATAGGGTAATTCAAATATTGGGCTGATGATAAGATGTATTCCTTAGGGACCGTTTCTAGAGCAAGTGGCAAAGGGCTTGGTGGTTGGTACCCGAGATCCAAGTTCCAATCCTAGTTGATTCACATTTCCAGCTAAGTTTATTTCTAAATAAAATAAACGAAGCGGATAGCGTGCTACCTATCTCTCAAAAAAAAAAAAGAAAAAAAAAGATAAGATATGTATTACTTGGATTGACCATCAGGTGAACAGTAGGATATAATTAACCAGCAATTGATTCGAAGTGTAATAACCCTTTGTTTGAGCAATAATGCAATAATGCTATTTTTCAAAAAGTACGTTAATATGGTATAATGTAAGATAAAGTGAACAAAGTCCTTTTTAATAATGCGTGGAAGAATGAATGAAGCAGATAGCTCGCTACCTCATTCTCAAAAAAAAATCAATGCTTGGAAGCTACCATTTCCTAATTAATTTGTGTATATCAAATAATTAATGACATATATAACCAGAATTAGGATACTTTATTATCTATAGTACTAAAGCTCCGGTATTGTAATCTCATTTTTAATTTTACGATGTTCAAATATGATCTATCAAAATTTCAAAATTTTCAATCTTTCAATCTCACAATGTTCAAATATTGTCTACACCGTTAAATATGATTTAGAATATAGTAAGTTCTTAGAAATAAAATTTTAATTTTTTTCGACATTATTTATTTAGTAAGTAAATTATGTCAAAATGAACCATTGAAATTGAACAATCTTTAAAAGTTGAGGATAGAACTTTTAAATTCAAAATTAAGAATGATCATCTTGAGCTAAATAGATTAAAGTATGTTCTATCAAAATTTGAATACATTTAGATTCTTCTACAACGTTAAACTATAAATAACCCATAATATTCATTGAAAATTGACAATTTTAAAATGATTTGATCATAAAGTAAAGTATGTTGAAAAAATATAAAATTTTATTTTTAAAAATTTCAAATACTCTAAATCAGTTTTAAAAATATGAATCGTTGATTTGAATATTTTAAAATTAAAAATAAGACTATAGTATTAGAGCTCCAATACTATAAATAATATAGCAGCCTAACTCAGTATAACCATACCATACCATCCAAATGTTTTTTCCATCTAGTCTTGATTAATTGCTGGTGCAGCATAAGCACGCGCATGGTTTATGTATGATGGAGAAAACAGCTAAAAGGTTTCGTACTCCATTCAATTAAGTCACTACGCACATGGTTTATACATGATGGAGAAAACAGCGAAAGGTACGCTTTATTCGTACTCCATTCAATTAAGTCACTACTCCATTCAATTAAGTCACTATTGACATTCAATGTTTTTTCTTGAGAAATAAAGAGCGAGTTACCCATTTTATTTATTTTATTTAAAAATAAATTTAGCTGGAAATGTAAATCAATTAGGATTCAAAGTTGAGATCTGAAGTACTAACCATCATGCCCTTTGCCACTTGCTTTAAGAACGGTTGGTGTTTTGAAATTCAAGTCGAATAGTGTTATGTAAATATTACTAGATATATCAAGTGTTAGGTTTTGGTTAGATTTGTAGTTAAATCCTATTTGGATAAGAATTAATATTTAAATCTATTTGAGATAAATTAAGATTTAAATATTAATTAGAGGATAAACCTAACTAGATTAGGATTAATATTTAAATCAATTAGAGATTGATTAAGATAGATTTAGATATTAATTAAAGTATGAATCCTAAATATATTAGGATTGGGGTACGTTTTAAGTTGAGCATTATAAATAGGCATTGTGGCTCTCTTTTTGGGTGTAGTACGGCTGGAACCATTGGGGTGTCTTACCAGAGAGAGAAAAAGAGAGAGAGAGAGTTATTTTGTGCACCTAGTGTACGGGTGCACGTAGATGGATTGTCTTTTAGGTTTATAAAAGACGAGAGAAGGATAGAAGAGATTCAAGAAAGAGGGCTCGGGTTGTAGCTACTCTGTGCAGAAGAGAAGTCAGGTGTAATCTTCTCTTATTTAATGAATTTTATTTTACCCGCATATTTTCTGTTTTGATTTTTCTCACTCTTTTAAGATTGTATCAGATTTTACTGAAAAGACGGGTTTATGATAAAAACTCGATTTGACGTTTCCGTTGCGGAATCCCAACAATCGATACCGGATCCACAGCAATCGGTATCGGAGCGGGTTGCGGATTCACGAGATCCGATACCGGGGCGAGTACCGGATTCCCAACATCAAGAATCACTAGTTCCACTAGGAGTGCAAGTATTCGTTGAACCAATCACGCCACTATAATATTATAAAATATTTACAATTCCGACATTGGTGTTTTAAAAGCACAAAACACTTGATGCTTATAAATTTTGTGTCATTAGATTTGCTTTTTCGATCATTTTCATCCGTTAGTTTAAACTATTCAACCAATCACCCACTCAATCTTGAAGACTACTATATAATCTTATTGTTATACTATTAGTAGCACGAAGACTTTTGTGCAATTAAGTTATTTTCAATAACTTTCAAATCAACGATCGGTTTCATTATACCTGATTTATACTATTCAAAGTATTTGAAAACAAAATTTTATAAATTTTCGACATTATTTATCTATCAAACGAGTAATCTAAAAATGAACGGCTGAAAATAAAAAATTCATAAAAAATATTAATAAAAAATTTGAATTTAAGATCAGAGATACTAATCTTACTCTAAATAGTAAAAAAAAATTATAAAAATTTTTATCAGATTTGAATTATTTTACATCGTTAAATTCACAAATATATTACATCGATTATTAAAATTATCAATTTTGAGACCTTTTGATCACTAGCCAAATAATATCGAAAAATTATAAAATTTAATTTTTAAATACTTTCAATAACATACATCAAATCTAGCGGAACTGATCTTTAATTTGAAAGTCGCATCATTAAAAATAACTTGATAATACAAAAACCTCCGCGCTACTGCGGCCTAACTCTCTCTCTCTCTCTCTATATAAATATTACTAAACCTTAACCACTATTATTAGATTCTAACCACGGGCACTATACCTTAAGCCCTATGTCCTAATCCTTCTGCACCAATACACCAATAATATATGGAAATATTCGAAATGAAAAATCTAAAGCATTTCTCTTTATATCCAAGCCAAAATTATAATTTGGCTTACAGAAAAGTTGAGTAGCCATCCTTCTATGATCGGTCACAAGCCATTCAGCTCATCAATCAATTTGCCCACCTGCGCATGTGATGATCCCGCCGCCTCAATAGCGCGTCTCGCCATCTCCCTCACCTCCTCTGCCCTCCTCCTCACCCGCTCCCCCTCCGCATCCCCTCCTTCCATCACGCAGCACACGGCTCTCCTGATCTTCTCCCTTCCCACCTCCCTCTTCTCCTCCTCACTCATCCCCCAATCCCCGCCACCTCCACCACCAGCCGCTCGTTGTAGAATTGCTCCGCGAACATCGGCCACGTGACCATCGGCACCCCAGCCTCCGCGCTCTCCATCACCGCGTTCCACCCGCAGTGCGTCACGAACCCCCCCACCGCCGCGTGCTGCAGTATCGCCCGCTGCGGCGCCCACCCTTCCACGATCATGCCCTTCTCGTTGCTACGACATTCGCTGTCGTACCTGCTTCTCACCACCCACACGTAAAAATGCCCGCAGCTCTCCAGCCCGCACTCGATCTCGCGCAGCTGTGGCGCGGTCAGGCGCGACAGGCTCCCGAAGCAAACGTACACCACCGAACGCTGCGGCTTCGAATCTAACCACGCGATGACACGATCGCGTTGTGCTTCCGCTGCCGCTTTGTCGTCGATTAGAGATAGAGGTCCGACGCACCATGCTTTACGTCCCGTTGTCTCGCGGTAGTGGTCCGCATACTCCGGTTCCAGCTCGTAGAAGCTGTTCACCACCGCACCGTAGCTCTTAAGCTCGGATTCTTTAACTCTTTCCATGAACTCGCTAAATCCGTTTCTTGCACCCGTGGAGTTGTGTAGCTGCGACCGCTTCATCTCTATGCGATGCGGTAGCCCGGGGACTTCTATGGTATCTTTATCGTCGTTTGTACTACTAATGCTTCCGTTCGATATACTTCGATCTACGCTATCCATAACGCAGAGAGGAAAGAAACCCATGGAGTGGAACACGAGCCTTGGTATGTTGAGAGCATTAGCGACCTCTTCTGTGAACGGCATGAACATGTCGGAGACGATGCACGACGGACGGTGCTCTCTGAGGACTCGGTCGAGCGGCTGGCGGAAGCTCTCGAGGGCCGTGAAAAACTCGGGGGACATCTCTGGAGACGTGAGGTTCTCGGCACCATTTGAAGAAGAAGGTAATAGGAGGAGATTGATTGAGTAGCCGCAGTCGCGAGCCCTGTCGATGGTGTCGCGGAGGAAGGGTGTGGCTGTGGGAGTTGCAAGAACGGTGGCGCCGACGCCGCGAAGGACGAAGAGCTTGGCAAGGTTGAGCATGGGGATGATGTGGCCCGGGGCCATGAGGGGGAAGAAGAAGATGTGGAGTTCGTGGGGTTGAGAAGCCATTAGAGAGGAAGGATTTTTTTGGATAGAGATTGAAGGAAAAATGATCTATTGGGTTTTGTTTTTTTTTCCCCCGAGTAAATTACACTTTTAGTCGCGGGTGGAGGTGGTCAGTTATATTGTAGGTGAAAGTGACTTTCTAAAATAATTTAAAATTTACTAATAAAATTTGGCTATAGCAATTAAAAGGAAAAAAATAAACATTTTCATTCAAAAATTTGGATGATCAAAACTTACAATCAAAATACTTAAATAGAAAAAGATACTTAAAGGTTAAGAAAACCTAACACATGTTCTCCACGGCATTTGCTACACACGTGCTTTTAAAAATTAGTTACTATAAACTCCACACAATTTACAAAATATCATAGGATTTGCATTATTTTTTAACATATATGACATTTACGCTACTTTATTTACACATGGCTACAATTTATATTAGTAGAACTCTGGTGTGTTTGTCTCTTAAGGCCATGTAATATGTTTCAGTATTTACTACTGTTGTTTTCATGTCAGATGTCTTTTTCTTCAAATTATTAATTTACTACCTCATTTCGTTGTTTTTTTTTTTTTTTCATATGCTATGTTTTCAAGCCCAATTATTCAAAACTAATTCAATGTAAGTTAAATTCAGAGACATGTAATAATAATAAGGTTGATGGTGATTTTTTCCTGTAAAAGAAGAATTGGAGAAAGATTGATGGTGATTTTTTCCTGTAAAAGAAAAATTGGAGAAACCAAGCGTAGACTACAGATTCTTCNTGAATCTGCTGCACCTACCCCGTTTCCTCTGTGTAGCTCTGCAGTAACTCCTAATTGTGCGTCTCGAGCCGTGGGACTTCCATCCTCAGGTGAAGTTGGCTCTTCACCATTAATGAGATCCTTGCAAGCCAATAACTCTTTGCCAACTTCGTCTGCCCACGCCACTCGCTTCACAGCCTTCTTCCTCTTCCAGTCTCCTTGTGGCCTCAGCATGGTCACTCATTCCTCATGCCACTGTAAAATTAGAAAACAAACCTCAATGCTTGTTTAGTTGTACTTGACATTGGTGGGACTTTGATTTTTCTTCTTCTTCTTCTTCTTCTTCGATCTTCTTCTTCTTTTCTCACTCTTTCTCTCTTAATTTTTACCTCTTCTCCATGGAGCTCATCCCTCCTCTTTTTTTTCTTTTTTCCCCTTCTTTTTGACAGAAATTTTTTGATAAGTAAAAAAAAAAACAGGTGATTTTTACCTCTTCTGGTTTTTTGATAAAAAAAAAAACAGGTGGTTTTTTGATAAGAAAAAAAACAGAAATTTTTACCTCTTCTGGCCTACCGGACAGAAATTTTTTTTCTTTTTTCCCCTTCTTTTTTTTCTTTTTTCCCCTTCTTTTTGACAAATTTTTTGATAAGTAAAAAAAATTAAACCATAGAAGAATATTATATAACACTTTGAATCAACCAATGGCAATTAAAACAAAATACACTATATTAATTAAAAAGAGGAGTTGAAAGTTGACCCTACAAACTATCATTATGACTTTTTCTTTTACACTTTATTGAAATTGAAATGTAAATCTTATACTCTATTTATCAGATAGGCGAAACTATTTTATTCGCGACTAGCAAAACATCTCTCCTCGTTTAACAGACGGTGTAGATCATACACTGCATCCGAGATGTACGGCTGGCATAGCTCAAGATCTATCGTACTGTGGTACGCCTCACACAATCCGAAACGAACGGAGCGAGCGAACGACGGCGCCCGCCAAGTGTTCGACTCGGATCCCGGATGACACCCGATGGTCGCCAATCACAGCTGCTTATTCCTCCTCGCGAGCAGCTCCTCCATCAACTCCCCCAGTTCGTTATACGACGAGNCTATCTCTCTCTCTCTCTCTCTAATTGTTTGATAGAAATAACTTGAATTAAAATAAAATGTTAAGCAGGTGTTAGCTTATAAGACGGAGATTTCATGTGTACTTAATGTAGGATCCGCGTGATGCGGCAGCTGATTTTATAGCAGTAAATCAATATGTACAGTATTTAGTAAAACCGATATATATCATTGTTAGCTTTCATACTCGGAATACACAAAAAATTCAAAAAAAACTTAGAAAATATATTCTTTCAATGTATAAAAATGATGGTAGGAATCTCAACTCTGTATTAATTAAATATGTGGATCAAAATATTAGCAAAAGTAGATAATTAAGTTCCAAATATAAGAATTGCGAACAATACATCCTCTCTTCTTATGCTACTTTGTATAAAAATTTTATTTAAAAAATAAAAAAAATCAGATAAACTATTACTATATGCTAATTTGTAATCTAAGCTTCCCTTCAAATTGACTTCCTACGACAGTATATTTCACCTTTTTTTCTCTCCTGGTTCAAAAAATTAAATTATTACCCCGTACTTTAAAAAATTATATTTAACTATCATGCTTTAGCGCAATGTTTTTTTAATTTACTATCATATGATTTTTTAAAAAATTTTACTTTATTGTCCTATTTGACAGAAATTTTTTTTTTTTTGAGAAAAAGGTAGCAAGCTACCCGCTTCATTCAATAAGTAGATGAAATAAGCAACATGAGTGAGGCATCAAGGCCTCAAGGAAGNCGCATCTCTGCGGCCTCCTCCGTCGCCCCCATCAGCCTCCGCACCGCCCCCTCCACGGCCGCCGCCGCGATCACCTCCCTCTCCTCCAGATTCGACGCGAACTGCTTCGACCCCACGCCGACGCCGATCCTCTGCACCTCCACGATCAGCTTCTCGTTGAAGAACTGGTCGGCGTAGAGCGGCCACGTGATCATCGGCACCCCGGCGCTCACGCTCTCCAGCGTCGAGTTCCACCCGCAGTGCGTCACGAACCCCCCCACGGCTCTGTGGTTCAGTATCAGTATCTGCGGCGCCCACCCTTTTATAATTAGCCCCTTCCCCGTTCGCTCAATTCGCTCCTCGAACCCCTCCGGGAGCCAATCCGGTCCCTGTTGGTCGGCGTCCTTCACTACCCAGATGAACTCCCGCCCCGAGGCTTCGAGACCGGCCGCGATCTCCCTCAACTGCGCGTTCGAGAAGTGCGACAGCGTGCCGAAGCACACGTAGACGACGGAGCCGGGGGATTTGCTGTCCAGCCAAGCAGAGCGACACGGGCCCGACGAGCCAGGTCCGAATGCCGACCGCGTTCCGGTAGTGATCGGCGTAGTCGGGCTCGAGCTCGTAGAAGCTGTTCGCGACGACGCCGAAGCTGTTCTCGTTGGCCTCGGCCGCGAGCTTGGAGAAGTTCCAAAGCTCGGGGTTCCTGGAGGGGTCGGGCAGCTGGGTCGGGAGCATCTCGACGCGGTGGGGGAGGCCGGGGAGGGGGACGAGGCCGCGGGGGTCGGCGGCGGCGTGGTGGTCGTGGCGGTGGAAGAAGGCGTGGGAGGCGCAGCAGGCGAAGAGGCCGGTGCCGTTGAAGGCGAGGCGGGGGACGGCGGCGGCGGCGGCGGAGGCGGCGGACCAGGGGAAGAAGGCGTCGGAGACGACGGCGTCGGGGCGGAGGTCGGCGAGGACGCGGTCGAAGGGGCGGCGGAGGAGGGGGAGGGCAACGGAGAAGAAGCGGGCGCGCATGTCGGCGGAGGCGAGCGCGGGGCCGCTCTCGACGCCCGGGGGCAGGCCGGACTCGGCGGAGGGGAAGGGGATGAGGCGGAGGGAGATGCCGGGGAGGAGGGGGAAGCGGCGGTTGAAGCGGTCGATGGAGGGGAGGAGGA
>NC_033631.1:9713415-9823861 GCF_001540865.1 Ananas comosus | reverse complement strand
GTATCCCATGATTTCACTATTTCACTCTTTGGTGTCTCATGATTGAACTATGTAAAATTTTGTGTCCCATGATTTCACTATTTCACTCTTTGGTGTCCCATGATTGAACTATGTGAAATTTGGTGTCCCATGATTTTACTTTTTCACGCTTTGGTGTATCCCCCAAAAACTTCAAAAGGATTTTAAATTCAGGTGTTTATCTTTTGGCATTTGCTCTACTTAGGCCCCCACCCTCCTCAGGAGGCGAAATGCGAGATAAAAGAGCTGTATTTAAAGTGTATCAAGTTAGTATCCTGTGGTTTTGCACTTTATCACTTTAGTATCCTGTGGTTTTAATTTTGTATCAAGTTAGTACCATGTGGTTTTTTAAATCACAAGGTACTAAAGTGATACAGTGTGAAACCATATGGTACTAAAGTGATAAAGTGCAAAACCACAGGATACTAACTTGATACATTTTAAACCACAGGGTACTAAAGTGATAAAGTGAGAAACCACAGGGTACTAACTTGATACACCTTAAACCACAGGGTACTAAAATGAAAAAAGTGTGAAACCACAGGGGGGTTTTTTGAAGTTTTTCCTAATTTTTTTAACTTTTTTTTAACAGAAGTATAAAATTATAGCTGAAAGCACGCATTGCACATTCGCAAGGCAAATTTTTTTTTAAAAAAAACATTCTATTTTTTTACGGAAGTGTGAAATTTTTCGGAATATATATAATATAAAAAAAATTTATACATCTGATATTTAAGATGATATTTGCTAGAGTATAATTATATAAAGAATTTCCTACCTAAATATGATAGAGCTTACAAAGATATGCAATTATTGTATAGAAATTATACATACCGTTTTGAACTGTGGTACCCCTGGTTTTTGGGATTGCCCGCGAGATTTTAGCATCTGAGATTTGTCGACACATCTGGAAAGTGTCGGGATAAGTTGGAGTCGTTTTAGCGTGAAATAGACGCAAAACGGACTCAGTGCGACGCGAGAGCAGAGTTTTAACATTGGAATCTGTAAAGTCCAGGTTTTTAGTGTGGAGTACCGATACCCCAGTGTATTTTCAAATAGACTGCTCTCGGGTTGCGCCAATTTGATGCTAAGTTTCGGAACAGCAGCGGGCTGGTACCGGTACCCTGTGTGTGAGTTTGCGGGTTGAGAAGCCGTTTGAGTAGGTGAGGGCCTTTTGATCTTTTGTTGCCTTGATCCTTTCAATCTTATCCCCACTGCTTTAATTAGGATAGAGAGGCAGTGGGGGAGCTTAATTATCCTTCTCTCTCTCTCTAGCTTTAGTTATGTGCTTGGTGGAGGCTATGGTTGGAGCTCGGATCGACGTCGACGTTGCGCCGAAGAGCCGTTCGAGCGTGCGTGCGTCGTGGTAGCGCTGTTGGAGGCCGGGCGAGCGTGGGATTTCCTCTCCTTTCGACTTCTCATCATTGTTGGACGAGCGTTTTAAGGTGGGTTGAAGTTTACCGAAATCGTCGGAATATCTTTTAAGTTTTAGTATTTGTCGACATATATCATCCGTCTATTTTTCTTACTAGTATTCGAATTCATGAATTAGTATTTACATCTGAATTTAGAGTTAAGCTAGTAATTTAATTTTACATGTTGGACCTGGAATTGACTTAGGAGAAAACAGATAGATCCTACATTGTCATTTTCTGAAAACTACCAGATTTAGATTTAGGAGCTGTAGTTTGTTTTAATCGTCACGGTTTGTATGCGGTGGATATTCAGATTAGTGTAGAATGAGTTTACACTCGTGTTGGGATGCCGAGTTTATTTTACAGTAGTGTGTAGACTGTTCTGGACTGTCGGGTGCCGTTGCGGTTGACAGTCGACCTAGTTTGCTATTTTTGCATCGGATTGTGCCAAGGACACGTGAATTTTGATTGTTAGACCAGTTAAACTCATTTGCTTTGACTATAGTCTGTGAAAGCCTGATTGAGCTCGGCAGAGACACGTTTGCATACTCGGTTGGGTAACGCCCAAAAGTGCCACTTTGGAGTCGGGCTTAATATTTTTACTTTGTTGTCGTAGTGTCCTGGTTGGACTTGCTCCCTACCAACAACCCAGCATTGTGGTTGTTAGTGTAGCTTCGACAAGCGGGACGAGTGTGTTCACAGTCCCTAGTGAGATTGGGTCAGAGATTGCATCTTACTTATATCTACAGATAGCTAATATTGGTTAGCGATAATATAGTGGCATGTAGGTGTAGAGTTTTTTCAATTTCCTTTACTATCCTTAATCATATTTTCTGTAGACTTAATGGGTGAGCCATTGAGGTCGATAGCGGTATACACTGAGGATTACCTTTTGTAGTAGTTCTCACACTCAGTTGTTGACCCCTTTTTGCAGAGCCTTCTTCTGCGACTGCTGTTGTCGCAGATTCTGATCGTAGAAAGGGAGTCGCGAGCTAGATCCCTTCCCTTGTTGCAATACTAGAGGAGTACCAGCTACATGTAGATTTGGTTTTTGGTTCATTTACATACTTATGCTTGTTACTCGCTAGAGTGAGAGATGTTGTATCTGGAAGATTTTGTATGTATTGTGAACCTAATGTTTATTTATATCCAGTTCAGATTAGCAGCTCTGTACTACTAGTTGTAGCTTGAATTTGTTTACAAGTACAGCTATCGCTTCGTATACAGGAAAATTTTTTTGCATACGACGGATTTGTAGGCGTGTCTGGGGAAACGTGTAATCCGGGGCGTGACAGATTAAGTTGGTATCAGAGCTTAGTATTAGGCCATTGGGATATAGAAAACTTTAAGCTTGACAAATCTTAGGAAGGCAAGACGCGAGAGGCGTGATTCATCGCGAAAGTCAGCGATTGAATTATTTTAACTTCTCCTAAAGTGGAGTGAGTGACTGAAGGAGTGTCTGTTTCGGCCAAGAAAATTATGTCAGCTGCAGACGGCATAATTTTGAGAAGAAACAGAGGCGGCCTTCTAGACTTTCGCTTGATTGGGTCGAGAGTTAATTGTGTTTTGTATTTGACCATTATTTTGCTTTCAGGTAGCCATGTATCGATGCCTAGGTCGATCGCCGACGCGGGATCGTGCCGCGCCACTCGAGATGCCTGAGCAGGCAGGGCCGAGTAACACCCCCAGATCTGAGAGAGTAGTTGGCTGCCCTGACTGAGGCGACGAGGCAGCAAGGAGCCCTGTTACAGAGAATGTGCGAGACATTTGCTCCGCAGTCGAGCCCAGCGCCTAGAGCACCAGAGCAGTCAGCTCCAACCCCGACTACACCCTTGGCCGCACCACCCGCAGCTATACCCCCACCAGTGACAGCTCCTACGGCGCCAGTTACATTCTCTGCAGAGGTGTTGCAGATGTCTGAGGCTGAGCAAGAGCAGATGGCTGAGAGGCTTGCTCGGTTTCGCTGTTTTGATCCACCGTGTTTTGACGGCAGCTGCACGGAGCCCTGGGTTGTAGAGTGCTCGGTGAGTGCGATGGAGAAGTTATTTGAGGACTTGTTCATACCGAAGCGAGAGCAGGTATATTTGGGAGTATCCTGTTTGGCCGGCGATGCGCACTCCTGGTGGAGGAGGATGAGGCAGACTCGATGGTTGGTAGCATTGCAAATGAAGTGGAATGAGTTCAGCGGAATGTTGTACGGGGCGTATTTCCCAAACAGCGTGAAGCAGAAGCTCGAGAAGGACCTGAAGAAGCTACAGCAGTGAGAGCGATCAGTTTAGGAGTACACCCGTGAGTTTACGCTACTTCTGAACTGTATGCCATTTGTAGTAATAGATGAGGCCCACAATGTATATCTGTATGAGGGAGGTTTGAGACCAGAGATCTTTCGGTTGGTACAAGCGCAGAGGTTGAGGACCTTGGATGCGTCGATTGAGCAGGCGTTGTGGGTGGAGAAATGTGATGTATCGATTCGTGAGCAGGCTCCAGTGCCGGGGCAGAGTCAGGATAGGAAGCGCCCGATTCCAGATGACGGAAGGCAGTCGAGCAGCAAGCGTCCGCTGAGGCCTCCACGATCACGCTCTCAGGGTCGTGGGTTTTCTGGGCGTCAGCGTTCTGAAGGATCTTGTCAACAAAGGCAGTCGCAGAGGACTCCGCAGTGTGTGATTTGTGGCGGACCGCACTGGTCTCGACAGTGTGAGCAGTGAGAGGGCCGATGTTTCACTTGTGAACAGCAGGGACATATGAGGGCAGCTTGTCCCCGAGCAGCATCACCAGCACCATCGACGATGTCTGCACAGCCGGCACCTCAGCAGTCTCATGGAGCATCACTGAGTTACCGCCAGAGGACAGAGCGTCGGTGCCGCGACAGAGTAAGCGGCGACAGCAGGCCCCGGGTGGTAGAGTGTACACAGCTCAGGTGGAGGACTCTACAGCAGCCGACCAGGTGGTGGCAGGTATTATTTTGATTTTTGTTATTAGAGCTCGTACCTTCTTTGATACTGGTGCATCACATTCCTTTATTAGCGAGTATTTGTATCATTGCATGGCTTAGAGGTAGGGCCGTTGTTGCATGCACGAGAGGTGCAGATTCCCGACCATGTGTAACAGGTAGCAGAGTGTTATTGGTCTTGTCCGGTGCAGCTGGGCTCGTGGCTAATGCCCGCAGACCTGTTGGTCTTAGGGCAGCTGCAGGACTTTGATATTGTGCTTGGCATGAATTGGCTGGTGCGGTACTATGCTACTATCGACTGTGGAGAAAGGACAGTGACATTTCGCAAGCCAGGCCAGGAAGAGTTCACGTATAGGTGCTGCCGAAGTACACTGTTTGCCACTTGGATTTCATCGGCGAGGGCTCGACAGTTGTTGAGTAGGGGATGTATCGCTTTTCTGGCGACGGTTGTAGAGATGCCTACGGCGGTACCGGGACTGGAGGATATTCCTATAGTCTGCGAGTTTTCGGATGTTTTTTTTCGGAGTTGACGATTATGCCGCCGGATAGAGAGATCGAGTTTGTGATCGACGTAGTTCCTAAAACTGCGCCAATCTCGAAGGCACCCTACCGGATGGCACTGGCAGAGCTGAGAGAGCTAAAGGCGCAGCTTTAGGATTTGCTAGACAAGGGGTATGTGAGACCCGGTGTATCGTCTTGGGGAGCGCTAGTGTTATTCGTAAAGAAGAATGATGGTTTACTTCGATTGTGTGTGGATTATCGGGAGCTGAATAAAGTGACCATCAAGAACAAGTATCGTTTGCCGCGCATTAATGATCTGTTCGATCAGCTGCAAGGATCTTGTGTCTTTTCGAAGATTGATCTCTAGTCAGGTTACCACTAGTTGAGGGTGAGGACCGAGAATGTTCCCAAGACGGCTTTTCGGACTCGGTATTGGCATTGTGAGTTCACCGTGATGTCTTTTGGATTGACGAATGCTCCTGCTGTATTAATGGATTTGATGAATAGAGTGTTTAAGCCGTTCTTGGATAGATTCGTAGTCGTATTCATTGATGATATTTTGATATACTCCCGGAGCTATGTCGAGCATGAGGAGCACTTGAGGATTGTGCTACAACTTCTGATGGAGAAGAAGTTGCATGCTAAGTTGAAGAAGTGCGAGTTCTGGCTGCGGAAAGTTTCTTTCTTGGGCCATATGATTTCTGCGGTTGGAGTAGCAGTGGACCTGAGGAAGATTGATACTATTCGGAATTGGCCCAAACCGACGACGGTGACTGAGGTGAAGAGTTTTCTTGGACTAGCTGGATATTACCGCCGTTTTGTGGAAGGCCTTGCGAAGCTTTCGACACCCCTCACTCGATTGACTCGAAAGGGAATTAAGTTTATCTGGAGTGAGAATTGTCAGCGGAGCTTTGACGATTTGAGATAGAGATTGATGTCAGCTCCTATCCTAGCCCTTTCAGTTATGGGGGAAGGATTTGTGATTTACAATGATGCATCGCATTGTAGTTTGGGTTGTGTGCTGGTCCAGCATGGTAGGATAATTGCTTATACTTTTCAGCAATTAAAGAATTACGAAAAGAATTACCCTACGCATGACTTGGAGCTTGCTGCAGTGATTTTTGCCTTAATATTGTGGCGGCATTACTTGTATGGCGAGCACTGTGATGTTTCCACTGTCATAAAAGTCTCAAGTATCTGTTCACCCAGAAAGAGTTGAATCTGAGAAAGTGCCAGTGGTTAGAGTTATTGAAGGATTATGATATGAGTATTCAGTATCACCCTCGCAAGGCGAATGTGGTGGCAGATGCGTTGAGCAGAAAATCAGTGTAGAGCTTGAGCATGTTGATTACTCAGCAGAGGTCGTTACTTGAGAAGGTGCAATTGTTGAGGCTCGAGGTAGTGTCCCCTGGGTCTACTGCGAGACTGATGTCTATGGTCTTGCAGCCCACTCTATTGGACAGGATCAGGGAGAAATAGAGTGGAGACTCTCACTTATTGAGGATTCGAGAGCAGTTGGTGAGGGGACAGGCGGAGACTTTTACTGTAGACAGTTCAGTACTGCGGTATAGGGACCGACTGTGTGTGCCTATGGATTCAGAGATCCGAGATGAGATTTTGAGAGAGACTCATTACTCACCTTATACGGTTCACCCTGATGGAATCAAGATATATAAGGATTTGAAGCCACTTTTTCTGGTGGAATGAAATGAAGCGGGACATTGGCAGATATGTGGCTTAGTGTCTGACTTGCCAACAGGTGAAAGCTGAGCATCAGGTACCTACTGGCAAGCTTCAGAATCTGCCAGTCCCCGAGTGGAAATGGGAGCAGATCACGATGTACTTTGTCGTGGGATTACCTAGAGCACAGGGTGGTTTTGATGCGATTTGGGTAATAGTGGACAGACTGACTAAGTCTGCTCACTTCCTACCAATACAGACCACCTGGTCTAGAGAGAGACTCTCTCAGTTATACTTGGATGGGGTTGTCATATTGTATGGTGTGCCTACCTCGATAGTATCGGATCGAGACCCGAGATTTGTCTCGCATTTCTGGAGGAGTTTTCATACGGCCTTGGATATACAGCTACATTTCAGCACAACATTTCACCAACAGACAGATGGTCAGTCAGAGCGGACCATTCAGACTTTGGAGGATATGCTGAGAGCATGTGTCCTGAACTTTGGAGGAGGGTGGCATCGGCATTTAATATTAGTTGAATTTGCGTATAACAACAGCTATCAAATGAGCATTCAAATGGCTCTGTTTGAGGCGTTGCATGGACGCAGGTGTCGATCCCCTTTGTATTGGAGTGATGTGGGTGAGAGGAGAACTCTGGAACCTGAGATTCTGATAGAAGCAGAGGAAAAGGTTAAGATTGTACGTATATTTTGACAGCCCAGAGTCGACAGAGGGGCTATGCCGATACCAGAAGACGAGATATAGAGTTTCAGGTTGGAGACCATGTGTTTTTGGAAGTTTCGCCCTTCCGAGGGATACGCAGATTCGGAGTACGTGGAAAGCTCAGTCCACGGTTTGTAGGCCCTTTTGAGGTATTGAAGCGAATTGGACCAGTAGCCTACAGGATTGCTCTACCCCCACGACTGGCCAGTATTCATGATGTTTTTCACGACTCGGCATTGAGAAGATACATGTTCGATCCCTCACACGTGATTGATTTCACTCCGCTGGAGCTTGGCGAGGACTTGAGATATGAGAAGCGACCAGTGCGAATTCTTGCTTATGAGACAAATGAATTACGCAACCTGGTCATACCTTATGTAAAAGTACAATGGAGTCATCACGAGAAGCGTGAGGTGACGTGGGAATCGGAGACGGTGATGCGGAAGTTCTATCCCTACTTGTTCGAGACTCAAGTTTAAATTTTAATTTTGTAATATTAATCATTAAAAAATAATTTTAGTGCATGTAATTTTAGTGCATGCAATGCACCAATATATCGAGTGCAGACAATAATTTTTTATAGTAAGAAGAAAATGATAGAATGGTGGAGGATAAATATTTCATATATCGAGTATAAAAATAAATTTTATACATTACATTTCTAAAATCTCATTATAAAAATTTATATTGTTTACATAACCTTTTTATATAGTATAAATTGTATGCATTGAATATAAATTTTGGTTTTATAATAGTTATTACTTAAAAATAAGTTGTGCAATAAAAAATAAGAAAATTGATGTAGAATAAGAAAGAGAGGAGAATTGGGTTGCAAAAATAAAAGTACCAACCCGTCTCTGCCTGAACAAAAATTGTGTGGGAAGGATTCTCCAAATTATTCATTTGAGACCGTAGGAACTAACTTTCTTTTCACGTAGGAATTAGATTCCACATCTTGAAGCAATTTGGTAAGGGGGTTAAAACTTTTCTTTCTTCAGCTATTAGCAAATTCAAAAAAAATTTTAGACTCCTTAATTCAAAACTATTAGGCAACTTTTGAATTTTTAGCAAAAAGAAAAAATTAAAATATTATTCAATAAAAATAAAAATTTTCATCATGGGGTTTAGTAATATTTTAATTTTTAGTATTTAATAATACAATTTATTTCCTAAATGATTAGAATAGAGTTAATAATTCACCAAAAAAATTAAAATTTTTTTATTGTAATTTTGTGTATGATATTTTTTTTTTGTTTAGTTAATATCTTTTTAAAAAAATAATTTTAACCCGCTAATAGTTGAAAAAAGAAAAATTTTAAGTATCTTGCTAAATTGTCTTGAGATATAAAATCTAGAGTTAATTTCATACAGGTCCCCGCAAATACGGTGAATTGCATATATATTCCTGCAAAGTTCAACTTTCATAAATTATTCCTGTAAAAATCATAATATTTATAAATATGTCCCTGCCGTTAGGATCCGTTAAAGAAGTTTAGTTAACTATAGTTGAAATACTTAATCATGATCAATTAATAAGGTAAAATAATATTTTTACCCTTCTTTCTCTTTCCTTTTCTCTTCTTCTTCCTCTTCTTCATTCTCTTCTCCTTCCTCTTCCTCTTCTTCATTCTCTTCCTCTCTTTTCTTTTTCCTAATATATAATAATAATAATAAAGAAAAAGAGAGAGAGGACAGACAGGTGGAGAAAGAGAGAGAGAATGGAGTTGTCGCCGTCGTCGTCGTGGTGCCCGCATGGGCCGTCGTCACTTGCGCCTCCGACGGTATCAGCCGGGCCTTTGCCTTCCGCCTCGTTCTCGTCCTCGTTGGCCGCAACCCCGACAAGCTTCGCAATGTCGCCGTCACCGCCGCCATCGTCTGCTCCCGCAACCTGAAGAGGAAGAGGAAGAGCAAGAGCAAGAGGGCAAGGGAAAAAATATCATCTCATAACTCTACTGTTACAAAATTAACAGTTCTCTATCGGATCCTAATCAGAGGGACATAATTGAAAAAATCAGAACTTTTGCAGGGATAAGATTTGAAAGTTGAACTTTTTAAGAATATAGCTGCAATTTACTATATTTGCAGGGACCTGTATGAAATTAACCCTAAAATCTAATGTCCATATATTGGTAGATCTTATAGTTTGAAAGGAATAACTTGGAAACTCTCTCCATACAATTTTTGTTTCATCTGCCAAAATGAACGTGAGCGAGATTGATCAAAATGAAAATTTTCCTCATTCATTCTATGAGTTTTTTCTTTAGTAAACAAGATTATTCAACAAAAATAAAAATTTTCATCATTTGGTTTAGTAATTTTTTTTATTATTCAATATTGAAATTTATTTGCTAAAATGGTTAGAATAGAATTTATAATTCATCAAAGAAATTAAAAGTTTTTTATTGTAATTTTGTGCAGGATATGATTTTTTTTTAGTTAATATATTTTTAAAAAATTAATTTTGACCCGCTAATGGTATGTTGAAGGAAGGAAAATTTTAACTATCTTGCTAAATTGCCTTGAGATATAAAATTTAATGTCTATATGGTAATAGATCTCATAGTCTGAAACGAATAATTTGGAAAACTCTCTGCATACAATTTTTGTTCCATCCGTCAAAATGAATGTGACAGAGATTGATGAAAATTTAAAGAGAGAGAAAAATTAAATTGAAATAAAAAAAATGTGGCTCCGATATCACCCCCTCTGCTGTTGCCATGTAGTGCCGCCATATTCTATGAGTTTTAGAAAAAAAAAAAAAGAAACTAAAATATTTTTCAACAAAGATAAAAATTTCCACCATGAGGTTTAGCATTTTTTTTTTTTGAATTTTTAGTATTAAACATTATAATTTATTTGCTAAAATGGTCATAATATTATTAATTATTCACCAAAAGAATTAAACTTTTTTATTGTCATTTTTTTTTGTGTGCATGTTATGATTATTTTTAGTTTACTGAATTTTTTTTAAAAAAAATAGTACTGTTAATAGCTACAGAAAAAAAAAAATAACCATCTTACCAAATTGTCTTTAAATATAGAATCTAATATTTACGTGATAATAAATTCCACAATCTTAAATAAATAATTTAAAATTTTTTCTTGCATAATTTTTGTGCTTTCCATTTGCTTGAACTAAATGAACGTGAGACAAATTAAGAGAACATAGAAAAAAAATAGGTTGAAAAATGAAGCAGCCCACCCCACCTCCACCTCCACCCAAATAACTATGGTGATGCCACGTTGCATGGAACTGGCATTTAGACTAAATAAATGAACGTGAGACAAGTTAAAAGAAAATTAAAAAAAAAAATTGCCCACCCCACCTCCACCTACACCCAAATAACTATGTTGATGCCACATTGCATGGAACAGGCAATTCATATATTACAATAAATATGCAGGGACATGAATTTGTGCATGCGCTTTGTGGTGCCCAAATTAGTTAGCATATATAAAGGATCGATCGAGCTAATTTCTTTGTACATGTCGCCTGGTGGCCGTACGACGGCCTCAGATGTGATGTTAATTTGGATTGGAGTTGGCAGCAGAGCAGAGATTTTTATCAAGTTACTTGAGTGGTTCCAAATCTTTACATTAACGATATAAAAAGTATAATCAGAGATTTTTTTATATTTTTCTAATTTAAATTTTTTTAATTATGATTTTACGAAAAAATTTTTATTATTTTTTGAAAGTTTTGAAGAAGAGAAAGATAAAGTTCACAATAAGAATATTGATTTTTTTTTTTTTTATGTTGAGAAAACGTAAAGTATAAATTTGTAGGAATCTTTCTCTTACTCTTTTTCAAGTACATGATTCTGTATCTCTTCTTTCTAATTTTCTTTTTCTTATCATTCCATTCTTTGTGTTTTCGTGCAGCTCTGCTGATATGTATGACAAATGATCCATCTAGTTCTCATCGGTGAACAACGATATACACGATGGACTCACGTTATGCATCATTAATAGTGAAACATAAAATATATGGATCAATTGTACTTTAGTCTTCTCCTCCAATATATTTGGTAAACGCATATGGCTACAACCTGTTTTATTCGGCGAAAGATCTAATGGCATGCGTAGCCTACAAGAAGATCGAACTCCACCCTACAATACTCCAGCAAACACATTCAAACAACTAAATGAACTACAATACTCAAGTAAAACACATTCAAACAACAAAAGCGTGACATAACAGAGTCAAATGATCTAACCTTCAGTAATTAGTTCATCTTCAAGCTACGCAAATGCTCTATGAGAGAGCCAACCTCATCGTAAGAAGACCCTCCTTCCTCCACAGCCCTCTTCGCCTTCTCGCCGATCTCCTTCGCCCTCTCCCTCCTTCCCACCGCCTCTTCGCCACCACCCATCAATTCCCCCACTGCCTTCCGCACCTCCTCGGCCGCCACCGCCGTTCTTTCCTCCGCGTAGTTGCAGCACTTATCTGAGCCGATCGCGACCCCGATCCTCAGCACGTGGACGATCAGCTTCTCGTTGATGAACTGCTCCGCGAAGAGCGGCCACGTGATCATCGGCACGCCCGCGCTGGCCCCCTCCAGCAGGGAATTCCACCCGCAGTGCGTCACGAACCCCCCGACCGAGCCGTGGCTCAGAATGGCCAGCTGCGGCGCCCACCCGTTTATGACCATGCCCTTCTTCCTTTCCCCGAACCCTGCAGGGAGGAACTCCGACAGGTCGCCGTCATATCTCATGACCCAGATAAAAGGGTGCTCCGAATTTTCGAGGCCCAGCGCGATCTCGCGAAGCTGGGCCACTGTGAACCGGCCGAGGCTGCCGAAGCACACGTAGATCACAGATCCCGCCTTCTTGCCATCCAACCAATTCAAGATATCGTCGTAGCCGACGGAAGCGACGCCGCCTCTCACCGCCCTGTGTTTTATATCCCGATTGTACACCGACACCGGCCCGACGAGCCACACCTTCATGCCGCCCCACTGCTTCATCAGATCGGCGTAATCCGGCTCCAAATAGTAGAAGCTGTTCATCACCGCGCCGTCGCTCTTCCCGTAGGCTTCGCCCATGCGGATGAGAGCTTCGTCGGGAGTGATAAGAAATCTGGGGAGGCGCGAGCACGTGAGCTCGACGTTGTGGGGGAGGCCGGGGACGGCGAAGGGCTCGTCGCCGTGGGAAGCGACTTTTTGGGTGCCGAGGAGGCTGAGGGTGCCGAGCACGATTTGGGAGAAGCAGCCAGTGCCGTGGAAGACAATGCGCGGCACGCCGAGCACGTCGCGGGCCCACGGGAAGTGCAGGTCGGAGATGACGCAGTCTGGCCGGTGCTGCCGGATGAGGTCGACGAAGGGGCGCTGCAGCAGCTCGATGGCGGCGGACATCTCGGGGGTGACGTCGGGGTTCGGGAAGGCGAGGAGGTTCTCGAAGCCGTCGGGGAGGCCGGAGTCGGGGGAGAGGAAGGGGAGGGAGAGCAGCCGGACGGGGTCGGGGAGGGAGGATCCGGAGTTGGTGAGGTCGAGGATGGGGCGGATGAGGGGGAAGTTGCCGGGGGTGGTGACGACGGTGGCTTTGGCGCCGCGGGCGGCGCAGACGCAGGCGAGGTCGACCATGGGGATCATGTGGCCCGGCGAGAGGAAGGGCAGGAAGAAGATGTGCACGTCCATCGCCGGAGTTTGCTGAGGGAGAATTGAATCGGCGCCCATCCCTTACAGCTGAGCATTTCTCTCCATACCAGTTAAACAAGCACGCACGCAGATTCTTTTTTTAAAAAAAACTTTTTTAAACTTTTTTTAACAGAAATATAAAATTATATCCGAAAGCACGCATCGCACGGGAGATTTTTTTTTTAAGAAAAATTTTGTATTTTTTTAAGGAAGAGTAAAATTTTCCGGAATATATATAATATGAAAAAAAAATTATACATCTGATGTTTAAAGAATATATATATATGGCAGAGTCCAATTGTAGATGTAAGTTTCTAGCTAAATATGATAGAGTTTATAAAGAAATGCATTTACTGTATATAAATTATACAAATGGTTTTGAACAATCCAACTACATAAGATATAGTCTGAAAATTTGTGAACCAAATTTGATTTTGATTATAATTTTCTGAATTTTAATGTAATATGAATTAAATTAGAAGGAACATTTAAAACTTTTAATTTTCAATATCAAAAGTGAGAAATAAGAATTATTCTATTGAGAATATAATTTAAAAATTATGCTGTTAATAAATAAGCTAAAAGAGCTCGACTTGTAGTTGTATATAATTAATAGCATGGAAGCCTCCGTGCAACCAAAATATTTTTTATGGTAAAATATTCGAATCGATAATTGACTTTGCTGGAAATGATCTATGCTATTGAAATATTTAGAAATCAAGTTTTACATTTAATGATGTTGGACTTATGATCGAAAATCTCAAAATTAAAAAATTTTCATCACTGATGCGATCTATTTGTAAGTTTAACGGTATAAAACAATTCAAATTTAATGAGATTAGAATTAATTTTTTTGTCCCGCTATTTAGAATAAGATCAATTTCTATGATACTTATTTTGTATAAAATTTTTATATTCAGCAGTTTATTTTAAGACAAATTGTTTTGTAAGTATTATGTCCAAAAATTAAGAAAATTATTTTTAGGCACCTCCAATAGTGAAGATCGCGTCTGTCATACCCGATCGTCAATTTGGATGTTCAATCATAAAAAATTATTCAGTAGTCTCAAAGTATCCATGTTATTAATAGCATACAAGCTAGATTCAATACGCGTATTCCTCACTCCGCCAACCACCAACCCTGTCCCCCATCTTTATTTTTATTTTTCTTTTTTTTAACAGAAGTATAAAATTATAGCTGAAAGCACGCATCGCACGGCAGATTTTTTTTTTTAAAAAAAAATATTCTTTTTTTTTTACGGAAGTGTAAAATTTTTTGGAATATATATAATATAAAAAAAAATTATACATCTGATATTTAAGAAGATATATTTACTAGAGTATAATTATATGAAGAATTTCCTAGCTAAATATGATAGAGTTTACAAAGATATGCATTTAGGTATCGTTTGTTTGGGGGATAAGCAAAAAGTGGCTATTCTAGGAATAGGTATAAATTGAGGTATAAGCGGGGATTAGATCAATTTTGCGTTTGGATGAAAATTGGCCTATTCTTGGGATTAAAAAAAATAGCGTTTGGTTAGGTACGATAGAATAAGGAAGATAGTGAATTTTTATAAATAAAAAATAATCATATTATCCTCTTATTATATTTAAATTTAAATTTTTAAATTTCAAACTTTAAATTTAAGATCAAATTTAAATTTAATAAATATAAAATATCAAATTTTAAATTTCAAAATTAAAATATCAAAATTAAAATTTATAATTTATAATTTATAATTTAAAATTATAAACTTTAATTTTGAGATTATAAATTATAAATTTTAAAAATTTAAAATTTTAATTTTTAAATTTTTAAAATAAGAATCGGGGTGGGAACAATTAATAAAAATAATTTATTATAATAAAATTTATAGATTTTTTAAAAAATTCTAACTTAAACTTCAAATTTAATAAAAAAATTTATTATGAATACTTAAATATAATTTATTATAAATTTATTTATAATATTTAAATAAAAAAATGTAATTAATATAGTATAATTAATAATTTTATAATAAAAAATAATGTATTATAATATAAATAATATTATATCTTTATATCTTTAGTTTAATTTCAATTTATAATTAATTAAGTTGAAATTAAGCATTGAAATACGCGCTATCCACCAAAATTGTGAATAACAAAATTCCTTAACTATCTCCGGATAAACCGGGAATAGCAGGTTGCCCGGGATAAAATATCCGGGCCGAGTTTCATCCGTTTGGCGGAATAGCGGGGATAACTTTTGTTATCCCCGCTTATCCCACCAAACGGGGCCTTATTGTATAGGAATTATACAGTACGCGTTTTGAACAAATCGCAACTAAGCATAAGATAGGGTGTACAAAATTGATTAAATTGATTGATTTTAATATCTTCATTAATTTCAATGTAATTTGAATCAAATTCGAATGGAACTTTAAAAATTTTAATTTTTAATATCGAAAAGTGAGAAAATAAAAATATTATATCGAGAAATATAATTTAAAATTTAGCGGTTAAAAAATAATCTAAAAAGTGTCCAAGCTTTTATATGATTAATAGTGCATGAAGCATTTCGCATGCAATAAAATTACTTTTGATGGAATAATATGTGAATCCGACAATAATTCATTTAATGTGATTTGCTACATACGAAGTATTCTAGAGAAATCAAATTACATATTTTTCTGATTATTATTGTCTGGTGATTGAAAAATCTCAGTACTAAAAATTTCATAACTAAATGTGATGTAATTGTATATAAGTATATTTTTTTAATTTGAATGTCATAAATATAACTTTTTTTTAGAGCGAAAGGTAACATGGCTACCGCTTATCAGTAAGAAGATGAATTGTAGCAACAAAGTGAAGTATCATACTTCGCGAAAAAATAAATAAATAAAAAAAAAAATATTGTGATATGCGCAAAAAAATAATAAATAAAAATAAAAAACTCTTCGAATCTACCCATAAATCTCCAAAAATCAACCTGTTCTCTAAACAATTCAGATAGGAATGTCCTTCGTCATCTGAAAATTCTCAAGTACCTTAAGGGCTTGATTTGGTATTCCATGTCTGGTAGGAATGGAAATCGTTTATCAGATCTTGTTAATTTTGTTTGGTTTGGCAATGAATCGGTTTGAAAAGTTTCTATTCGATTGAATGGGAAATGGACCATTAGCCTTCAACTGATTCGGCGGTGCTTCCTGCCGCGGATTGAGATTTCATTCTGAAAGCCCACTAAGCCCTCGAAAAGGCCATGGACCAAACTCACGCTCCCTTCTCTCAACCCTTTCTCATATATATAAAAAAAAAAAAAAAAAAAAAAAAAAAAAATCTATTTCTCTCAAAACCCTATTCCTAACCCACATTAATAAAAGTTTTTAAAAATAAATTTGATTTTTTTTTTGAAAAACTTATTAGAGAATAGTATTATATATTTCATAAATTTTAAATAATATAAATTTATATTTGAGAGTAAAATTAGTATTATAGTATCTTGTAATTTTTTTAATTTATACGAACCAAACAATGAAATGTGAATAACTCATTCCAATTCCCAATCCACAAATAAACCAAACATCTTAGGGAAATGGGTCATTCCAATTACCATTTCAATTCATTCTCATTCTATTAACCATTCCAATTCCACCCTTGAAACAAACAAGCCCTAAATTTCAACACCCACACCTCCCTCCTTTTATTTAGTTAAAATTTTCGATCCTTCTAATTGCCTAATTATTTTAGCTTTCCAAGCCTATCGCATGCACCTAATTATTAAAATCTCTCTCACCTCATTACTTAAGATCCGAAACCCGGGTTGACAAAATCCCACAGCACTTAGGCAACACTTGCACATGTGGCAAAATTAAGCGCGTCTTCTAAATAATAGAAAGGATTTAGACAGTAATAATGAGCCCATTTGTATGCTTATACACATGCATATTTGGGGATTTACAATTTGGTAAATCGCGCCGAGTGGACAAACGAGACAACAGGATTTTAAAAATAAATATTACGTGCATTGCACGTCTATTTTCACTAATATATATAAAGAGAAAGAGAATTGTGCTGAAATACTATTAATAGTATTTGGATATATTTACTACTAATTTTTAAAATTTCGGATGCAAAATTATAGAATTTGGAATTATAGTGGTCTTTAGGGTTTAGTGGTAGTCCTTTTTACAGTTGAGTGGGCGGTTGGTAGAATAATATGATCTAAAGGTAGAATTGATCAAGGGATAGATTTAATAATAGAAACCTTGATAGCGCCAAGTGCCGAATGCTATTAATAACATTCCAGCGGGAGTACTCTCTCTCTCTCTCTCTCTATATATATAATTCTTCTCTTATATTTTTAAAAGTATTAAGTTATTAGTGCTTGTATCAAGTCACTTACATTACTAACTGTATTTATGTAATTTTATTGAACATAATTATTTTATTAATTTTAATAATTGATGCTGCATTCATCAATGCTATGTATGTTTTAAATATTTAAGCATTATTTGCTTATAATGGGTGCAAATTTAGACAGTAAAAAAATTATGTGAATCTTCTCTACTATAGGCCAATTGAGATAATACTCTTTTTTTTTTTTCCTTTTAATTTACGATCTCTAAAATTTTTAATGTTTTTATTATCTTAATATTTTGATTTGTGTTAGGTTATTCATTTTTATTTTCAATCTATATATATTATAAATTTTTACTATTTGATTTTTAAGCCAATCCAAATGTAGACACCTATATTTTGTATATTTTAATTATTAGATTAAGATACTAATTTTCTAATTCTTTTTCAACTTTTTATCCAGTTGCAGGGTTGACAATAGGGCTGGAACTGCGCCGGGCTTGGGTCAGGTTATTTTATACCCAAGCCCGGCCCGAAATGAGAGTATCTCGTATACGCACCGAACTTCTACTCGATTAATGATTTCAGAGCAAACTGAGAAAATACAGGAAAAGTACGTAAACATCAAACTTAATGATTTCAGAGCAAACTGAGAAAATACAGGAAAAGTACGTAAACATCAAACTTACACAAATGAACTCATAACATGACGCTTCAACAAAGATAGATAGTTTGTTAAAAACGAAGCTATTTTCTTAATCACCTCGTATGAATAGCAAACTAGAGAAGACGGCCGGGCCGGGGGATGATGTCCTGTACGTCCCGATGAGGGGAGTTTGTGCAGCCGCATCATACTAGGCCGGGTTTCGCCCGGAACCGACACGATCTTGATCCCGGCAGTTGTTCAGCTTGTGCTCGACCGAATAAATTTATAGCTTGACTTTTAAAACCGAGCACAAGTTTGCTCGACCGAGTGCTTTTTATCCAATTTGATAGTTGATCCCTACCTTGACCCGAACCCAGATTTGTTCCAGACCGGACTACCTGATACATACCCGGCCCGAATTTTTAAATTCAGGTTTTTTAACAAACGGGACAAACCCGTACAGGGGTCGAGCTCGGGTTGGGTTTTGGGCTATCCAATTAATAGTTTTATTCTATAATTCAAAATATATATAAAATGTATCAATATATTTATATTGAATTGTAATATATATATATTATATATAATAAATAATAAACAATTAAACTCTTATAAAAAAATTTAAAATATGTTATTTTTATATAAACATGATATACTGTTTACATATTTCACCCAGAAGTGTTTCGGACTATCTAGATCCATAACCCAAACCTGAACTCAGCCCAGAATAAAAAAACTCTTTAATCTATTTTGAGACTGGGCTTCGGGTTATATANTATAAATAATATGTATTAATATAGTATAATTAATAATTTTATAATAAAAATAATGTATTATAATATATAATATATTATATTTATATACTTTAGTTTTAATTCAATTTATAATTTTAATTAAGTTTGAAATTAAGCATTGAAATAGCGCTATTCCACCAAAATGGTGGAATAACAAATTCCTTACTATCCCGGGATAACCGGGAATAGCAAGGTTTGACCGGGATAAAATATCCCGGCCAGTTTTCATTCCGTTTGGCGGAATAGCGGGGATAACTTTTGTTATCCCCGCTTATCCCCCAACCAAACGGGGCCTTATTGTATAGAAATTATACATACCGTTTTGAACAATCCAACTACATAAGATAGGGTGTACAAAATTGTGAATTAAATTTGATTTTGATTTTAATATTCTTCATTAATTTCAATGTAATTTGAATCAAATTCGAATGAACATTTAAAAATTTTAATTTTTAATATCGAAAAGTGAGAAAATAAGAATTATTATATTGAGAATATAATTTAAAATTTATGCGGTTAAAAAATAATCTAAAAAGTGTCCAGCTTTTATATGATTAATAGCATGAAGCTTTCCATGCAATAAAATTACTTTTGATGGTAGAATATGTGAATCGACAATCAATTTCATTTAATGTGATTTTGCTACTGAAGTATTTAGAAATCAAATTACATATTTTTCTGATATTATTGGTCTGGTGATTGAAAATCTCAGTACTAAAAATTTTCATAACTAATGTGATGTATGTATATAAGTATATTTTTTTAATTTGAATTTGTCGATAAATATACTTTTTTTTAGAGCGAAAGGTAACATGCTACCGCTTTATTCAGTAAGAAGATGAATTTAGCAACAAAGTGAAGTATCATGACTTCGCGAGAAAAATAAATAAATAAAAAAAAAAATATTGTGATATGCCAAAAAATAAATAAATAAAAATAAAAAACTCTCGGAATCTTACCATGAAATCCCAAAAATCACGACCGCTCTAAACAATTACGATAGGAATGTCCTCTCGTCCTCGAAAATCTCAATTACCTTAAGGGCTTGTTTGGTTTATCCATTCTGGGTATGGAATGGAAATCGGTTTTATCAGATCTGGTTAATTTTGTTTGGTTTGCATGAATCGGTTTGAAATTTCTATTCCGGATTGGAATGGGAATGGCCCATTAGCTTTCAACTTGATTCCGGTCTTCTAGCCCGGATTGAGATTTCATTCTGAAAGCCCACTAAGCTCTCGAAGCCCATGTGACCAACTCACCCTCCTTCTCTTCAACCCTTTCTCATATATATAAAAAAAAAAAAAAAAAAAAAAAAAAAAAAAAAAAAAATTTTCTCTCTCAAAACCCTATTCCTAACCCCATTAATAAAAGTTTTAAAAATAAATTTGATTTTTTTTTGAAAAACTTATTAGAGATGTATTATATATTTCATAAAATTTAAATAATATAAATTTATATTTGAGAGTAAAATTAGTATTATAGTATCTTGTAATTTTTTAAATTTATACGAACAAACAATGAAATGTGAATAACTCATTCCAATTCCCAATCCACAAATAAACAAACATCTTTGGGAAATGGTCATTCAATTACCATTTCAATCATTCTCATTTATTAACATTCCAATTCCACCCTTGAAACAAACAAGCCCTAAATTTCAACACCCACACCTCCCTCCTTTTATTTAGTTAAAATATTCGATCCTTCTAATTGCCTAATTATTTTAGCTTTCCAAGCCTATCGCATGCACCTAATTATTAAAATTTCTCTCACCTCATTACTTAAGATCCGAAACCCGCGTTGACAAAATCCCACAGCACTTAGGCAACACTTGCACATGTGGCAAAATTAAACGCGTCTTCTAAATAATAGAAAGGATTTAGACAGTAATAATGAGCCCATTTGTATGCTTATACACATGCATATTTGGGGATTTACAATTTGGTAAATCGCGCCGAGTGGACAAACGAGACAACAGGATTTTAAAAATAAATATTACGTGCATTGCACGTCTATTTTCACTAATATATATAAAGAGAAAGAGAATTGTGCTGAAATACTATTAATAGTATTTGGATATATTTACTACTAATTTTTAAAATTTCGGATGCAAAATTATAGAATTTGGAATTATAGTGGTCTTTAGGGTTTAATGGTAGTCCTTTTTAAAGTTGAGTGGGTGGTTGGTAGAATAATATAATCTAAGAGTAGAATTGATCAAGGGATAGATTTAATAATAGAAACCTTGATAGCGCCAAGTGCCGAATGCTATTAATAACATTCCAGCGGGAGTACTCTCTCTCTCTCTATATATATATATAATTCTTCTCTTATATTTTTAAAAGTATTAAGTTATTAGTGCTTGTATCAAGTCACTTACATTACTAACTGTATTTATGTAATTTTATTGAACATAATTATTTTATTAATTTTAATAATTAATGCTGCATTCATTAATGCTATGTATGTTTTAAATATTTAAGCATTATTTGCTTATAATGGGTGCAAATTTAGACAGTAAAAAAATTATGTGAATCTTCTCTACTATAGGCCAATTGAGATAATACTCTATTTTTTTTTTTCCTTTTAATTAACGCTCTCTAAAATTTTTAATGTTTTTATTATCTTAATATTTTGATTTGTGTTAGGTTATTCATTTTTATTTTCAATCTATATATATTATAAATTTTTACTATTTGATTTTTAAGCCAATCCAAATGTAGACACCTATATTTTGTATATTTTAATTATTAGATTAAGATACTAATTTTCTAATTCTTTTTCAACTTTTTATCCAGTTGCAGGGTTGACAATAGGGCTGGAACTGCGCCGGGCTTGGGTCAGGTTATTTTATACCCAAGCCCGGCCCGAAATATATATTGGGCTTCGGGTCAGAGTTTTATCTAATTTCTCAAAAAAATAAGACCCGACTCAAGTCCAAACCCAATACCTAGATCTATCAGGCTTTGTGAAGACCCACTTTATACATTTGTCATATAGTACAAATATATTTTTATTGTATAAAATTTAAAAAAATATTCTCAAATTAACAAATAATAAATAATATATATTATATATATATAATGTTAAGTTATATTTATATAACTATGTAAAATAATACATACTATATATTTTTATTTATAGATGTATAATTGTATATAATAATATTATTTATAATATAGCCTCATAAAGAAACTAAATATTTAGTTATATTTATAACATATCGTCATATATATTAATATATATCCTTAATAATACAATATATTATATATATCATTTATTCCTTATATGCACAAATATATTATATATAAAACTTAATATCTTATTTTGATTATTAACCTATCGGGTTGCGGGTTGGGCTCGAGCTGGGGACATGTCCAAATAGGGCAAAAAATTTTTTGGACTTAAATTTTTAAGCCCGGCCCATACATAGTCCATCAGGCCAGACCTTGTTTAGACCCAAGCCCAGTTCCATCCCTAGTTGATAATTTAACCTATTTTTCGTGAGCCAGCTCGTTTGAACACGAGCCAAAATTTTCAGTTTGATATTTAAATAAGCCAGCTCGTGTTCGACTTGTTGACGGCCCTAGTTCTAGCACAGCCAAGGCCCGTTTTGGGCCGGATCATGCTGCGCCGACGTGTTTGAGGGGAGTAGCCCTGCATGTCCTGCAATAGGGGGCCGGGCCGGCAGAAGAGATCAAACTCACATGGCGGGTTCACTATTTTCCAAACATTACTTATCGTGCCTGTGGACGTTTAGTATGCTCCGCTAATTCTTTTATCGAAGCAAAAATTGTTTGATAGATAGAAACAACTTCGCAGTACAATACTCAAGTAAACACATTCAAACTACAAATGCATGAAAAGGACATAAAAGAGTCAAACGAGACTTTAGTAATTAGCTCATCTTCAAGCCACGCATATGCTCTATGAGAGAGCCAATCTCATTGTAAGAAGACCCTCCTTCCTCCACAGCCCTCTTCGCCTTCTGGCCGATCTCCCTCGCCCTCGCCCTCCTTCCCTCCGCCTCTTTGCCGCCGCCCATCAATTCCCCCACTGCCTTCCGCACCTCCTCGGCCGCCACTACTGCTCTTTCCTCCGCGTAGTTGCAGCACTTATCTGAGCCAATCGCGATCCCGATCCTCAGCACGTCTACGATCAGCTTCTCGTTGATGAACTGCTCCGCGAAGAGTGGCCACGTGATCATCGGCACGCCCACGCTCGCCCCCTCCAGCAGCGAATTCCACCCGCAGTGCGTCACGAACCCCCCGACTGAGCCGTGGCTCAGAATGGCCAGCTGCGGCGCCCACCCGTTTATGACCATGCCCTTCTTCCTTTCTCCGAACCCTGCCGGGAGGAACTCCGACAGGTCGCCGTGATATCTCACGACCCAGATAAAAGGGTGCTCCGAATTTTCGAGACCCAGTGCGATCTCGCGAAGCTGGGACACTGTGAACCGGCCGAGGCTGCCGAAGCACACGTAGATCACAGATCGCTCCTTCTTGCCGTCCAACCAATTCAAGATATCGTTGTAGCGGACGGAGGCTGAGCCGCCTCTCACCGCCTTGTGTTTTATATCCGCATTGTACACCGACACCGGCCCGACGAGCCACGCCTCCATGCCGCCACATCGCTTCATCAGATCGGCGTAACCCGGCTCCAAATCGTAGAAGCTGTTCATCACCGCGCCGTCGCTCTTCCCGTAGGCTTCGTGCATGCGGATAAGAGATTCGTCGGGAGCGATCAGAATTCCGGGGAGGCGCGAGCGCGTGAGCTCGACGTTGTGGGGGAGGCCGGGGACGGCGAAGGGCTCGTTGTCGCGGGAAGCGACTTTTTGTGGGGCGAGGAGGGTGAGGGTGCTGAGTACGATGTGGGGGAAGCACCCGGTGCCGTGGAAGACGAAGCGCGGCACGCCAAGCACGTCGCTGGCCCACGGGAACTGCAGGTCGGAGACGACGCAGTGCGGTCGGTGCCGTCGGATGAGGTCGACGAAGGGGCGCTGCAGCAGGTCGATGGCGGCGTACAGCTTGGGGGTGAAGTCGGGGGTGGGGAGGGCGAGGAGGTTCTCGAAGCCCTCGGGGAGGCCGGAGTCGGCGGAGGCGCAGGCGAGGTCGACCATGGGGATCATGTGGCCCGGCGCGGGGAAGGGCAGGAAGAAGATGTGCACGCCCATCGCCGGAGTTTGCAGAGGGAGAATTGAATCGGCGCCCATCGCTTCTCAGTTGTTAATTACTGATGTTCAGCCTGTGAGTGCAGTATATATTTATAGCATTTATGTTCAAACCAGCTCTATATATTTTTATAAAAGCACGCGTCGCACGACTCGCACCAGCACCATAGTTTTTTTTTTTTTTTTTTTTTTTTTTTTTTTTTTTTTTTTTTTTTTTTTTTTTTGGTTTTGAAGATTACTGCTACTAGGATAGGAAAAATTAAAAAATGCAATATTTATATTACTAATGTGGTTATCTCAACCAATCAAAATGCTTTCTTGGATTCACTCATTCCATCATGATTTTAGCAAAATATTTTTATTTTAGTTTTCTCTCAAATAGAAAAATTTGATTGATTGAGAATAAATGATCAATGTGGTGTGAGTATTATACAGTAGACTTCATCGGAGATAGAGTCTACAAAATTATGAATTAAATTTTATTTTGATTTTAAATTTCTTATTTTCAATGTAATTTGAATCAAATTCGAATGAACATTTAAAAAAATTAATTTTCTATATTAAAAAGGAAGAAAATAAAAATTATTCTATTAAGAATATAATTTAAAAATTATCCTGTTAATAAATAAGCTAAAAGAAACCGTTTGTAGTTGTATATAATTAATGGCGTCAAGGTCTACAGCAACCCCAAATTATTTTTTGTGATGAAATATTTGAAACTACAATCGATTTCGTTAGATATGATCTATACTATGAAATATTTGGAAATAAAATTTCATTTATTTTTTGACAATATTGTGCTAGTGATGGAATATTTCAAAATTAAAGATTTTTAATAACTGATGTGATGTATTTATAAATTTAACGGTACAAAATAATTCAAATCTAGTGAAATTTGGATTGAATTTTTTTTTTCCCACTATTTAGAATAAGATTAATACACTTGGTATGAGTTTTAAGTTTTTTATCATTATTTTTTATAAAATTTTTGAATTTAGTGGTTCATTTTGAGACAAACTGTTCTGTATATATAATGTAAAAAATTTTTAGACACCTCCAATAGTGAAAATCATGTTTGGCCATGCCAATCGTTAATTTTGATGTCCAATCATATATAACTAGTGAAGGCACCCGCGCGTTGCAGCGGGTAGATTCTGCATAAATAAATAAATAAATAAAGCTGTAGAAAGAAATTTAGATATTAAACTCCACTCCATGCTTAAATTTTCATGAATAGTATAAAAAAGAATGAGTTGTCCCTATATCGAAAATAGAGATATTTTAGTTATATTTTCAGTTTAGCAATGATGTATATAGTGTAGAAATTCACGCGATGCGGCGGATAAAAATTAAAAACATATAGAGTTCTTACTTTTTTTCGAGAAAGGAGTGATCGAGGGTAGGAGTGGGGGTCGTATAAGAGTTCAAAATTGTTGCAAATGGGCGCAACCATACATCCTCCTTGAACGCGGCGCCCCCGTCCACGGCCTTGAGCGCCGCGCACACCTCGTCTAGGGCCTCGCGGATCATCCACTCGAACCGCGCGCGCACGGTGTTCGAGCGCTCACGGACGTGGCGGTAGCGAGGTCCGCCATGCTGAGGAAGGTCTCCGGCCGCTCCTCCTCCGGGGTCTCCTTCTAGATGGCCACCGCCGCGTGGACGGTGGCGGGGCCGACGGAGAGGAGGCGCCGCCGATCGGAGGGGCGGCGGCGAGGGAGGGTGCGGAGGGAGAGGAAAGGTTGGGGTTTTAGGATTTGGGAAGGAGAGCGGAAGAGCTCGACAGAGAGATCGCAGATATGGGGTTCGGGGTTTCTCAAGCTTGGAGAAGCTACATTTACTACCACATATTAATTTGTTACCTAAAGTATAGTATTTATTTAATTAATTAGGAAAGGAAAACATATGCAAATATCAAACATGTAAAACTGAAGCCATTATTCTTGGACAATAATTAGACAGTTTTTTCTCTTTATAATTAATGTCTGATCGCGGATGTGGGGTTCGGGGTTTCTCAAGCTTGGAGAAGCTATATTTACTACCATATGTTAATTTGTTACCTAAAGTATAGTATTTATTTAATTAATTAGGAAAGGAAAACATATGCAAATATCAAACATGTAAAACTAAAGTCATTATTTTTGGACAATAATTAGACAGTTTTTTCTCTTTATAATTAATGTCTTAAATATTTTACTATTAAAAAATTTATAGGAGATATAAATAAAAGTAAAGAGTAATTAAGAGGTGAGTATTAATGGAGTTATAACTATTAAGAACATTAAATGTAAGAATAAAGAAGAATAAACCACTATTAAAAATTTTAAAAAATTTAAAAAATTAAAAAAAAGGAGGGCTTGCCATGTCATCAATATTGGGGATTCATATAGAGTTATAGATTATTTAACAGTATGCGGTCTCTATGTTATTAATAATATATGTTATTAATAATATAGCAGCTAGATTCAAGATTAAAAGACACTTATTTCTGTCACTCCACCAATCATCAAACCCTCTGCCATTATTTTTTTTATTTTTTAAGAAAAAACTTCAAATACCTTCCTTGCGGTTTCACTTTTTCTCACTTTAGTATCATATGGTTTAAAGTGTATCAAATTACTACCCCGTAGTTTTGCACTTTTTCACTTTAGTATCCTGTGGTTTAAAGTTTATCAAATTAGTACCCTGTGATTTCGCACTTTCTCACTTTAGTACCTTGTGGTTTCGTATTTTCTCATTTTAGTACCCTGTGGTTTAAAAATCATAGGGTACTAACTTGATACAAAAATAAAATCGCAGAGTACTAATTTGATACAAAAATAAACCACAGAGTACTAACTTGATACACTTTAAACCACAACGTACTAAAGTGAGAAAGTGCGAAACCATAGGGTACTAACTTGATACACTTTAAACCATAGGATACTAAAATGAAAAAGTACGAAACCAGAAAATTTTTGAAGTTTTTCCTTTTTTTAATAGAACTATAAAATTATATCTAAAAGCACGTATTGCACAGCAACATATTTTTTTAAAATTTTCTATTTTTTACGGAAATGTAAAATTTTTCCGAATATATATAATCTGAAAAAAAAAATATTCTACATCTGATATTTAAGAAAATATATTTGATAGAGTTATATAAGGAAATTTCTAGCTAAATATGGCAGAGTTTATAAAGACATGCATTTAAAAGTTGTACATATGGTTTTGAAGAATCCAACTACATAAGAGAGAGTTTACAAAATTGTGCGTTAAATTTAATTTTGTTTCAAAATTTGAATCAAATTTGAATGAACATTTAAAAATTTTAATTTTCAATATCAAAAATTGGGAAAATAAGAACTATTCTATTAAGAATATAATTTAAACATTACGCTGTTAAAAAATAAGCTAAAAGAGTATGGCTTATATATAATTAATAGCATGAAGCTCTCCGTACAATCAAATTATTGTTGATGATAAAATATTCGAATTGACAATCAATTAATTCCGTTTAATTTACGCTACCGAAATTTTTAGAAATCAGGTTTTATATATTTTTTTCAATATTATTAGACTAGTGACTGAAAAATTTTAAATTAAAAATTTTAATGACTGCTGTGATGTGTGTGTATATAATCACGTATTTTAAATTTGAATTTATTGACAAATTCACTTTTAAGCCAAAAAGAAAAAATTGTGATATGCAAAAAAAAAAAAAAAAAAAAAAAAAAAAAAAAAAAAAAAAAAACTCGCGCGATCTTGCAGTCCCAAAGATGTCGGCCGCTGAAATCCCAAAAATCGCGACCGCTCTAAAAAATTACGGTAGGAGTACTCTCCCATCCTCGAAAATCTCAATTACTACTAAATTTCCATACCCAAGCCTCGCTCCTTTTATTTTAATTAAAATTTTCGTACCTTTTAATTCCCTAGATATTTTAGCTTTCCATATTTAGCTCATGCACCTGATTAATTAAAATATCTCTCACCTCATTATTTAAAATCCAAAAAACCGCGTTGACAAAATCCCATAGCACTTACGCNAAAAAAAAAAAAAAAAAAAAAAAAAAAAAAAAAAAGAAACTCGCGCGATCTTGCAGTCCCAAAGATGTCGGCCGCTGAAATCCCAAAAATCGCGACCGCTCTAAAAAATTACGGTAGGAATACTCTCCCATCCTCGAAAATATCAATTACTACTAAATTTCCATACCCAAGCCTCGCTCCTTTTATTTTAATTAAAATTTTCGTACCTTTTAATTCCCTAGCTATTTTAGCTTTCCATATTAAAATATCTCTCACCTCATTATTTAAAATCCAAAAAACCGCGTTGACAAAATCCCATAGCACTTACGCAACACTTGGACATGCGACAAAATTAAACGAGTCTTATAAAAAATAGAAAGTTTAGAAAATGATAATAAGCCCATGTGTATGCTTATGCCCATGCATTTTTTGGGGATTTACAACTAGGTAATGCGCGCCGAGTCGACAAGCGAGACAACTGGATTTTAGAAATAAATGCAACGTTCATTTCGCGTGGATTTTAATATACATATATATATATATATATATATATAGTGCAGCTAGTATGCTTATGAAAGCACGGAGGCCTCGGTGCTTCCAAGTTATTTTCGATGTTGGGACTTTCGAATCGACGATCGGCTCCATTAAACTTGACCTAGAGTATTTGAAGTACTTAGAATATAAATTTTGCGATTTTTCGATATCATTTGCCTAGTGATCGAAGGGGCTCAAAATTAATTTTATAATTTTATAATTTTTTGATATTATTTACCTCACAATCAAAAATTTTCAAAATTGATAATTTTTAATGGCCGGTATGAAATACTTGCTAGTATAACCGTGTAAAAAAATCGAAATCGGTTGAATTTTTTATAGAAAGTTTTATTTACTGTCTAGATAAAGATTAATAACTCCAATCTTAAATTAAAGTATCCAATCAGCTAATTTTAGGACATAGTTTGATTTTGACCATTCATTTTATGCCNATCAAGGTGGTGCATGTGTCTGCAGCTAGAAGGTGGATAAAAAGAGATTAATTTTAAATGCTTGGCTTGGATAAGGCTCATCTTTGTCAACTGTAGATGATGGTTTTGGGATCTGGGTATGCTTCATTTTGACAAAATCATAGCTTTTGCAATTTGTGTTTTTTTTTACTATTTTTTTTAGGACACACTTAGTTCTCGTAGTTCTTTTGCTTGTAGATTTATATATATATATAAAAAGAGAGAGAGAGAGAGAGAGTAATTTTTTCATCGACAATCATTTGTTAATTCTAATCATATAATATGAGAATCCAAAAGCTAAAATTTTTTATGTTCTTTTTTTTCAATTCTTATTTTTTTAATACTAATTTTTTTTAAAAAATAGATGAACCTTAATTTCTCTTCTCTCTCTCGCCCTAACCAGCCATCAAATATATTATAAATTTTTGCTATTTGAATTTTAAGCCAATCCAAATGTAAAAAATCTATTATTTATAGATTTCAACTATTAGATTAAGATTCTAATTTTCTAATTGTCGTTCAATTTTCTATTTAGTGATAAAGTTAACAATTTAACTCGTTGTTCGTGAGCTAGCTCATTCGAACACGAGCTCAATTTTTCAGCTCGATATTTTAACAAATCAGCTCGTGTTCGGCTCGCTGAAGGCCTAGTTCCAGCACAGCAAAGGCCCACTTTGGGCCGGATCATGCGGCGTCGACGAGTCTCAAGGGAGCAGGCCCCCACGGCCCAAAGTGCTCGGCCGGGCGGCACAAGTATGTAGCCCTAGCGCTGTGCCTCTGCTTAACGTCGGACCCTGCCGGGCCAAGCAGCCCACGGGCTGCATGCCAGTTTTACATCCCTAATTGTAACGGATCAAACTCGCATTGTGGGTTCATTTTTCCAATCATTACCTATCGTGCCAGTGGACTGCGCCCTTGTGTAATAATTTAATGAGCCGGCCAGTACCAGTCCTTTTATGTAATGGACCACACATGAGATTGTCTCAACTTTGTGCAACATTAAGGGTGCGTTTGGTTCAGAGTCGAAATCGAAATTAGAATCGAAATCGAAATAAGCTGGAATCGAAATCAGAATGAATTTTTATCTAATTCTGTTTGATTCATTACCTGGATCAGAATCGAAATAAATCATTCTTATTGTTGGGGTTTGATTCAGATAGATATAAAAACGTAATTATAATTTAAATTCAAATTGAAAATTAAATATTAAAAATTTACATCAAAATTTTGAAATAATGTCAAATTTTTAAATCTATTTTTTTTAGAAAAAATAAACTTTGAAGTTGAGTGGATAATTCAAATATGAAACTAAATTGCGATTTATTCAAATTCAAATTTAAAATTACAATTACAATTTTAATTTGAATCCATAAATTTAATTTAAGTTTTAAATAAAATTTTATAAAAATTAAAATTTAATTTAAATTCAAATTCATAAGTTAGATTAGAAATACTTGATTAAATTTTAATTTTAATTCAAATTTAAAATTATAAATTTAAGTTCTAAATTTAAACTCATATTTTAATTAAAAAAGTTAAAAAGATAAATTTAATCCGAATAAAAATCTATTCCGTCCGAATTAACTTCCAATCTGTCCTTTTAGGCCAGATTGAAAAAAAAGGTGATTAAAGAATTTCCATTTCACTTGGGAATCGAAATCGGCATGGGAGTATGAGACTTCCGCGTACCAAACACCGACAAACGAATTCGCTCATTCCGATTCGAGGGTGAAAAAGAAGCGAATAAAATACGCCCTAATAGTGTAAATATATATTGGATCAATTGTCCGTTTAGTTTGCTCCACTAATTCTTTTATTGAAAGCATATCGTTACAACCTTTTTAATTCAGTAAACGATCGATGTCAAACGTATAAAATGAAAATATATTATCACCAAAAATAGCTTACAAGATAGAAACAACTTCGCAGTTGAGTAAACACATTCAAACAACAAATGCATCAAAAGGACATGAAAGAGTCAAACGAGCCTTTAGTAATTAGTTCATCTTCAAGGTACGCAAATGCTCTATGAGAGAGCTAACCTCACTGTAAGAAGACCCTCCTTCCTCCGCCGCCCTCTTCGCCTTCTCGCCGATCTCCCTCGCCCTCTCCCTCCTCCCATCTGCCTCTTCGCCGCCGCCCATCAAATTTTCCACTGCCTTCCGCACCTCCTCGGCCGCCACTACCGCTCTTTCCTCTGTGCGACTGCAGCACTTATCTGCGCCGATTGCGATCCCGATCCTCAGCACGTCCACGATCAGCTTCTCGTTGACGAACTGCTCTGCGAAGAGCGGCCACGTGATCATCGGAACGCCCGCGCTCGCCCCCTCCAACAGTGAATTCCACCCGCAGTGCGTCACGAACCCCCCGACAGAGGCGTGGTTCAGGATGAGCAGCTGCGGCGCCCATCCGTTTATGACCATGCCCTTCTTCCTTTCTCCAAACCCTGCTGGGAGGAGCTCCGACAAATCCCCGTCATATCTCACGACCCAGATAAAAGGGTGCTCCGAATTTTCTAGGCCCAGCGCGATCTCCTGAAGCTGGGCCACCGTGAACCGGCCGATGCTGCCGAAGCACACGTAGATCACTGATCCCGCCTTCTTGCCGTCCAACCAATTCAAGATGTCGTCGTAGCCGACGGAGGCCGCACCGCTTCTCACCGCCTTGTGTTTTATATCCCGATTGCACACCAACACCGGCCCGACGTGCCACACCTTCATGCTGCCCGATCGCTTCAGCAGATCGATGTAATCTGGCTCCAAATCGTAGAAGCTGTTCATCACCATGCCGTCGGTCTTCCCAAGGCCTTCGCCCATGCGGATAAGAGATTCGTTCGGAGAGATCAGAAAGTCAGGGAGGCGCGAGCGTGTGAGCTCTACGTGGTGGGGGAGGCCGGGGACGACGAAGGGCTCGTCGTCGCGGGAAGCGACGCTGTGGGCGCTGCGGAAGCTGATGAGGGCGGCGCCGAGTACGACGTGGGGGAAGCACCCGGTGCCGTGGAAGGCGAAGCGCGGCACGCCGAGCACGTCGCGGGCCCAGGGGAAGTGCACGTCGGAGATGACGCAGCGTGGTCGGTGTTGTCGGATGAGGTCGACGAAGGGGAGCTGCAGCAGCTCGATGGCAGCGGAGATCTGGGGCATGACGTCAGGGGTGGGGAAGGCGAGGAGGTTATCGAAGCTGTCGGGGAGGCCGGACTCGGCAGAGGGGAAGGGGATGGTGAGGTCTAGGATGGGGCGGATGAGGGGGAGGTTGCCGAGGGTGGCGACGACGGTGGATTTGGCGCCGCGAGCGGCGAAGATGCGGGCCAGGTCGACCATGGGGATCGTGTGGCCCGGGGCGACGAAGGGCAGGAAGAAGATGTGCAGGTCCATACCCGGAGTGTGCTGAGGGAGAAATGTATCGAAGGTACTCCACCCTTTTACAGTTGTGGTCGTTACAGCTCACAAGCCTTCAGCAAACGAGAATGGCATTTCTCCTCCAATGGAGTGTCCGATCGCGTGTGTGTATGTATAGATTGAGAGAGAGAGAGAGAGAGAGAGTTACACTGAAGGTCAACATGCTTATAATATTTTTACCCGTTGCTCAAAATTCGTACAGTAATAATAAAAATAAGGAAAAACTTAAAAAACCCTTCATAGTTTCACATTTTTTTATTTTAGTATCACGTGGTTTAAAGTTTATTAAGTTAGTACCCTGTGGTTTCTCACTTTATCACTTTAGTACCCTGTGGTTTAAAGTGTATCAAGTTAGTACCCTATGGTTTCTCACTTTATCACTTTAGTACCCTGTGGTTTAAAGTGTATCAAGTTAATACCTTATGGTTTTTCACTTTATCACTTTAGTACCCTGTGGTTTCACACTTTATAACTTTAGTACTCTGTGATTTAAAAAGCCACAGGATACTAACTTAATATAAAATTAAAACCACAGCGTACTAAAGTGATAAAGTGCAAAACCACAGGGTACTAATTTGATACACTTTAAACCACAGGGTACTAAAGTGATAAAGTGATAAACCACTGGGTACTAACTTGATACATTTTAAACCACAGGGTACTAAAGTGAAAAAAATTGAAACCACAAAGAGAGTTTTCAAAGTTTTCCCTAAAAATAAATTTAATAAAATATATTATTTATATTACTATATAGATCTTGAGATGATTCAACGATTAAATAATTATAAACATAAATACTTTTGTACTTTTAGGTTCCGTTTGGTTGTGAGATAAAAAAAGAATAATCCCTTTTATCCCACTATTCTTGCTAAAGACCAAACCAAGTTGGCATTAAAATTTATCCCTGTATTAATAGGTTATTGTTGGGAATCCGGTACTCGCCCCGGTACCGGATCTCGTGAATACGCAACCCGCTCCGATACCGACTGCTGTGAATCCGGTACCGATGGTTGGGATTCCGCAACGGAAACGTCAAATCGGGTTTTAACCATAAACCCGTCTCCTCAGCAAAAGCTGATACAATCATAAAAGAGAGAAATACCAAAACAGAAAATATGCGGGTAAAATAAGATTCATTAAATAAGAGAAGATTACACCTGACTCCTCTTCTGCACAGAGTAGCTACAATCCGAGCCCTCTTTCTTGAATCTCTTCTACCCTTCTCTCGTCTTCTATAAATCCACAAAGAAGACAATCATCCACGCGCATCCGTGCACTAGGTGCACTCAACACATTGGATTTTTCTCTCTCTCTCTTTTTCTCTCTCTCGGGTACGGCACCACACAAGCTCCTGCCGTACACCCTCACAGCTCCCCAAATTAATTTACCCAATGCATTATTTATAATGCTCCAACTAGAATGTACCCAATTCTAGTATATTTAGGATTTCTACTCCAATTAATATCTAAATCTATCTTAATTAATCTCTAATAGATTTAAATATTAATCCTAATCTAGTTAGGTTTATCCTCTAATTAATATTTAAATCTTAATTTATCTCAAACAGATTTAAATATTAATTCTTATCCAAATAGGATTTAACTACAAATCTAACCAAATCTTAACAATCTCCACCTTGATTGGATTTGTAGCCTTCAACCGCTACGTCAAGCTCACCAAGCTCACCATGCAAGCTCCACCTTGAGCTTGCCTCTTCCGCTCGATGTCGCCGCGTCCATCGCTTCGTCTCGAGCGACTGCACCTCTGCGAACTTTTGGAACCCAAACAGTTTTCGCTCCCGTTCTGATTGTGCTTCCGTTCAGAACGTATAAGTTTCTGCGTTTATCACTACAACAAAAACGATCTATAGCGACACTTTTAAATGTCGGTACAAGTCAAAAAAAAATGTTGCTAGCTAAATTACCGACACTTCTAAAAAGTGTTGCTTTATGTGGGGTCGCTAGGTATTAGTGACAGTTAAAGAGTGTTGCTATAACCTAAAAAGAGAACTGCTAATTTACCAATACTTATTTAAGCATTTAGCAACCGCTGGAACTCTACCTTGTTGACTGCGGTGGCGGAGGGGGACGAGAGAAAGGGATCTTCGTCTATGATTTCAGTCGATTGAGTGAGGGGAAAAGGAAAAATGGCAATCGATTTATCTTTTTTTTTTCTTTTCTGTTTGTAATCGGGCCGAATGGGCTGGGTGGGGTGGTTGAGTAGAATAACCTTTTATTTTTGGTTGGATTGGACTTTATATTTAGATATTAGTAGATTTTTTTTTTTTTTAAGTTTTGGCATAAATGAAAAACTTACACAAAAGTGTCCCAAACATGTGTCCCTATAACCTAATTTTGTTGTAGTGTGTTCATCTCGCACACGACCCGATTTCGCTTTCGGACCCTCATAGCTCCACTTGAAGCCGAAAAATCGCAACCCTTCGAGTCCAACATGCCTAAACGAGATCAAATTGTGCTTTAAACATCGATCGCTCTGAACGATCGGTAACATCGTGCTCTGACATCGATCTTCTACAAGGATCGGAAATCCAGTGCTTTGACATCGATCTCTCCCAAAGATCGGTAACCTTCAGCACTGAACCAATTGTTGGGAATCCGGTACTCGCCCCGGTACTGGATCTTGTGAATCCGCAAGGCACTCCGATACTGACTGCTATTGATCCAGTATCGATTGTTGGGATTTCGCAACGGAAGCATTGAATCGGATTTTTATCATAAACCCGTCTCTTTAGAAAAAGCTGATACAATTACAAAAAAGAGAAAAACCAAAACAGAAAATATGTGGGTAAAATAAGATTTATTAAATAAGAGAAGATTACACTTGACTCCTCTTCTACATAAAGTAGCTACAACCCGAACCCTCTTTTTTGAATCTCTCATATCCTTCTCTCGTCTTCTATAAACCCACAAAGAAGACAACTCTCTCTTTTTCTCTCTCACATGCAGCCGTACACTAAGTGCATGCAACCGGCCAACTCTCTCTCTCTGGCACAATCCACCAAAGAACTTCAACTTTTTGGCCGTACTCCATCTCCAAAAGCATCCCACATGGTGCTTATATAATGCTTACAATAAAATGTAACCAAATCCTAATATATTTAGGATTCCTGCTCCAAATAGGATTCAACTACAAATCTAACGAAATTTTAACAGATGCAGCAAGAATCATAAATTTCTGCTACATGAGATTCTATGGTGAATCAAATATAAAAATTTTAAATTCCTATCCCTCATTCGTGAAAATTTCAAGAATACTACAAACTAAACAGGCCTTTACACTCTCTTAGTTTATCTTAAATACTAGAATGTTTAAAGAATTAAAATTATAGTTATTCTAAATTTTTTGTTTGATGCCACAAAATTTAGATTGATTTAAAAAGATTTGAAGGATTTCTTGTTATAGAAATGGTTATCATTCAATTCTCATAATCTTAAGTGAAATTTTGTGAAGATTAGTTTATTATTAATAATATTTCATTAGAAGTCTTAAAATTTTTTTCTTTAAATTAGTTATACTTTTCTTTTTAACAATAAAATGAAGGATAGAATGAGAATATCAACGGCATTGAAATAATTTCTTATTATCTACCAAAAAAAAATAGAATAAAATTCAATTAAACTATGATTTATTTTCAATAAAAATTTTATTTATTAAATACATCGACAAAATATTTTTTAGGCCAATTTGCATAAAAAATTCACAAGTTTTGAGCTTTTGCAAAATTGGGCCACATTTTTCGATTTTGCTGATCTAGTCCAAATTTTTAGTAAACTGACTAAAATACCCTTATACTTTTTTCTCTCTCCTTTTTTTTTCCTCTCGTTCTTTTTTTTTTTCTCGCCGAAGAAGACGACGGAGGCGAAGGCGGAAACGGCCCCTATGGTCTATGCACCTCACGCCCTCACCCTCACTCTCGCCGTCGCACCCCTCGCCCTACTCGCCTCCGACCCCGCCGAGATTTTTTTTTTTTCTCTCCGACCCTCCTCTACCGCCTCCGTGACCCTCCGCGAAAAAAACGAGAACGGTAATGCGTCCTCTTCCTCTGCCTTCGCCCTCCACCTCCACTATAGCGGATTTTTTACCCGCCAAACAAATTCGCCGTCCCCACTGCTGCTGCCGGCGAAGAATAGGAAGTGTTTCTCGGGGCCGAGAAGCTCGTCGACGAGAGAGGGGGCACGCGGCCCACCCACCTACCCCAGAGGGCGACGGTGAGCGCGGCCTCGACGGTGTCGGAGGCGAGGAGGGAGAAGAATGCACGAGATATCTCTGGATTAGCACTTTTGTTTGTTTAAAATAAAAAAAATAACTAAAAGACAAAAAATTAGAGAATAATAAAGCAAACTAGAGAGAAAGAAAGAAGATGATGAATTTGCACTATTAAAATTAAATTGCACTGTTTCAAAAAAATATTGCACTATTATGGACGTAAATTGCACTCTTTTAAATATAAACTGCACCCTTTAAGATGAAAGTTATACTTTTTAAATAAAAATTACACTCTTTGAGTGATATTTATACTGTTTCTCCTCATGTTGCACTCTTTGAGAGGAGATATTTACACTATTTCTTCTCCCGTTGCACTATTTCTTCTTTTGTTGTATTATTTCTTTTGTTAAAGGGTGCAGTTTACAAATCAATACATTAAAGGAGAAATAGTGCAATAAAAGAAGAAATGGTGCAACAAGAAAAGAAATAGTGTAAATATCTCATCTTAAAGAGTGCAACAAGAGAAAAAACAGTATAAATATCTCTCTAAGAGTGCAACTTTCGTTTAAAGAGTGCAACTTTTATTTTAAAGGATGTAGTTTATATTTAAAAGAGTGCAATTTACGTCCATAACAGTGCAACATTTTTTTAAAGCAGTGCAATTTAATCTTGACAGTGCAAATTCATATTCTTCTTTCTTTTTCTCTGATTTTTTTTATTATTCTCTAGTTTTGGGCCTTTTAATTAATTTTTTTTTGTTTTAAATGAATAAAAGTGCTAATTCAGAGATACTTCTATGCATTTCTCGTCTTTCTTGCCTCCGACAGCGTCGAGGCTGCGCTTGTTGCCTCCCTCTCGGATAGGCAGGTGNTCAAGTCTAACGGAGCCGATCGTTGATTCGAAAATTCAATCATCGAAAACGGCTCAGGAGCACAGAGGCCTCCGTGCTCCTGAGAGCACAGCAGCCTTGCTCTATATATATATATATATATAGAGAGAGAGAGAGAGAGAGAGAGAATAAATGGTAGATTTGTTTCTCAAATTATAAATTGGGTGATATTTTAGTTCTCAAATTTTAATTATTACAATATCTAACTTGAATTTCTAAAATTATTACAATCATATTTTATACTTCAATTTAATTGACTAAATAGTAGTGTATCAATAACGTAAAAGTAATATAGCAGTGTAGTGATTGATGATACGTTAATAATTAAAATTTCACATCAATTTTATATTAATGATAATTTATATTTAAGCAGCTAAATTAGGTTGTGGATCTTGATTACAATAATTTTAAAATTTTTTAGTAAAAATTATAATAAATTAAAGTTTGAAAATTAAAGTCCCACCCAAGGTGGATTTTTAATTTTAGTCCGTCTGCAGACGGAATGCACAATGAAACCAAAGAATATTCTACTCCTACCATATGTGGGAAAAAATGAAAAACTGAAGAAAAAGAAAAGTTGCAAACGGCGGAAAGCTTTCATGTCCCTTTAATCCTTTTCTTTTGGTCAGTACAAATTATCTTGAAAAAATAAGTCGCATTTAATTTTTTTTTTTCTAACTAAAAAAATTTTGGCAAAAAATAATTTAGCAGGTTAAGAAAACTTCAGTAAAAAGTTAGACAACTGTCATAATTTACCCAAAAATGCACGTTGATATAATTCTTTTTTAAAATAAAAATTATTTAACTATTAAAAATTAAAAACTTAAAAGTCCCTGGATTAAAAAAAAGTTCAAATTAAGGTGGCCTTCAGTTTGAGAGGTCCACGCGTTGCAAATGGAAAAATAAAGATGGCATGTCGAATAAAGAGGACTTATATATATTACCCATGTGTTCCGATAAAAATTGTATAAACATCGCCCACAAATTACTAGTTTTGAAACAATGTGTATGAATTAATGCTGTATAGCCCATCAGACGAGCAAGAATAAAAGAAAAAGTAAGAAAAAAAATCATACACTCCGAATTTTTAAATAGAAAGAGAACGGAACAGCGAAAGTGAAAGAACTTTATTCTTGCCGGTCCCATGGGCCACGCAGCGTCCATCCGCATCGCACCAAACTTACAGTTTGAAAATGATACTCATACAAGTTTTGCCCTATGTGGCCGGCCTTGTAGTATTCGTAACATCAATTCATTAAATTATCTCAGGATTATAGCTTTGGATTCTCCGCAAACCCTTATCCCTCCTCGAATAAAATAAATACAAAATGTAAGCCATTTGGGCAGCTTCACTTTCAACGTACGCCATTAGGAATACCATGTACTATATTTTGACTATCTTACAAACAAAAGAAAAAAATATATATTAAATCATATTTCAGGCCCAAAATTTATATAACTACACATTCCAAAAACTAGATTCAAAATCTTAAAGTTGATTACCAATTCAAGAGGATCTTGTGTTTTAAATTTAAAATCAAACTATATCAAGTTACTAAAACTAATATTTATTTATTTTTTATAAATAGAAGAACTAAAGTGCAATTGCAGCCTCTCTCCTAAGTGCCCATGTTGACACATACACATGCACGTATCAACATGCATGAGCAGAAAATATTAAAATAAAAAAGTTTAAATTTTAAAATAAATTGTACTTGGCTTGCTTGCTTTGTAATCTATAAATTTATATAAATCTATACGAAGGCACAATACTTTTTATCACGTGGCATGTTACATTTTATTCTCATAGTCCAACTTTAAATCAAACCATCTTCTCCTCTCCTCAACGCCCAACCCTTCACATCTCCACTCCTCTAATTACATATAAGATGTAACATTTAATTACACGTACCATATTAATATTCTATTAATGAGTAGGCTTTATAACTTTAATACACTCATCTTCTCCATTAATCTCCCACCCTCTCTTTTTTGTAACTCTTTTGCATGTACCATAAAAAAAACTTTTAATCAAACCACCTTCTCGTCTCCTCAACGCCTAACCCTTCACCTTCCCACTCCTCTAATTACATGCAAGGTGCAACATTTAATTACATACTCCAAATTAATATTCTATCAATGAGTTGATTCTAGCTATAATTTATTTTTTAACAGTCTAATTTAGTCATGCAAATTGGTTGTGCTTAATATTGTATAGCTTCCTATATATCAATAAACTGTAAATATAAATTTTATTAAAATTTTTAAATTTGCTTCTATTATCTATCCACTGAATCGGGCAAATTTTTACGCTAGTTAAAGAATAAAAGCAAAAAAAGTCACTAAAAATATATGCTCTGAAGAGGGCACGTGTCAAATCAGTCGGTATAAATTTTTTAAAATTTAATTTATTAACTTTTATATTTAATATATATATATATATAGAGAGAGAGTTGAGCTGGAATACTATCGGTAGTAAATGGGCTCCATTGCCACCCATTTGTTTTCGATGATGGAGCCTCCAAATCAACGATCAGTACCGTTGAAAATAATCTATACAACTTAAAGTATCTAGAAATCAAATCTCAAAAATTTTCGACATCATTGACCTAATGATCAAAGAGTTTCAAAATTTGTAATTTTAATGATCAATATGAGGCGTTTTTTCGTTTAACGGTGTAAAGCTATCCAAATCAATTAAATTTTGGTTAAAATTTTTTTAAAACTATTTAGAACAAGATCTATACTCTCGATCTTGATTACAAAATTTCTATCATCACTTTTTAAAGGATATTCATTTTCAGTCGTTCATTTTTACGCCCACATAATGAACAAGAGAATAATATCAAAAAAGCATGAAATTTGATTTCTAGATACTTCAACTGGTATAGATTATTTTCAACGATACCGATCATCGATTTTGAGGCTCCATCATCGAAAATAAATGGGTGGCAACAAAGCCCATTTGCTACCGATAGTATTCTAGCTCAACTCTCTCTCTCTCTCTCTCTATATATATATATATATTATAAGTTCTAAATTTTGCCTCCCACCCTCTTTCAAGGGTTTAAAAAATTTCTGTTAAACTTTTTAGTGTTAAAAAATTGATAAAACTAGTACGTATCATTGCTCTTAAAATATACTGGTGTAGAAACACGTGTAAATGCAATGACTAAAATTATAGTAAAAATCTACAAATTAAATAAACAAACAAAAATATAAAAAGCAGTAAATAATCATAATTGATTGGTCAATAATAAAAAATATATATTAAATATTTTTAGAATGAAAACACAATATATATAGCGGACAACAAAGAAAGAAAACGAAAAAAGTGAACTATTGTAGAATAAAAATAATTATTACATAGATATTCTGAGGAAGGATGGTGGGTCTGTTATATATAACATTATCAATAACCTAATTTAATGGAAAAAGAAAAGTTATTAATACTGATCGGTGGGTCTCACACTCTCACAACAGCTAAATTTTAAAATCATCCTATTACGTGGTTTAAATTAGAAAAATTAATAGTAGTTTATAGATAGATATATTAGAAATAAGCTCCTTGTATGTATATTTCCTTCTAGCATTAAGTTTTTTAATTTTTCACTCACTTATGTGCTAATATGAAAATCTTTGGTGAAAATAAAAAGAAAATGAGAATTCCAAGTCATTAACTTTTCATCAAATAAACAACAGTTGAAAAATAATTTTTACCCAAATTCTTATTCAACGGAAAGTCACTTTCAACCAAAAAATCACTACGAACAAAAAAAAAAAAACACGCCGTAAACTGCAGTATAGCCCAGAAAAGATGGTAAGAGTGCCACAAATACAGGTAAAAAAGCCAAAAATCGGCTATATAATCTTTTCGCTAGTGATGTTTCTAAAAGTAATACTGACGAATTAGAATCTTCACAACCTGTAACAATGAAAAGTAGCCAACTCTAAAAGCGTTATGGCCACCACAAGCAACACAGTATTTTCAATATGCATGCATCCATCTCACTGAAAAAGAATAAGATGAAATGTAGGGATGAAATGTAGGTTGCGCAACCAATGAACTGATGAACCAGGAAGAGCAAGTTTTGAGCGAAAGAAATAATTCTAGTTCGCGGAAAGGATGAAGCCCCTGATCACAGAGTCTCCTAGCTTAGACTATGTTACGAATTTTAGCTGCGGTTGCAGTGATACGGCACTAATGGAACCTTCGATTTAAGCGCCTTTGGTTCCTTTAGTTTTCTCCCTGAGAAACTTTCTTGCAACTGTGCTGGATAAGGACAGACGCTGGGCCCGACAATGGTCGGGCACAAATGCTGGGCCAGGAAAGTTTCTAAATGAAAGGCGCTAAACAGCCTTTAAGTAAAAAGACTCCATTGGCGTCATGTCACCGCAACCACAGCTGAAGTTCTAACATAGGCAACACCATGAAATAATGGACAACAGCGATTACCCGATCAAACATCTTACCGTTGGACTTAGCTGTACATTGTTGCATCATCAAAGAGCAGACATCATAAGTCAAAGAGAGAAAAAAAAAACAAAACAAAAAATCCACTCAGAAAATAGTTGCATCAATGACACCCTTGACTATATCAGTTATGGAAAACAAAATATTTATAGGTTTATGACGGCTGTATCGTTAAATGTCATTCCATTGTTGTTTCTTGCACTATCGTCTGCCATTTTCTTTGTTCTATCTTCTCTTTCAAATGGAATTGCTGATTGGTCGGAGGTGATCGGCAGCTGGTAACCTTCACTAGCAAGTGCAATACCTAACTTAATGTTGCAATCACCGAAGGTTGTTCCAATACCTCACATCCAAACAGGCACAGAGCCTTTCATGCAGCAAATATTTTGGAACCAACTACATGAAAGATGTCGGTAACAAACTAATATATACCTAAGCCTAATAACCTATTGTAGGATTTTAATTTTAAGTCATCAAGAATTAACTCATCCTACAAGGTCATCCTAAAAGAAAAGGCTGGGTGCAAATTATCTGTATATGGAACTATATTGCTGGCCAACAAGAAGAGAAAACATTCTCAAGCAAATTTACATATCTATTCCAAAAGTATGTACTTCTAATTAGAAAGCATATAAGAGACTCAGGTAAATAATTAAACATGAGTACCAGCACAAGGTTCAGTGAGCAACTTGTTAACCTTTTCCAGCATGCACTCCATCTCACCCAGTAGATTCATTTCTACTTCCGGCCTCAACCGCATTGTACGCCCGGACTCTTTCTCATGGGCAGTGGATCCATGCAACTTGGATATCATCTTCTCGAGGCTCCTCTTTATGTATGGAAGCGGGGTCTTCGCAGTAGGGGAATTCGGTACGGAACTCACATTCCTGTGCTCAGTTCCCTCTACCTTCTCCTTCTTCTGCCTTGGTCTACTCTCTTCTGGACCATTGGCATGTACTTGGACTGGAGTCACTACACTTTCGCCATTCGCTGCTTTCCGACTCTTTTTCTTATCAGCATTACTAGTTTCGGATTGATAAATGAGTTTGTGGCCTTTGAGAAATGGAGAATTATCATTGTCTACGCTCTTGCTTCTACTTGCCTTATTCTGAAGGATAGCTTTCTTAAGAGGATTGATGGAATCAAGCATCAAATCCATTAGGGGTTCACCTCCGGCATCACAACCTACAGCATCACTCTTTTTTGTTCGCCTCTTACGCCTAGGCTTAACTTCTTCGGGACCATTTACATGATTAAGATCTAACACCAAGCGGGTCTCAACAAAGGCCTCTTTATCCTTCCCAATGGTATTCATATCGCTGCTTTGCTCCAATGATGTATTTCCATTTGCTTCAGCCTTCTTCTTGATCCTTCTTCCTGAAGATTTACCTTTCCGAGACCCATCACCCATGTCTTTCTTAGCTGATTTCGTATCTATAATCTCCGCACCATCAAGGACGTGTTTGTAGCTCTCAAATTCTGAACCTTCGGTGTATGCATAGCTCCTAAATTTGTCGAAGAAGTACTTCACCGGTCTCACTGAATGGTTCCTTTTCAGATGAAGATGATCGCTTGCCGCAGCAAGAAACTCATATAATATCTTCTCAACAGAATCGTCGTCATCTACCGGTAAATGAGCAGTCTTACTGCCCTGCTTCAAAGAGCTTGATGGGGACACAGGAGGCGTAGCTTGAGGAGTTTCTATTTCATTCTCCAGCATTCCATCTTCGGCTGCAGTAGTATATAGAGGGCGCTTGCTGTGCCCGCCTAGAAAAGTGAAGGGAGGCAACAGGTATTTGCTCTTCTTACGCTCTCGTCTATCCGAGCTCATTTCCTCGGCAGACAAAAGACCACCATTCTCCACATTGGAACTCTTATCAGTCTCAGCCCTCTTTTTCCTCTTCCGAGATGAAGATAACGACCTATCCATCCTACTCAAGCTGATGTTCTCTTTCTCTTCTTGATCATCATGGATCTCTGCTTTAACACTGTCAGTTACTCCAATGAGCTCTGCAATGCTCCTCTCTTTCTTTCGGTTCGACTCCTTCGATATATCTGGTCCTTTCACCAACCTATGCTTGAGAACTTGGCAACCTTCTTCGACTTTGTTCTTATCCGCATCTCCGAACCCGTTGGGCTCACACTCGTCTACTTGGTCTGCATACACTTCCCCAAAGTGAACAGAGCAACAATTTGAACGCTTAATAGCTGCAGCCCAACTCAAGAACATGGTCACTTCAAGCATATTAGCTACCAAAACATCTCGAGCAGTTTCACGAAGGTGCTCGAGGAATTGCCGAGGTGAGCAATTAGTGATTGACAGTGCCCCGACTCCATTGCTAACTCCATATTTCTCATCAAAATGCCTCTTTTCCATCGAATCCTTAGCTGGGTCTTTTTCCACTACACAGTAACAAGCGAATTCCGAGTCCAAAAACTTCCTCACTTCATTTAAAGCATCTTTCACAGCACGGACAAAGCTACTGGAGCTACTATGCTTCACCATCTGATTAAATCCCTCTTTGAAGGGCCTGAGCTGCGATTGCTCACACCGCACGAAGCCGCCACCGCCGCCGCCGAAGAAAGCGACGAGAACACTCCGATCCTCCTCTTGGTGGTCCATTGAACCGTGTTGCTCTGAAGGATCGACGACCTTCCCCGGCCACCATTGATGCCCCTTGATCTTGCCCCAAACCAAATCCCCAGCACGAAATGGGTTCTCCTTGGAGCTCGAATCAGAGGAAACTAGGGTTTCCACCGATGGGCTCTCCACGGGCTCAGATGAAACCTTAGCATGGCCGCGGCCTCCGGTTCGCGAAGCCCTAGGTTCCGCCCTTCGCCGCCGCTGAGCCGGACAAGGATCTAGGGTTTCGGGCTCCGGTGGCTTCGGATTCGGAGCTGGAGCTCCATCGTCTTGGGCTTCTAGGGTTTCCATCTCCCTCCCTACGCTTTTAGTGGAGAGAAAACAACAACAAAAAAAAAATACAACGTACTTTGTAGTTTCAGTGCTAGGGCAAGGTAGAAGCAGAGTAAGTACAAAGTAGAAGACGAGGACCTACGAGTAAAAGCGAGCTAAGAAGAGGGACTAATTTGGTTAAAGACGTGAAGAAGAGAGGGAGCAAAGTAAAACACGACCTGGAGGCGAGGGGGTTCTCCGCAATTTTTCGTCTCCTCGTCCAGGCGATTTCGCAGCAGCGAGCGACCGAGAGAGACGATCGGAAGGGAAAGGAGACGAAGAACAATAAAATAATTAAAAAAAAATATCTACGAGGTAAAAGAATCATTTTCCAATGCACCAAACATGTGACTACCAAAAGTGACCCAAATGTAACACGTGGGTCCCACGTGAGGCACCTGAGCTCGGATAGCGCGGGTGTTTGTGTGAGGTCACATGTGGGTATCTTTAATCGGGTGCTTTTTGGGGAACGGCGAGTGCAACGTGTGTCTCGGACAAATAAATATGAGTGGTGGTGCCTCCACGTTAGCACCAAAAGGGACGGGTGGGCCCCGCAGGGACAACGAAGGGACACCGGATTGTATACAACCCGCTGTATACGAGTCAGTGCAACTTTGTACACGTGGCGGGTCATGATTGCTCAGTTTTTGCTGCATTCGTGTAAATTTTTTTTTAAAAAAAAAGAAAAATCTAATAAACTGTTGTCTCCTGAGTATAAAATATCAAACCAAAAAAGTGATGCATCTTTAAAATAAACATAAATTAATATAGTTACAAATTAAAAATGCTAATTAAAAAAAGATAGAGACCTATTATTACACAAATTTTACATCAATTTATCAGTATGTGATTTACACAATAATAATAATTCTCATTATATTACAATTTTTATCTCATAGATTTTACTTTTTATAACATGCTTCTAACATGAAATTTAATAGCTACCATATATAAATATAAAATTATATATATATATATATATATAGAGAGAGAGAGAGAGAGAGAGAGAGATGGGTTGGCTGGGAATACTTTCAAAACATTATGAGGGGTATGACTTTTGAATTTTAGTTACTTAGATGAGGATATGAGGTGGAAGTGATGAGTGGTAGGATTGAATATGTGTTTGTCCAAAAGGTATTAGTAATCTAAAGAGGTGATCCAAGGGCTAGAACTTAGAAGTACCAAGGGGTTGGTGCTTTTTTCTAGTAATTATATATTATATATATATATATATAGTTCGGCTACTATACTTTTTTGAGTATTGACCCCCTTGGCCCCTTATACTCATAAGTTTTCGGCCCTTAGATTTATTTCATTAATTATTTCCACCCGTTAGATCATACTATTCAACTAACTACCCACTCAACCCTAGGGGACCACTATCATTCTAAGTGGGAACCATCATCATCCTAGCCACACATCCCATCAATTAACGGTTAAAAATTTATGAGTACAGGAAGTCTATACTCATAAGAGTATAGTAGCCTCAGCCTATATATATATATATATAGAGAGAGAGAGAGAGAGAGAGAGAGAGAGAGTTGAGCTAGAATACTCTCAAAAGCACCAATGAGATGGTGCTTTTGAGTTTTTAACCATTGGATGGAGGAATGTAAGGTTGTGATGATGGTGGTAGGTAGTGGTAGGTGGTGGTAGGTGGAATAGTGTTTGATCCAATAGTTATTAGTAATCAAGGAGTAGATCCAAGAGCTAGAAACCTAAAAGCACCAATGGAGTGATACTTTTAAAAATATTCTAGCTCAATTATATATATATATATATATAGAATTAGACTGGAATACTATTAATAGTAAAATCCTCTTTTTGCTATCAAATTTTTAACCATTGGATGAAAAATTGTAGGGTTAGGATGATATTAATCAGTTAGAGTTGAGTGGTCCCCTAGAGTTGAGTGGTCTCCACCGGGTTATAGTATTTAATCCGATTGTTAGAAATGATGAAAAGAGTTGATCCAAAAGTTAAAAAACTGGTAGCAATAATAGAATTTTGCTACTAATAGTAGCCCAGTCCAACTCTATATATATATATATATATAAAATAGAAGTAAATGATTTGGAGCTAGCATTTTTAGGCGCAGTTATATCGAAACAGCTTTTCCAGCTGAGGCAGTGCCACGTATGCGATTCTGGAAATGTCTTTGCACGGAAATAACGTGCAGGGCTGCAGGACGGGGAAAAAAAAGAGTAGCCGTTTCGACGCCAACGGCGGTTACAGCGCAGACAGCAGGCTGGCACGCACGCAGGCGCTGCAGGCCGGCCTGCTGCTTTGTGTGAGCCGAGGGAGCGGGTAGCTTGATTTTTAATTTAAAAAAAAATTTAAAATAACTTTTTTACTGAAAAAAATAATTTTTGATTTTTAAATTTGTAAAAAATACTTTTTTTATTTTAATTTTATAAAAATTCTTATTTTTAAAGTTTTCATTCGAAAGATAAAATTTACGAAAGAGATTTTGCAGTGAAAAACCTTATCTTCGGAAAAATAGTTTTTATAATTTTCTGAAAAACCAAGCAACTCCTAGGTGATTATTGTGCATAATAACTTGCAAAATGGAGTTTTATGCGAAATATCGTGCAAAACTGAGCTTTGAGCCGTGTATTTTCCTTCCAAAATTTGAAAAATCTTTACTGTGACAATTATGCCGCATAGGATTTAAATGACTGAATATTTTATTTAATATATTTTTTTGATTTACTTAAGAAACTTATTAAATTTCTGAAATAAAATGATAAGTTATTTTTTTTGAATAAGGTAAATTAACTTGCAAGTAAAATTTGCTAACTTATTAAATTATAAAATAAGCAACAAAAATCAAACTATTTATTTATAATCACGCAAATAGAGCTACGAAATAGATCATCATATTGTATCATGTGATTGTGAAAGATCTAATCATAAATAATATAGTAATTAAAATAATATGTTAAAAAAATTTTGTTCTTCAATTTTCGTGCAATTTGGAGGACTTTAATCAAATATTATTACTCATGGTTGAGATAAATATTATAAAGAAGATTTTCTAACAAAAATTTTAGTTTGAACAACCAGACACGGTCCAAAATGTAAATGGGCCTCCAACTGTTTTATTGTACAATTTCATATTATAATAGCATTTAAACTTTATTTTTGTAGTGCAATATTGTAACATTTAATTAGGGCCAATTTGGTTGGACCTAATTAGAAATGTAGTGTACATTAACATGCAAGCAGTTGAAAACACAGCAGGTACAACTACATATATTTGATTTGATTTGATCTAATAGAAAGCGCTGCAAATATTAATAATTTATTTAGTTGTATGCAGCTGACAAATATATTTCTAAAATTTTATCACATTATATATGTGATGGCGAGATTTCCTCTAATTTAGAAAAGAAAAATATTTTTTTGTTTAAAAAGTGAAATTACTCTATCCATTTAGGGGCTGTTTGGTTAGATGTAATTATAAATACAGTGTAGTTAGAGACGCATGCAGTTAAAAATATAACACTTACAACTACATACATCCTGTTTGGTTAAATGTAGTAAAAAGCGCTGCAAGTATAAATAATTTGTTTGGTTGCAAGCAGTTGATGAATAATTTTTAAAATTTTATCATTTTATATAAATGATGGTGAGATTACTTTTAGGGCGCGTTTGGTTCGCACTATGAAAGATTACTAGGAGTAAAAAGATATCCGAAAATTTTATTTCTATTCATCCTATTACTAAGAATGTAGTATTTTGGTGTTTGGTTCATACGGTCATATTATTTAGTCATGTTATTTAAGATTACGAACAATATATAATTTACTTATTTATTTAATTTTAAATAATACTATAAAAAAATTCAATATCTTTTTAGGAAAAAAAAAGAGAAAATAGGTTAAAAAGAGTGAGCATAATTAAAGAAATAGGAAGAGAAATGAAGTTGAGGTTAGAGAGAATGAGAGGGTCGAGATTTTAGAAAAAGAGGGAGAGAAATAGCTTAGTTTAGAGAGAGAAAAAGAGATGAAGTTTAGAGAGAGATATGAGATTAGAGTGTAAAGAAAAATAATACAAACTAACTAGCGGGTGAAAAGAAAGAAAGAAATTATATATATTATAATTATTCCAATCAATTAATATAAGGATACCCACCCTCCCTCAAAAGAATGAGATTAGTACTTTAGGATGCATCTCATTCCCAAGTAAATTCAGTATTACCAACTAAATTACTTAATGAGTTTAGCCAAACACAGTTATATTTTTTTATTCCTATTGGATTGCTAGGAATCTTAAAAAGATAGCGCGAACCAAACGCACCCTTAATGTAAAAAAAAAAAATAAATTTTGCTTAAAAAATAATTGAGCAGATAAGCATACCTTTTATTTAAAGTTACTTTCTCCAATTGCTTCAGTTGAAATTGTGGCTAGGGGTGCAATCCAGGTTCGCTTGTTCGCGAGCCAGTCGCTGTTCGGTCGAAATGAGCTCGAGATCGGCTCGCTGGTTTAATAAACGAGCCGAACACGAGCTATTTTTTTAGCTCGTTTAATAACGAGCCGAACACGAGCTGGGATCAGCTCATCTCGTGTTCGGCTCGATAACAGCTCGAATACAATATATTTATATTTATACATTTATTTAATATTTTTATATAAATAATAAATTAATATAAATATATTTTAGTATTTAATTTTTTATAAAATAAAAAATAAATACGAGGCTTAATTATAAAAAGACTCATTTTATTGTAAAGTTTCAACTATTAGTTCAAAGTCTTAATGATAAATTTTATAAATTATTTATATATATTTTAATATATAATTCTTTTAATTTATTGTTTGTTGGCCAGCTCAATGGCCAACTGTGTTCGCTCGTTAATAAGACGAGCGAATAGTCAGCCAAAATTTTTCGCGTCGATACTTTAAACGAGCCAGCTCGTATTGGCCGATTATTAACGAGCGACTTAACGGAGCCGACTCCAGCTCGCTCGTGTTCGGCTCGTTTACACCCCTGATTGTGGCCAATTTGAGCGTAATTCGAACTACTTCAGCTGGGCCTTCTTCTGCAGTTCCTGCTGCAGTAGTTAGAATTAAATATATCAAACCAAACACCGAATTTGCATTTGCATGCAGTTACAACTGCAGTGTAATTGCAACTACATGCAAGTAAACGGCCTCTTACTATAATTGCAACTACGGTTAATTTGTGTATAGTTCTAACTACTGTAGTTGGACTTCCGTATGTAGTGATGTAGTTCCAACTGATCCCCCCTTTTTTTTAAAATTTTGCTCATAGGAAAGTACCAGCGGAACCGGACCTGATTTCGATAGGGCTACTCCAAATTGTACATAAAAATCAGCCCAGCATAGTCTAATGGGCTTTACATTGGGTTTCACCCAAACATTGTTCAAGCAAATTAGCCTAGCCCAGAGCCTTCCGACCATTGAACCTGATTTACGCTCACTTTTGGTAGCATCCATAAACACAAAAAACATTAGGGGCAATTTCATCCATACCCCTCTAAAATTTACAAATTTCATAGATACCCCTACAAAAGTTAAAATATCATGCATACCCCTTGAAATATAAAAAATTATCATAAATACCCCTTCTGTTAAAAAACCGTCAGTTTATNATTTTGTTCTTCAATTTTCGTGCAATTTGGAGGACTTTAATCAAATATTATTACCATGGTTGAGATAAATATTATAAAGAAGATTTTCTAACAAAAATTTTAGTTTGAACAACCAGACACGGTCCAAAATGTAAATGGGCCTCCAACTGTTTTATTGTACAATTTCATATTATAATAGCATTTAAACTTTACTTTTGTAGTGCAATATTGTAACATTTAATTAGGGCCAATTTGGTTGGACCTAATTAGAAATGTAGTGTACATTAACATGCAAGCAGTTGAAAACACAGCAGGGACAACTACATATATTTTATTTGATTTGATCTAATAGAAAGCGCTGCAAATATTAATAATTTATTTAGTTGTATGCATCTGACAAATATATTTCTAAAATTTTATCACATTATATATGTGATGGTGAGATTTTGTCTAATTTAGAAAAGGAAATATTTTTTTGTTTAAAAAGTGAAATTACTCTATCCATTTAGGGGCCGTTTGGTTAAATATAATTATAAATACAGTGTAGTTAGAGATGCATGTAATTAAAAATACAGCAGTTACAACTACATACATCCTGTTTGGTTAAATGTAGTAGAAAGCGCTACAAGTATAAATAATTTGTTTGGTTGCAAGCAGTTGATAAATAATTTTTAAAATTTTATCATTTTATATATATGATGGTGAGATTACTTTTAAGGCGCGTTTGGTTCGCACTATGAAAGATTACTAGGCGTAAAAAGATATCCGAGAATCTTATTCCTATTCATTCTATTACTAAGAATGTAGTATTTCGGTGTTTGGTTCGTACGGTCATATTATTTAGTCATGTTATTTAAGATTACGAACAATATACAATTTATTTATTTATTTAATTTTAAATAATATTATAAAAAATTTCAACATCTTTTTAGAAAAAAGAGAGAGAATATAGTTAGAAAGAGAGAGCATAATTAAAGAAATAGAAAGAGAAATAGAGTCGAGGTTAGAGAGAATGAGAGGGTCGAGATTTTAGAAAAAGAGGGAGAGAAATAACTTAGTTTAGAGAGAGAAAAAGAGTTAAAGTTTAGAGAGAGATATGAGGTTAGAGTGTAAAGAAAAATAATACCAACTAACCGGCGGGTGAAAAGAAAGAAAGAAATTAAATATATTATAATTATTCCAATCAATTAATATAAGGATACCCACCTCCCTCAAATGAATGAGATTAGTACTTTGGGATGCATCTCATTCCCAAGTAAGTTCAGTATTACCAACTAAATTACTTAGTGAGTTTAGCCAAACACCGTTATATTTTTTTTATTCCTATTGGATTATTAGGAATCTTAAAAAGATAGCGCGAACCAAACGCACCCTTAATGTAAAAAAGAAAAATAATTTTTGCTTAAAAAATAATTGAACAGGTAAGCATACCTTTTATTTAAAGTTACTTTTTCTAATTGCTGCAGTTGGAATTGTGGCCAATTTGGGCGTAGTTCGAATTACTTCAGCTGAGCCTTCTTCTGCAGTTCCTGCTGCAGCAGTTAGAGTTAAATATATCAAATCAAACACCGAATTTGTATTTGCATGCAGTTACAACTGCAGTGTAATTGCAACTATATACAAGTAAACGGCCTCTTATTGTAATTGCAACTACGGTTAATTTGTGTATAGTTCTAACTGCTGTAGTTGGACTTCCTTATGCAGTGATGTAGTTCCAACTGAACCCCCCCTTTTTTTTTTAATTTTGCTCATAGGAAAGTACCAGCGGAACCGGACCTGTTTTGGATAGGGCCACTCCAAATTGTGCAAATAAATCAGCCCAGCATAGTCTAATGGGCTTTACATTGGGCTTCACCCAAACATTGTTCAAGCAAATTAGCCTAGCCCAGAGCCTTCCGACCATTGAACCTGATTTACGCTCACTTTTGGTAGCATCCATAAACACAAAAAACATTAATACATGTGTAATACAAATATATAGAAATACTATATAGAACTATTAATACAATACGCTATGTAATAGTGTATGTATATATAATTTTGTATGTATATATGTGCACAACCTGTTCATAACATACGTGCGCACACGGTCACAATAAAACTCAAAGTTTTGGGCTTCGGGCTAGGCTCGAACCGGGGTTTGATAAACTCGAACCGGTTCAATACTATTTGGGGCCTAAATTTCACAGTTTGGCCCCAACCCGAAGCTCAATTTTGCGTATCCAATGTCAAACCTAAAGGATTGTTCTATCCAGCAGGTCCAGGCTCAGTTTCATCCTCGCCACAAAAGAAAAAATCAGCTCCCATCTAATTACCTTTTCGTAGTTTGTATTTGTTTTTTTTTTTTTTTTTTGAGATATAGATAGCACGCTACCCGTTTCGTTTATTTCATTTAGAAATAAACTTAGCTGACAATGTGAATCAACCAGGATTTGAACTTGGATCTCGGGTACTAATCACCAAGCGCTTTGCCACTTGCTTTAGGAATAGTCGGTGTAGTTTGTATTTGTTCATCTGTAACTTGAAGTTTGGTTATCACTATTTTCTTGTTATAAAATATAATTTAGCCAATCATGAGTTAGCAATTTGAACTCTATTATGAAAATTTAATTTTAGGAGGGTAGAGAGCGTAACACAGATACTTTTTAATATGTTTACCTCTGTTACATATATATAGCTCTGAGTTACACCATTTTAATTAACTCTCATCTCGATTCAAAAGATCAAACTTGACCACCAAAAGGTGTAACAAGCCACGCAATCAAAACGAAAACTTTTAGCATCGATATGTACATAATTATTCCCATATACAAACATGATTTTGAAAAAAATTAAGGCTTTGTTTAGCAACGATCATTGCTGCTTCTTTGTTTTTTTAGACTGAATTTCTATATAAATTTGCATAAGAAGGAATGGTGGATTGCTTGCAATTTTATATGTATTCTAAGAAATTTATTTTAAATAAGTTGTCCTTCAATTCTTCTATTTTTTTTTTAGAGAGAAAAGCAGCATGCTATTCGCTTCGTTTATTTTTTCTAAAAATAAATTTAGCTGGAAATGTGAATCAATTAGGATTCGAACTTGTGATCTTCGGTACCAACCATCAAATTATTTGCCACTTGCTCTAGAAACGGTCGATTTGTCATTCAATTCATCAGTGACCAGAATGCATTACAAGCGAAGCAATAAATGACAGCAAGAAAGAGGTCCTCCCGTCTATACTTCAAATTACATATAATCAGTGTTTACAAATTTTTTATAAAAAAACAATGAGACATAGGTTGTTTCATATAGTATCGGAGTGTGAAGTTGTAATTTCCAATCAATTTCACTCACTGATAAAATTTAATATAATTTCAATCCAAGAATTAATCCCAACCAAGCATATGTATATTATCATNGATTAAAATATAGTTAAATAAGAGTTAAAATATAGAATGACAAATTTCTTCCCAAAAGTTAGAATGATATATTTGGCGGGAAATAACTAATTAATGCTAAGGTAAGAGGGCATTTATGAATAGTGTTAATATACTAATTAGGCTTTCTATACTTAAATGAACTGTACAGGGGTAAAAATGGCATTTATAATTTATTCGGTTAGATTTTGACGGCCGGTTAACAGTAGGGGCATTCATGAGTATTTTTTGAATTTAGAAGGGCATTCATGATATTTTCAACTTTAGAGGGTTATTGATGAAATTTCAGTCTCCCACAGGGGTACCTATGAAATTTTCCCAAAACATTAATACATGTGTAATACAAATATATAGAAATACTATATAGAACTATTAATACAATACGCTATGTAATAGTGTGTGTATACATATATATATATATATATATATATATATACTTTTGTATGTGTATATGTGCACAACCTGTTCATAACATACGCGCGCACACAGTCACAACAAAACTCAAAGTTTTGGGCTTCGGGCTAGGCTCGAACCGGGGTTTGATAAACTCGAACCGGTTCAATACTATTTGGGGCCTAAATTTCACAGTTTGGCCCCAACCCGAAGCTCAATTTTGCGTATCCAATGTCAAACCTAAAGGATTGTTCTATCCAGCAGGTCCAGGCTCAGTTTCATCCTCGCCACAAAAGAAAAAATCAGCTCCCATCTAATTACCTTTTCGTAGTTTGTATTTGTTTTTTTTTTTTTTGAGATATAGATAGCACACTACCCGTTTCGTTTATTTCATTTAGAAAAAAACTTAGCTGAAAATGTGAATCAACTAGGATTTGAACTTGGATCTCGGGTATCAATCACCAAGCGCTTTGCCACTTGTTTTAAGAATAGTCGGTGTAGTTTGTATTTGTTCATCTGTAACTTGAAGTTTGGTTATCACTATTTTCTTGTTATAAAATATAATTTAGCCAATCATGAGTTAGCAATTTGAACTCTATTATGAAAATTTAATTTTAGGAGGGTAGAGAGCGTAACACAGATACTTTTTAATATGTTTACCTCTGTTACATATATATAGCTCTGAGTTACACCATTTTAATTAACTCTCATCTCGATTCAAAAGATCAAACTTGACCACCGAAAGGTGTAACAAGCCACGCAATCAAAACGAAAACTTTTAGCATCGATATGTACATAATTATTCCCATATACAAACATGATTTTGAAAAAAAATTAAGGCTTTGTTTAGCAACGATCATTGCCGCTTCTTTGATTTTTTAGACTGAATTTCTATATAAATTTGCATAAGAAGGAATGGTGGATTGCTTGCAATTTTATATGTATTCTAAGAAATTTATTTTAAATAAGTTGTCCTTAAATTCTTCTTTTTTTTTTAGAGAGAAAAGTAGCATGCTATTCGCTTTGTTTATTTTTTCTAAAAATAAATTTAGCTAGAAATGTGAATCAATTAGGATTCGAACTTGTGACCTTCGGTACCAACCATCAAATTATTTGCCACTTGCTATAGGAACGGTCGATTTGTCATTCAATTCATCAGTGACCAGAATGCATTACAAGCTAAGCAATAAATGACAGCAAGAAAGAGGTCCTCCCATCTATAATTCAAATTACATATAATCAGTGTTTACAAATTTTTTATAAAAAAACAATGAGACATAGGTTGTTTCATATAGTATCAGAGTGTGAAGTTTTAATTTCCAATCAATTTCACTCACTGATAAAATTTAATATAATTTCAATCCAAGAATTAATCCCAACCAAGCATACGTATAGTATCATAAAAACCTCAAATATTCTTCCACTCACTCATCCCCAATGCCCTCTCCCTCGACCCATCAAAAAAACGTGACTCAAAGCATTTCCAAAAGCCCCCCTTTCCAAAAATGGCAACACGTCAGCACCAGCCTCTGTGGAGCACCCCCACCAACTTAAACACTAAAGAGGCGCCAAACCCTACCCCAACGGTCCAAATTCGGCACGTGCCATGCGCTCCCCACAACCTCATGTCTTTTTTCTTTTCTTTTTCTTTTTTTTTTCGTGGCTCCGGATGGATCGAATCAAATATCTGGCCCCGGGAGCTCGCACGTGTCGCACGTGCCGCACGTGCAGGACGCGACTGGTGGGTCCCACGACGCCCCGGGGGCCACGTGGGGAATTAGGCTGGTCGGGCGCAACCGCCTATGGCGTGCCTAATTGTTAGGCGCGCGTGTCGCATTTCCGTGTACTCTTCGTCGGGCACGGAAATGGAAAGGGGCCATCTTAAAGGCTCGATCCGGTATGCCCTAAATGGTTAGGGTTTGGATGTAGGAGAGGATGTAAACGTGACTAAATTTTGTACCACGAGATTTCTATTATTAAGAGATTTATTCCAATCATATTTTAACTCATATTCTACTCTTATCTATTTCCGAAGGAGAAATGACACGAGTGCATCTAAGAGTTAGGTGTAAATCTCATACACACAATCTTTTTTTACAATTTCCGGCTAGTAAAAATATATGGAATTTATCTAAACAATATATTATTTTAACTTTACCGTACAATATTTCAATTTGTTTGATTTGAGTCAGAAATTTAAAGTCTATGTATCGTTGACCAACTTAAATCAAATAAATTGAAATGAAACAATCTTTTTTTTTTTTTTGAGAGAAATGTAGCATGCTTCGTTTATTTCTTTTAGAATTTAGAAATAAATTTAGCTGAAAATGTGAATCAACTAGGATTCGAACTTAATTAGAATCTCGGGTACCAACCATCAAGCTCCTTGCAAAAAAGTCCCCAGGTTCGAACCTCGGATTCACATTTGGACTCGAGGTTGTTTTGCAATGCCCATAACGTAAACTTGAATTAAATTGGAAAAAATTAATAAAAAGCAAAGCCTATGACATGAATTTGAATTAAATTGAAGAAAATTAATAGTGTCAGGAACCTGACGTGACTCGAAATCAAGACTTCCTACTCTGATACCATGTGAAACAATCATTATACTCTAAAAGTTTAAGTTGTTAAAGAATGGTGTTCATATATTTTTATATTTAACATGTTCCATAACCGATTCAGAATTATTCGCAGTTGAGATAAATTCTGTGCATTTTTATCTTTTTAGTATTAAAAATGTAGGAGTAAGATAAGATTAGTTTATAAAAATAGACTTTTGGATGGAGAGGGTATAAAATTTATGCCCACGTATACAGGTACCTAGTGTTGCTCTTTGGGAAGAAAGTTATTTTCTTAATAGGTGGTATTTCATATAGAATTTGCACTTAATCAATCTTATTGAGTCATGCAAATGATGACCTTATATCGAAGAAATAACGTTTAAGAATAATTTTATTATTCTACTTTTATGTATAGTGAATATTTTTTATTGGATGTTAATATATCGGACTGAAATAAGTGTTACAAAAAAAGACTTTTTCCGATTGTGGAAGTATATTATTTAATTGTTAGGTTTGGAGATGAGCTTGGCCGGGGACATGCAAGGGTTGCATGCATGTGGATGTGCAGGGCATTCCATCAATTCTTTGTGAGCTAGTTGAAAGCTAAAGCATGCATGTGATTACGAAGTTGGAAATTTCTCTACTGATGATAAAGTTGTGCTTCAACTCCACAATTTTGAGTACCTTAAATCAAATTTTACAATCTTAGAGTGTTAAATAGAAGACGCAGCTTGAGTTTTAGAACTACAAATTAGTAAGTTTATATCCACTTTCCCCTCTCTAACTTTTGTATGGTTATATTCGTGTTCATATTTATTTGTATCTAGGATAAATAAAAGACCAGCAAATCAAAAAATTAATGATTGATTAAATGAAGGATCAAAAAATTAGATTTTCTTTAGATTTTTTTTTTTTGAAAAGCAGTTTTGGATGAATTTGCTCTAGTTTCATATGCTCTTCGTCGGCAATGAGATGGGACCACTCGAAATCTGATTAGTCAACTCTGTTTCCTCTTTAGATGGTTCATAATAAATACAAGTTGCTGATGTTATCCTCCTATGAATATATGTTTTTTCTCTGAAGGAACTTTCATTGTTATTGTTGAAGTACAAATTAATCATTGGGCTTAATAAAAAACCAATCTATGAGGGGCTTTTCAATTTGAAGTGAAACTAATTTTTGAAAATTATATTAAAGAAATATCAGTCCCGATCGCGTTAGTACATGAATATTTCTTATCGAGGAAAAATATTTACTACCATTTAAGTTATTCTATGAGATTTACCCAAGTGGCAAAAAATTATTTACTGTTAACCTAAGATATTAAACCTAGCATGGTTTCCTTTTTCATAAACTTGTGGTTTATTTTAATTCGACAAAGTACATTTAGAATGATTTCCTTTGGAATTACATAAAATAAGTCTTGCAATTTTACGTCGATTAGTGAAATTACAAGTAGCTATATAAAGCACGCAATAAGAGCAAAATATTTGTATTAGGCTAGCTCTTGATCTTTTACATATAGAACCTCAATGTCCAAACCAAATATCAACAAAAACTCAACCATAATCATATATAATATTACACAAAATATTACATGCACGATTATGTTTATCGTAGGTATTTTTGTACAAGGAGCAAGTACGTAGTTAATTAGCACGATACTAACTAATAGCTAGCTATATTGCTATATTACTTAATTAGCACAACATTAACTAATAGCTAGCTATATATCATAGTGATAGGAAATTGCCCTCATTCTTAAGTTCTCATGATGCCCATAAGTGTGAATCACAACTTATTTTGTTCAGTCACAATTGAGTGGTTGCATCGACCAGAAATCGTCGACAGTCCAAAAGTTATCACTGGATTCGTGACTAGAGAATTGAGGTGCCTCGAGAGCCTCAGCATCGATCATATTGTATTCGGGGTAGTTCGGCTGGGTTGACGCACCATCTTCGACACTATTTAGTTGGCTTGTGCTAGTGCTCGGGATAGCTTCATCAGTGAGCATCACATTTTGGTAATCATGCTCACAATGCTTAACTTTTTTTTGTATTCTGGTCCTCCAATAATTCTTTATTTCGTTATCCGTCCTCCCGGGCAGTTGTCTCGCAATTTTGGACCACCTGATGATTTGCAGAAAAAAAGTCAAAGTTTACACAAATAATTGGAAAGAAAAGAAAAGAGGGCACAATCACATGTATTACATGGTGAAATATGTGAGACATGAATGGTTGTAAACTACTTTATATTGTGGAAACTAAAGAATTAGAGGCTGAGACTTCTTTCTCCTTTTCTTTTTCTCTTTTTTTTTGGAACGTGGAATTAGTTAGGGAGCAAAATAAAACTAACTAAACATATCGGCTAAATTCATATCTATTAAAAGATGCCTTTCCATAAAAGAAAATAATAGAAAAAAATAAACTTTTTTACCACCGATTTTCATGATGAATAAGAAAAAACAGAATAAGTAAACAAGGCTTTTGCCATATCAAATTATATATGATCTATTAAAAAATTTATTCCAACTTTAAAAACATTATTTCCCTCACTAATATATTTTCCAAGTTAACAGCAAATACAATTTGAAATGATAAAATTTTATATTTCAATTTCTTTAAATATTTGCATTCTTTTCTTTTCCTTTTGTCAACATATACAATTTTATTTGTACACTGAAAAAAATCTGTTAGAACATATGGATTTAGACTAAGTTTACCCAAATCAAGCGAAATCACGAAAAATCTACTAACAGAAAATATATAAAGAATGAAAAGAAGTAAAGCTTCACTCCATTTAAAATTCTTCTATTAGTTTCTCTTTAATTTCCTTAAAGAAAAGTTAACAAAGAAAAATAATTTGTCCAATCTCTTTAAAATTTTTTTAGAAAAAACTACTCAAAGATGCTGCACAAAAATACAACCTCTACCACGTTGTAGTCCCACCTCACGAACACATTCCATTAAAATAACAAACATCGAATTCATGCTTGGAAATAGAAACGGCCCTTCCCGATTCCTTTGCGTTCTAGGGGTTTCCATGCACGTGTTTTTTCTCTCTCTCTCTTCCCCTCTCTTAAGAGAGAGAGAGAGAGAGAGAGAGAGAGAGTGTGTGAGCACGCTAATCATTGTATTAGCGTATGATACATAACCTAGATGGGCTTAGTATCCTGACCACACATATCTTGCCATCTTACAAAGCATCACACTGAGCCATGCATTAAATTAACCTCTCTCTCACTTCCCATGAAACCATGAACGTCCACTCTCTCTCCCCCAAACCCTCTCACCACAAACCCACCAACCTACCCCCCACCCTCCCCCCACACAACCCCCAACCTCTCTCTCACTCTCTCTCTCTTCTCCACTCTTTACTCTCTTTTTTAAACTTGGCTCACCTATTACCCCATCTAGCATGGAGGTCCATGATCAGCATCTGCTCCTCCGGCGTGATGTTCCCCCGCCGCACGTCCGGCCTCAGATAGTTCAGCCACCGGAGGCGGCAACTCTTCCCCGTCCGGTTGAGACCTTTGCGAGAAAAAAAATAAAAGCAACACGAAAAGAATTAAAGATGATCAAAAGGAGGAGAGAATTAGAAAGCAAGAAGAGAAAGCATGCATGCGCGATGCACGCGTATACCCGCGGAGCGAGCGAGATTGTTCCAGACACCCTCCCCGTGGTGTGTGATGTAGTTGATGAGGATGAGATCTTCCTCCAGGGTCCATGGCCCCTTCCTCACCTCCGCCTCTTGGCTACTATTTATCATCCTATCCATGTTGTTGTAGTTAGCTTCCTCCCCCATGAGGGCAGAGAGAGAGAGAGAGAGAGAGAGAGAGAGAGAGAGAGAGAGAGAGAGGGAGAGGTGGATAAGCAGTAGTATTGAGGGTAGGGAGAAACAAGAGAAGTTGTTGTGGGTTTTATAAGGAAAAATAGAGAGTTTTGTTTCTTTGTTTATTTATCCTTCAATTTATAGTTTTAACTCAAATACAAGGTTTGAGTTTGTGTATAGCGGAGAAAGGGTGTATTCTTTTATCTTCTTATCTACACCCTACGTAACTCTTCATTCTCTCTCCGTGTAATACTACTTTGTGTACGTATACATGTGCATTAAAATGGATCGAGGTTTTTGTCCCTTAATTACAAGGACAGAGCTTCGTTAAGTTCTCGCATTAGCTTACAATCACCAACTCTAATAACAAAAGCTTAAGCATTAATTTCCAGGATTAATTAGAACAAATTCACAGCATACTAATGGTCAAATATTAATTTATTTAAATAAAGACGTGCGCTTAGAAGCTAAAACCTGTATTAAAAGATGGTGATGCTTAAGCTGTGGATTAAGATGATGATAACTACAAACGTAAGTTTATTATTGAAGTCAACGTATGAACGAAGGCACCTCAATCTAACCGTTGGTTAAGTGAAAACCGATCACTAGCCATTGGAAATCGTTCTTTGGGGTGGGTCCCACTAACTAAGCAACAGCTCGTGATTGGCTGTAACGGAGTACATGCATGCATATATGTTTGCATGCATGCTTAAGTAGTTGATCCAGTAATTTTCACTCGTGTACGTGCATCCTTTTTTATTACCAGCGTGAATTAACACGGAGTCATTGCACGGATACTCTTTTTTTTTTTTTTTTTTTCATTTCTCTCTCTCTCTCTCTCTCTCTCTCTAACACACGTCTAATTGCATCTGATCGCGGAAAAGATGCAACGAGAGAAAGAAATTAAAATATTGAGTATACGCTAGATTTACAACCACTTACGTACGTTTTTTGTTGTAATAATAACAATATGCCCATCAAAGAGTCAATTTTTTATACTAGTTTTATTATTTTCTTAATGCTAAAATTTTTAAAAAAATATACTTTGGATGGAAAGTTGCATAATATTACGGTATTTTTGGATTGTCGACTTAGCATTTTTCTAAAAAATTTGCCAATGTTTGTCTCCTGCATGTGCTAATGAAATTTTTTTTTTTTCCGATTTTTCTAACTTTTCCTTTAATTAATATAGGAAAAGCTTGTGCTTAAAAACAATTTTGAGCGAGTTATGGGCTCAGACAAATTTTTTTTATTCTTGATAGCTAATAGGATGATTTAATGGACTTTTTAATTACTTTCTAAAAGGTGAATTTGTGGCTCTTTTTTTTTTTCCTTTTTTTTTTTACGAAGAAGAATGAGAGTGACATATTGATGGCAGCTCAAATGACTATTTCACATAATTTACTTGTAAAAAGAGAGATTTTTAAAAATTCACATGTAATATTACTTTTTAGTAAATAGTTACTAGATGAATGAAAATTTTAATATATAATACTGGAGTCAAAATTGAATGAATTTCCATAAATACATATTATTCACAGGGCCTTGAAGTGATTCGGGCATGCATTAATTATGACTAGTATACTCAAGTGAACAAATTATAAATGTTGTGGTTTTCGTTTTTTTAAAAAAAGAAAAAGAAAAAGGGGATGCATTACATTAGTGAAATCTAATTATAAATGTTGTGGTTATCCTTCAAATTAGTGTACTTGCATGCATTACATTTGTGGATTTTGCCGAACTAATTTTTGACTATTTTTGGAACTATACATAGTTTTGGAAACTTTGACATACTGATAGAAAGCAATCAACAACTCAAATCACATTATATTCGCTTCCATAGCTAGTGAGATTAACAAAGCTCTAGGATCCTAATAAGATAATCATTTGGAGGCAGAAAAAAAGTTGTTGTGCTCATTCCTATATATATTTGTTGAGGAGCATCCTCCCAAACAAGAAGATATCTAACATGTAAAAGCATGTCTTAAGAGACATAATCTTGACAAAACGATACATAAAAGACTAAAGAAAAACCCCTACCATAATCCATTTGAAGTACGTACCACATAATTTGCTAGTTGAGTAACACAACTAGGTGAGCACGCCATTGTTTTAGTTCTCATTTTAAGACACAGATCATGTATAGTTAGGAATTAATTGGTCATTTTTATTCATTGGGGGGTTTGAAATGTCTTTCGATCTCATGATGCCCCTCGTGAATGAGCTGCAACAACCATGATTCGCGGATGATAGCGATAAATGCCAAACACCAGTTAGTCCATTGTCTTGCTTTCTAAAGGAAAGTAGGGACTCTTCTTGCTTTGGATCAAATTTATAGGTTTATAGCAGTTTGCATATATACATACAATCGAGCAACAACAATAGGATTGAGATGGTATCTTGATCATACATTTGATGTACACTCCAATAGTCCTCTCTCCTATCGTAATTTTTTTTGAGGGCTAAGGTAGCATGCTACCACTTCATTCATGAAGAGCGTGAATTTAGCAATGGATAGAAGCAGCTGGGCTTCGAGTAATGGAAAAAAAAAAAAGAAAAAAAAAAGAAGCGCTAAACGCAGTACTCCTCCCACAAAACAATAGTAGCCCGCAGATTCATCAACACCTGATTTACCGTGAGCTTCCTATTATCGAAAATTCTTCCATTTCGCTCTGACCAGATGGCCCACCAAGTAGCAAGTAAGATAACTGCCTCCTTCCTTCCTGCCGCTCCTCGTTTACCCCGACACTCATTCCAGAGACTGTCTAAAGATTGGCATGCCCTTAGGAAGCCCTTATTAGGCAATAAGCACTCCAGAAGCGCGTGCGTAACGTAACACTTTAAAAAAAGATGGTCAACAGTCTCAGCTTCATCCAGACATAAAGTGCACGTGGCCTCACCCGACCATCCCCTCTTCGCGAGATTGTCCTTAGTGAGTACTCTCTTCAACAAGACTAGCTACCCGAAGATTTTCACTTTAGTCGGAATTTTACTTTTCCACAGCAGCGCAAACTTCGCCTCAGATACACCACCATTCTGTAGAAAATTGTACAAAGATTTAACTGTGAAGATTCCGGAGTTACACCATCTCCATCTAGCTTCATCCTCACATTCAGAAAGGATGCAGGAGTTTACTAGATCTTTCAACGCCAGGATTGAGTTGTCATCTGATGTGGATTCTGCCGTAAACCCTTGAAATATCCTTTGCCACTTCCAGCCGTTCGTGCCTATAAACCCCCGCACTCGAAGGTTTTTCATAACTACGGCATTGAAAATATCGGGGAACATCGAAAGAAGAGACAATTGAGCACACCATCTGTTGCTCCAAAAGCTCACGGAATTACCATCCCCTATACTATAGGAGACCCCGCAGCGGAAAATCTCTCTAGTCGACAATACACTTTGCCACCACTGGGAGAACGGTTTAAAAGAGACCCCTTCTCTCAGGGGTATCCTCCTCTTATAATACACCCCTCTTACGAAATTTCTCCAGAGAGTATTCTTATCCAAAAAGTACCTCCACCACCATTTAGCTAGTAACGCCATGTTCATATTCTGTAGATCCAGGACCCCAAGGCCGCCCTCTCTTTTGCTCCTACAAACCGTCTTCCACCGTACCAAACATTGCCCTCCTAACACGGTACTCCTTCCTTTCCAAAAGAAAGCCCTCCGAAGTGCTTCAATATGTTTGATAATCCATTTTGGTGCTCTGAACGCTGAGAAGAAATAGAGGGGTAAGTTCGACAATACTGAGTTGACCAGAACAAGCCTGCCGCCAGTGGAAAGAAGTTTGGCTTGCCATCCTTCTATCCGACGTTCAATCCTGTTGATAATTGGCCATCAATCTGATTTGCACAGTCTTTTGTTCGTTAGTGGAAGCCCCAAATATTTCGTAGGGAAAGCACCCACCTTGCACCCTAAAATTTCAGCCAATCTATCTCCTATCTGGATGTTCCTATCTAAATAAAAAGGTTCGAACTTGCTCCTGTTAATTTTCAATCCCGATGCCCACTCGAAGATATGCCATACAAAGCGAAGGTTCTTCACTTGTCTTTTCTTAGCCTCACAGAAGAAGAGAGTATCGTCAGCGTACTGAATAAAAGCTACTTTGGTGTCGGAATTAGGCCCTATGCCTTTCACCAGGCCACCGCTAACCGCTTTATTCATCGCTCTCGCCAGTCCTTCCGCAACTAATAGAAATAGGTAGGGTGATAGGGGATCGCCCTGGCGAAGTCCCCTCTTGGTTTTAATCCATTTGGTCGGGGTGCCGTTAATAAGTACGCCGACTTTCGCCTTGGCTGTACATTGTTCAATCCAACTGCACCAGATAGGCGCGGCCCTGAGCCACGTCAAGATCTTCAGGAGAAAGCCCCAGCTCACTCTATCGTACGCTTTCTCGAAATCTGCTTTTACGCCGACACTCTCTACACCCGTTTTTGAGCACCAGTTTACCACTTCACTTGCGGTTGCAAACGAGTCTAGGATCAAACATCCCTTAAGAAAAGCAGTTTGTGAAGGAGAAATAATACCATGCAGCACACCTTCCAGCCTATTTGCAAGTACTTTCGAAATAATTTTTTGAACTCCATTAATCAGACTGATAGGTCGAAAATCGTTAGCCGTCTTCGCCCCTTCCTTCTTCGGAATTAAACAAATGTAAGAATAAAGAGGGGCCTGGTACTTAGGGACCCCTCAAACAGTTCACGGAATATGTTGAACAGATCCACCTTGAGTGTGTCCCAGAACACCTGAAAAAATATGAGATTGAAACCATCCGGGCCTGGTGCTTTGTCTCCTTCGAGTTGGAAAGTCGCTTGCTTAATCTCTTCCATAGAGAACGGCTGAGTGAGGTTGCTGTGGTTTAGTAAGGGCCTATCGGAGAAAAACTCGCTCCAATCGCCTACTGACCCCCTATCGCCGTCTACAGGTGCGAACAGCCCTTTAAAATGTGAATAGAAATATTCCCTTAAATCTTCCTCCCTCTGTATTGTCTTTCCCTCGTCTTCAATTGTTCCTATGGTGTTTTCTCTTCTCCTCCCATTAGCTATAGCATGAAAGAACTTCATATTTCCATCTCCCTCTTTGAGCCAGTGTTGCCTCGCACGCGACTTCCACAAAATCTCCTCATCCTGGATCACCTTAGACATCTGCCACTTGATCTGTTTTCGTCTCTCAACCAGTTGATCCGTAAGGAGTTGTTGTTCTTCGTAATTAGAAGTGTTCGATATTGATAAGTTCTTTTCTAATCATATATATTTATGGATATTCAATATATACTTCTTTCATGATTCTCGTATGACGAAACCATTTTGTGCATTGGGGGGTAAGAGGTTCCTGAGTAGGGCTGGCTAATGAGCGAGCCGGCTCACGTTCGACTCGATATTTGGCTCGCTCGAGCTCGACTCGAAATTAAATGAGCCGAGCTTGAACAAAAAAAAAGCTCGAAATTCATTTTAAGCCGAGCTTGAGTATTACTCGGCTCGTTCGAATTAGGCTCGAAAAGCTCAAAAAGCTGCGAAGGTAGTATAGTATATATATTATATATAGTATATATATTATATATATATATATATATATTATATATATATATATATATTATTTATTTAAAATTATATAAATATATTATATTTTAATTATATATAGGCTGAGTGCTGAGTGAATAATCTGAGTTTTAGTTAAAATTGGGCGAATATTGTTGGCCCATAAAAAACCCAATAGACAAAATAAAAAAGCAAAATTTCACTAAATTTATACATTTTTCCTTTCTTTTTTTTCTTTACAGAGCTCTAAATTTTCAATATGTTCTCTCTTTCTCTTTTTTTCTGTCTCTGACCTTAAGTGCAAGTCGGAAGCCTCCAAATTATCAAGTAACAGCATATACCCGCCGTTGCCTACCTGGCTATTAATTGTATGCTTCAAAAATATACAAAATATTTTTAAAGTAAAAATTATTATTCATATAAAATTTTAATTTTAGTTATATATGATTGGATAGTTTAATCCAATATTTATCTATATAATTTATTTATTTTTGATTGCATAAATGAAAATGAATAATATGAGATTGAAGCGGAAGAAAAGACAGGTGGAGGGCGGAAAGATTAGAATTCAACTCATAGGATTATTTTTTTTCATATTATAATATTATATTTCATATAATTATTTTGTACTTTGAACTATTAGACATAATTTTGTATCAAATTATAGATAATGTTCTATACAAATTAAACTATTGATCGTATGATGTTGAGAATTTCAAGCAGCTTGTTTAGGGCTCGAGCTCGCTCGACTCAAATTTAGGCTCGCTCGAGCTCAGCTCGAATTAATTCCAATCCAAGCTTGAGCTTAAATTTAGGCTCGAAATTAATTTCAAGCCGAATTTGAGCCAAGATAAGCTCGCTCGAGCTCGGCTCGTTTCCACCCCTATTCCTGAGAAACTATTATTTTGTCATAGTAAAATCTTCGCAAGATCAACTAAACTTCAAAACGGTATATGAGCACGCACCACATAAATTGCTTGTTTTCGCCCTTTTCTCTATTTTCTTGATTCTTTTTTATTTTTGCATCATTTTAAATTGGGGTTTAAGCACTAGTGCCATAGTGGATATTCTTTAAAAAATATAAGCAGAAACTTCAACTTCTTTTTTCTTTTAGTAGCTAAAACCCCTTTAGATTATGAGTCCTATTGTGATCTAAACCCTTATACTATTAATAATTAAAGATCATTTAATTTGAATGTCTCTCATTTTATTTGGATGTTCCTTTTTTTTTTTTGTGCCTTTACTTTCTTCTGCTTGTTTGCATTTTTTGTTTTCATCTCTTAACTCGGTGATTTTTTTTTTAAAGCCTAGCTGTCTGACTTCTGCAGCTAAATTTATTTTTCTAATGAATGAAACAAATAACTTGCTACTTTATCTCTTAAAAAAAAAGTCCACCAGAAGATTTACTAAGGTTTAAATTACAAAAGTACAACATTATTAATTCCGCCATTTTTTGTGTACAAGATATTTGAATTTGCTCGGGTTGGAATAATCAATATGCATTTTGAGATCCTTTTATGCCTTTTTATCTGAGCTAATTAACCTACGTACGTGATTAATTAATTACTTGATCTCTTTTTCACCTTAACTAATGATGCCACCTTAATTTGGATCGATTGCACGAGAGACAGGAGATACAGTATTGTCCTGCCCAAATTTAAACCTTTTGATTCCTTCAACATAAATAAATAAATAAATAACAAACCTAAACATTAGCCTATAATTTTTTATCTTTTTTTTTTTTTTTTTTAAAGGATCGGAGTTGTAACTTGAATGGGCTGGGAATGTGGATTGTTTCTGCGAGTTTCAATATAATAAATGGGCCAGGCCTCAACAAACATGTATCTAATACTATACGGGCCAGACCTGTACTTAAATTAAGGAATTAATTCCACAATTTGTTCTTAACCTTTATCCGCCTTTTCACTTTATTTCCTAACTTTTTTTAATTTTTTTGCTACTAGTTCTCAGGTACCGTTTGGTTCGGATATAAGCAAAAACTAGCTATTACAGGGATAGGTACAAGTATGGGGATAAGAAAAATAATGTTTGGATGAAAATTGGATTGTTCTCGGGAATAAGAACAATTTTAGACAGTTCACTACAACAAAAACGGTCTATAGCGACACTTTTAAATATATGTACATGTCAAAAAAGTACTGCTAGCTAAAATTACCGACACTTTTAAAAAGTGTTGCTATATGTAGGGTTGCTAGGTATATAGTGACAGTTAAAGAGTGTCGCTATAACCTAAAAAAATGCTGCTAATTTACCAACACTTATTTAAGCATTTAGCAACTGCCGAAACTCTATCTCGTTAGCTGCGGTGGCGGAGGAGGACGACAGGAATGGCTCTTCGTCTAGAATTTCAGTGGATTGAGTGAAGAGAGAAGAAAATATGGTAATTGATTTTTTTTTTTTCTTTTCTATTTGTAATCGGGCCAAATGGACTGGGCGTGGTGGGTTGAGTAGAGAAATCTTTTATTTTTGGTTGGATTGGGCTTTATATTTAGGCATTAGTAGATATTTTTTTAAGTTTTAACATAAATGGGACACTTACTCAAAAGTGTCCCAAACATGTGTCTCTATAATCTAATTCTGTTGTAGTGGTTTTATATAAAAAATGAAGGTGTTGGTGGGGATAAGGGCCTATTCCTATTCCTATCTCCTAACCAAACGCTGCCTGACCTTTATATTTTATTGCAGTTGGGTTTTGACCATCAGAATTTCTATTAGTTTTGATGGAAAATGCCACACCAATTCCAATAAAATCAAGTTTGCTCTCATAAATTTCAGTCATAGTCTCATAGCTTATGCTCAGTTTGGGCTTAGACTTCTTTAAATTTTTGAAAGAATTTGATGGCAAGACTTCTTTGATGCAAAGACGCCGAATGCTTTAAAAGAAACAGTTGGCACCAAGTTGAGATGCTCATAGCCGTGGAAAACGACATTAACGATGCTGAAGTGAGACTTGATGTGATGCGCGGGTGTATGGTTGACGATGTTAATGACTAAACTGACAAAAGGAACATTAGTGCAATTAGTCGTAAAGGTTAAGAATCTAATTACAAAATTAGGTTTGTGCTAAAACAAAAATAATTAAAGACTCATTTCAAAATGTACTCTAGGTCATGTAAGATTTGAAATGAGACTTTTTTTTTTTCTTTTTTCCTTTNTGTACGTATTCTATAATTCGTTCAGTATCTTTTGATACTAAAATAAAAAATAAATAAAATCTTAGAAAAAATTATAATTTTTTAATAGGGGATAAAAATGACATGTAGCAACGAGTCTCCTTAACGATTTTTTTTTTTTCCTAGCAGAATTAAACACCAAAACAGCTCTTCTATTTCCGAAATCAGTAATCAAGATCTAAACAATTTTTTTTTAAAAAAAAATTTCTAAAGTTATCACAAAATAGAAAATTTGCAGAAAAATGGAGGCTACCGTTTGGTTCGGAATTAAGAAAAAACTAGTTATTCCATAGATAGGATTAAGTTTAGGGTTAAGGTGGGGTTAGAGTATTTTTGTGTTTGGTTTGGGATTGGAGTTAGTACAGGATAGTGAAAAATAGTGTTGGGTTGGATTATGAATAGAAAATAGTGTTTGGTTGGGGTTTGGTGGGGTTTGGTGGAGTTAGCTAACCCGGGATAGCCCATTTGAGGTGAGGTTAGCTAACCCGACCTATTTTTTGGGGTGTTTGGGAATAATATGGGGATTAAGGAGTTATTCCACTTCTTAACCCCCAACCTAATATTATTAAGAGAATAATATTAATCTAAAAATTAGAAATGATCAAAGAGATTGATTCAAGCATTAAAAATTTAGAAGCACCAATTTTTTATATTTCTAGTCGGATTGGATATATATTATGAGAGAGAGTCAAAATAATTTTAAAAAAAGAAAACAATTACTAATCGCATGTTGTTACAATTCATTAATTTCCTCCTTACACTAGTAGATACAACCATCATCATAAATGCGAGCAAAATTTGTATGGACATAGTGTACAAATTAACATTTTTGGGAACACTTCAGATGGGCGCCACATGGCTCGTAGACGTCCATCTCACCGTCCATTTTTTTTCTTAAAAAAATATGATTTTTTTAGAGAGAGAAAGAAGTAGAGGGAGGAAAAGGGATGGTGGGGATGGACGTCTGCGAGACACGTGGCGCCAATCCAGGGCATCCCAAAAATGCTAATTTAGACATTATGTCCATACAATTTTTGCCTCATAAATGTGGGAGAACTCCTTGAAACTTCATTAATTCCACTATAGTAAGGAGGGCAAAATTCTCAACACCGCTGGGTATATACAATTCTAGGGGCGAGCCAATGAAATACCGCCATGTGGCCGCCACCTGGGTACATTTTGACCTTTTCTTTTGGTTGGAGCCATATGGCGGTATCTCATTGGCTCAACCCTGGGATTAATGTATACACCCATGAGTGTAGAGGATTTGCTCCCTAGCTATGTAGTAAGATCTATTGAGTGACTCATTCATTCTATGCTGCAGAGGGTGTAGGAATGTAGCTGTTATTCGACGTCTCCGTCACGACCGTCACGATCGGAGAAAGTGAGCAAGCAGTCTCCTGCAGAACTGCATTCTCCGCTGCAACGTAGTCGAGCGAATCGTCGTTGTAGATGTCCAGCCATTTCGCCACCAGTGTCTTTATATCTTCTCTGTCCATATTTGCTTCTTTTCCAGTATACCTCCACGGTTTAGAGCCCTTTCCGCATAAAAATTACATCAGAAAAAACAAAATATTAGAATCAACACTCGAACTTTAAAATGCTAAAAACAAGGATAAAAATTAACTATATTATTATTTTTGATCTAACTACTTAGCTCAAAACTAGGTTTTAAGTTACTTGGTTTTATGTAGGATTAATCATAGGTTCCTAAGAAAATTGTTACAGATTCATGAGCAAGATGTTAAACGATATCGTTACACAAAATCCGTATAATTTATTTTAACTTTTTAAAGTTCAAGTGATTAGCGATGGAGCGAATGCTTGAAAAAATCGGGCATTTATGGATAAGGATTTTACCGCAGCGCAGTAGTGAACCACCTTGACGTTGTCGAGCTCGACATTCTCGGGGTGGCGCCATAACATGGCTAGAACCAGGTTGTAGACTAGAGGAATTGGCTTGTAGATTTTCTCAAAGAACATGTTCAAAAAGTCCTACCAAAATACAACAAGAAATAGTTAGTTAATTGTATAAAATTAGCAAGAAATAATTAAGGAACTAATTGAATAAAGTTATAACCTTAATTTTGACGCTTTTCTTATATATTGTGGTGATTGAGTTTTATGCTTCCATTTTTTTCTCATGCATGTTACATTTACTATTTTCAGTGTACACGAAACAGTATACACAAGAGAATCTCAACCACTGTAGTCTGTATGGTGGTTGACATGTTAATCTTTATCACACTATCTATAACTGTGAATCTCAAATTAAGTTTTTAAAGTAGTTTACTGTTTTATATATATATATATATATATATATATATATAGTATCAGAATAGGAGGGTCTTAATTCAAATACCACTAAGCACTTTGTTCTTAGCTTTATTTAATTTTTCTTTCCTCTGGTTAAGGCTCAAAGCTGCACCCTCATCCATTTCTATCCGACTCCTTACTGGTCGTGATCGATCTAGTGGTGTCAGAGACTTATCTCTACTCGATAGTATTTCTAAGTTAAAGTTAAATACAAATTTGGTATCTTTATACATAATTGTTACATAGGGTTAAATTGTTCAAATTACAAGATTAAATTTATAACTAATCCATTAACAAATTTTTAGAGCCATTCATTGAAATGGCATGATTTACGGTAGTTCTTTTTTTCTTTCTAACATACCGTTTGAATGGGATATAAGAAAAGGAATAAGAGCTTATTCATTTCCTTATATCCAAACAAAAAAAAGAAAAGCAGGAACAATAGTTCCCGCCCTTTAACGGATAGTTTCCGTCCCTTAACGGGTTACGGATAACCCGTTAAGGGGTGGGAGGTAGAATTGTTCCTCTCTCAAGCTTGTTCTAGGAACAAGCTTGAGAGAGATAGAGAGAGAATTTTAAATTTATAATTTCAAATTTATTACAAAATTTTATAATTTGTAATTTTATATTTTTCAAATTTAAATTTGATCTTAAATAAAAAAAATTAAAATTTTGAATTTTAGAATTTACAATTTGATATTTTAAATTACAAAATTAAAAATTTAAATATAAAAATATAATTATGAAATTTAAAAATTCAAATTCATATTTAATGAGAGAAGCAATATCATCATTTTTTTTATAACTAGTTACTATTTTTTTTATTCCACCTTATTTATCCAACGTTATTTTTTTTTTATTCATGAGAACAACTCAATTTTCATCCAAACGTAAAATTAGTCTAGTTCTTACTTATATATGAACTTATACATATTTCTGAAATAAGAAGTTCTTATTTATACTAAAAAAAAAAGAAGAAAAACAAAAGTATATATAATTATAATTACCTGCTCAGCGAAAGGAGTGACCGGTACAACCCGCAAAGTCTCCAGGAGCCTATCACAGATTTCTCGACCCGGCTCGAACACGAACATGCCGGCATTGAAGTAGAGGGGAGGAGTCGGCCCCATCTCCGCAGGCCATGCGACCTTGCTCGTGCTCGGGCCACTTCACCTTGTCGGGGCACTGTTGGCAATACCCGATCTTGTATTGCGGGGTGTGGCTCCACGTTTTCTCGCAGAAGCAGTCCATCACCGCATACAAGTAGCCGTCCGGGCGGTCGAAGAGGTGGTCGACGTTGTCGTAGACTTGGATATCGGCGTCCAGGTAAATCATCTTGCTATACTCCTCAAACTACATGTGTCAACAAAACATTAACACTCAGTTAAAGTTGAACTTCGTATAAATATATCGAATAGCAATATATATATATATATCAATGTACTTGCATTCCAAATGCGCAGCTTGGAGTAGTTGATGACATAGTATGCCATGGCGAATCGGATGTGGTTCTCCGGTGGATACACCGGCTCGATCTCCCGAACTACGCAACCCTGAGTAGCGAGGATCCGACGATGCGCTTCAGGCACATCGGGGAGCACCGCAACAACTAGTCGGTACGCACTCCCGACCTTTCTGAGCCCTTTCGCCAGCCCAACCACTCCTTTTACGTAGTCTCCGTCCCCCGCCAGAAACGTAACATAAGCTCTAGACTTCATTACTCGGCCACCTGACTTGCCCGCCGCTGGGGCCGTCGGCACAATGGGGGCCATTTGAACTAAAAGTGAAAAATATTTAAACTAGCTAGGGGACTAAAATCAAAGTTATATGAATAAATTGTATACTTGGTTGGATTTGGGGTTGTTATATAGCTGTAAGGGAGTTTGTTCCTACTTATGAAGGATTCAAATTTATGGTACGATTGAATTGAAAGGACATGAAATGGTTGCCGAATGAGGATTCTACACCATATGATTGTGGTGGCCGTGGAGAGAGTAGAGGAGGACGTGGAAAAGAAAATGATGTAATGCTTTTAGTGGGCTTTTTAGCGAAATTTTCCACGTGTGATAATATGGATAGATAATGAGTGATTGTGAATGGAGTGATCCACCAGTAGTAATTACCGGTTGAGATCCACCAGTAGTAATTACCGGTTGAGATTGCATTTGGACTCCTCTTTTGTTGTCGACTTACCAATCAATATTTAACGGTCGAGATTGCATCTGGAATCGCCTTGTGGCACCTTCAAAAAAATAAAGTTGCTATATACCTGTAACAAAATCTTGCTCTGCTCGTATCAAAAATAGAGGCGATCATTGATTTTGTAGCTAGATCTCATGAAGATAATTTCATATTTTGCTGTAGGTTAAGGAGGTTGAAGAGGCATTGGAGGCTTCGAATGAAGCAACGTGGAGGAAAATCACACGTTTGGTTGGAATCGAACTCTCACAACTGATGGAGGTAATTAGGGAAAATTTTGACCCTTCATGGGCTTCGCGAAGCCGTACTGCTGATATATTTTTCAAGATACAAGTTTATTTTTTTTACATTTTTATGTCACACATGTAAATGGATAGGCTAGTTTTGTGGTCAATTGGCTGGCAACGTTTAGTCAGTCGAACTATTCGGTCACATTATTATTATTATTATTTTTTTGAGAGATAGGTGGCATGCTATTCACTTCGTTTATTTTATTTAGAAATAAACTTAGTTAGAAATGTGAATCAACTAGGATTCGAACTTGGATCTCAGGTACCAACCATCAAGTCCTTTACCACTTGCTCTAGAGACGGCCGGTCACATTATTGTTTTTGATACGTCAGCTCATACGACTTTTGCAAAGAAACAGAGAGGGGTATAACCTTCCGAGCTTTTGTACTGTGGTCGAGAAGATCGGCATTATGGATTATTCTTGGACCATATACCTATTGGTTGGCCCGCTCTAACCTGCACAGAACATGTGGTTAGCAGAGACAAATGTGATGGCAGTTTGATTTGTGATTTGTGAAAATTCCCTACCTCATGTGACAGCCAACGAATGAGCGCAAAAGACAGTTTTCTCATCGCTTTCCCACTTGTTAAGGTGATTTGATTGTGGATGCCGAACCATCGGCACCCTAGTGGTCACAACTTTTGATACAGATATATGTGACGGTCGGGGTGACCATGGAAGTAGAAGGGGTGAGAGCGCGCGCGGAGGAGAAGAGGGCAACGAGGTGATTAGGGTCGTGGAGGAGAGGATCTGACAGTATCTAGACCAAGTCGAGGGGGTTAGATAGTAAATAAACAAGCTTATTGGAGCAGGTGCTTACCGGTATCGGGGTAGGCGCTGAATGAGAGGATCCGACCACTAAGGAAAGCCGGAGGGAACAGAAGGGGATCTTATCCGAAAGCCTGACCCAGTACCGACCAAGTTAATTACTATTTTGCAATGTAATCCCTGTAGTTTTTGCCTTTTCTACTGTGAACGAGATCTTGGAGATGAGTAATATAGGGTAATTGTAACCAGGTGGGAGTTATGAATGAAAACTAGTTATCTTCTTCTCCAAAATTATCCCCTCACCCTACTCACAATCCTTCCCCAATTCTCTCTCTCATCTCAATTCCCCTCTCAGTACCTCCAATTCCCATCCCTTCTTCCTATGGCCTCCTGGTCTTACTCTTTTTAACCCAATTAACCCGGAGTCGCAGTCCGAGGCCACCATCATCCCCGTCACCGTCCTCGCCTCAGCAAATTCTCATCATCGGCGGGTCACAACAAGTCCGGTATATTACAATATATTTCGAGATAAAGCACTTCAAGATCCAAAGAGTACAAAAGGTTTAAAAGGTAAACACAGGAGAAAACCTGCGGCGGAGTGTAAACAAGCAAAGTGCCTACATACCCGGAAGATATAGTATCGCAGCCGTTTCATCAATGAAAACTGGTCAACGGCCCGTCAACAGCCCGTCAACAGCCCGTCAACAGCCAAGCCCCTGCATTTTGAAACAAAACTATAACAGCGCCATAGTTATGCACATTAAGACTCATCTTTTTTATTTACATGCACCAAATATGATTTCTCGTGCTGAGAGGGTCAGCGGAAGTCTAAATCACCACTCGAAAGAAGTGTGATCCTCATTATTCGTGCATTAGGATATACAACTAAACATCCCACACCACACCTTAAACCAGCTATAAAGCACTCTGTATCGACTCACGTACTTGATAATGAAAGAAAATGTGCGCATCCCACGAGACCGGCAGCTATCAGTCACATCCTTGGACAGCAAGAGATTGCAGAATTCAAGCATTGGCTACCCCAGCTGCTTCGGCATTGTCACTCTTTTGAGACGTCCAACCCTTCTTAGCTTCATAGTCCTTTACAGCAGCCTTGATTGCATCTTCAGCAAGCATGCTGCAGTGGAGCTTCACTGGCGGAAGTGAGAGGTGTTTTGCAATTTCTCTGCGATATATAAATGTATAAAAGAAGGTTCAATTCAAATGCAGAGGATAAAATATTCTAATACTATCGGAAGTATATACAAGCACAAAGAAAATTTCGACATTGCAACTTGGCCCCTGAACTTTTTGCTTAAACATTTTTAAGCATTCTATAAAACTGATTGAAAAAACCATTGATTTTTTATGCTAAATTATGTTACCAAAATATTATAACATTTGACACGACAAACTCTTGATCATGTTCGCATCCTAAATCTCCATCTTTTACTTTTTCCAGCCTTTTCCCACTCCATAGAGCTGGATAAGGCATAACGCATTCTTTCCCATCCTCAATTGCTCATCATATCTATTACAGATACTCTATTTCAATATTTTACTACAAGCTAGCAAAAATAACAAAAAGGTGCTGCAGTAAGTCATCAGTTTCTTGCGAAACGATTATCTTTTCGATCCAAGATAAATTATTATGCAACTTCGAGGTCAAATACGTTAGCAGTAAAAAACCAGAATGTAAAGTGTTGCATTTAAATCATGCTGCCAACTAAACAGTTATGAATTCAGATCTAGATTTTGAAATCTAGCTCCACCAAAAATGCTCTGTGATATAAGAAGACACTAAAATATGGAGGGACAACATCAAACATTTTCATTATGATGTCTTTTATTCCATGGAAATATGTATAAAGCACCGCAAGCGGCTGCAATATATATGACCTAGTAATTAATTAAAGCATTTGATGAAGACTATACTTTGGTTCTAATCAGATAAAAGGACATCTTATAATTTAAGGATACATGTAAAGTCAATCCCACCCACAGTGCAACTGGGAATCTGCCATGCGAATGGTAGAAAAGAATATAAAATGACAAGCGGGACTTTGAATCAAAAAAGAAAAGACGACTACACCAGACAGTTTGGTCACATATGTGAAAGAACTCTGCTTCACTTACTGCTTCTATGGATTTGAAAAGGCCTTTGAACATTGTGGAAAAAAAACCATAAAGGTTTGTAGATACTGGGCATTCAGGCTGCCCTAGCCCCAACATGACAAACACCATAATGGAAGAAAGGCATCTAAATTTCTATAGAAGGGACTAATCTAGACAATGAAGTAAGATGTTATAATTTAATATGAGAATTTTGTTTTCATGTAAGACATAGTAAAGCTAATAAGTCAGACTAAGTGTTATCCTCTGCGGATGCAGCATACAAAGACATGATTTTTGTTCACTACAAAGGGCATCTTCCATGAAAAAGGACACAACACTTCATTTTTTGTAATCATTTTTTTTTCTTTCCTTTTCTTTCTTTCTTTCTTTCTTGAACTGTAGTAATCTCATGTTTTAGGTTCTATTCTTGCCATCCGCAAAATAAGATTTCAAATTTCCATCACCACATCTATATAAGGTAGAAAAATTAAGAAGTTTGAATAAAGTAAAAAACAAGAAAAGAAGACATCTATCAAGTAGATTTCATCATGCAAAAAATAAAAAGAAACTCTTTACACTCGACAATAATTGAAAAAGGGCATTAAGTACTAAGAGAGCATAAGGTGAGCAGGACTCACGTGTTTTTTATGGACACTACTTCCTCCATTTGTTTTCCTTTCACCCATTCAGTAGCTGCAGCAAAACCAAACCAGCATCACCAGGCCAGAAGACATAACAGAAATCTTATAAAAATTTGAGAGTAAAATGCACATGAACTTCTGAAATATCCTGATCTAGTCCCTGAATTTTTGGCTTAAACATTTAGAGGCTTATCTTTAATACAATTTGCAGTTCGCCGTCCCTGTTTGCCGTACAAAACTGAAATTCATTTCATAATACCCTCTTTCTACAAATTGACTATTAAAACATTGTTCCAATTTTACTATGGAGTGATTTACAAATTCAGTTGATTGAAAAGAGCCAGAATTAACCCAACACTGGGAATGGGGCATCATGAAGCAAAGAATTAAGATATTTTGGACTAGCAGATAAGAGCTAAGAGTGCAATTGTTGAATCCCTTCGTAATGAAAACATTCAGGAACTAAATCATTAAAGAGAGAAGTTCAGGGATCGAGTAATAATATGATGAAAACAGAGGAACAAGCAATACAATTCAATCCAAAACTTCTCATCACTGCAGCAATAACACAGGGATTAGCACATAATTTTCTTTTTCCGGTTTTAGGTAAATAAAAATTAGGAAAGAGCAGTTCTCAGAAATGTTTCATCAGTTGTTACATCAATTCAAAGAAACCAGAGTACTCGCTACTCAGTTTCCTAACAATAATTCCATTCTTAACAAAACCTGTGCTCAATTTGAATCCAAATCAACTCCCCTCACAATAATTCTATTCTTAAAATACGCCACTGATTGAAACGAAAAGCAAAAGCAACTAAATTTACAGCATAGCAAATCAAAACAGTACGGAACTGCAAGAGATCGAAACCAAAAAATAAAAAAAAAAGAAATCGATTTCAAACACGAAGATGTTACGAACCAACAGAGGAGGAGGCGATCGCGGAGCCGCATCCGAAGGTCTTGAAGCACGCGTCGACGATCTTACCCGACTCCTCGTCGACCTTGATTTGGAGCTTCATCACGTCGCCGCACGCAGGAGCCCCCACCAACCCCGTCCCCACCGCGGGGTCGTCCTTGTCGAAGGACCCCACGTTCCTAGGGTTGTTGTAGTGGTCCACCACTCTCTCATGGTATCCCCGGATCGCCGCCGGAGCTCCGCCCACAGCGGCGGCGGCGCCGCCAGCAGGCGAGGCCCGCTGCGGAAACCCTAACCCTAACCCTAGCAACCTCTTTCCCGTAGCCCTAAGCATCGTTTCGCCCTTTTCCGAGCTTTCTCGGTTTCTACTTTATTCACCGCTTCGGCGTAAGTTATAGAACAACGGATGGAAGAGGCGGTGGGAGAGGACGTGGATGGTTGATCTCCTACAATGTACCCGAACACGAAACATTGAATCCGCGAATGATAGTTTGCCACGTGGAATACAGTAGTTGCAATGCTGACGTGGCGTACGAGATTTGTGAAGTGGATAAAACCGACGATGCCGTAGTACGCGCGAATCGACATTTGGTGATTTGCCTCGCGATCTCATCAAACCAAGTTATATATATAAAAAAAAAAACCTTTATTAAAAAAATAAATGTTAAAAAGTCCACGACGGAAACTTTCACTAAAAAGTTGTTGAATTTTACTCAATCTTTTTCAAAAAAACAAAACCATGATATTTTGCTGATATTAATGTCTTTATATTACACTTCACACCGACAAAAAAGAAAAGAAGACAAAACAATGGTGCTGTGCTTAAACAAAGATAATGTTATTGATCTAGCTGATTTTGTTATTGAATAATATATTTACTAAAATACAAAAAAAGATTTAGAGCTCCGTTCATGCAACTTCTCATACAACAAAGTAAATAAGAGATGAGAATCAGAACGAGGCATTAAGGTTTCCTTGGAAATTTTGAGAAATCGGGACGTCGCCGCTCCATGTAAGCCGTCTTTCCTTCATTTGCCTCTTCCGTGCCATAAAAGATGAGTGTTGCATTCCCACCAAGCTCCTGCATCAGGGAAGAATTTAACTGGAAAATACTGAAGACTTGCAGTGCCAGTAGAAAGGAGAGGGGGAGCAAAAATGTGGCAAGCTCAGATCATTTTTGCGTGATTTTCTAGAAAAATGATAATCTAGCATTCAACTGTAATCTGAGGGACTGAGCGCAAAGATCGGCAACTGCTCTTGCATGTCAAACAGAAGCTATAAATCTAAACACTCTCAGTGCAGTGTAAATATTGTGTATAATCATGTGGATAACATTTTCGCTATGTAAAGTTTATGCATACAGCAGCTTCTCGTATTGCACTCAAGAAATTGAATACGGCGCAAACAATACAAACTAGACAGATTTTTCAAATTTTGGTTCATTCTCCATCAGTATCCTTCATTTTCTTTTCTTTATAGCACGGAAAAGGCAAATATTTTCATTATGCCTCAATTAGTTGCATCAAAGTTAAACTGGTAGCCAATGATTTTTCTCAGAGATGGAATGGCAGAATCCACCCAAAACAAATTAAACCATCGAACCTTAAATCAAAGTGTTATTTCTTTATGGTATAAAACCATTGTGCTATTTGTAGACCAAACTTATACAGCACAGAGAGTACCTGAAGACCGGCATGGCCATCGTCTACAGCGTTAAGAGCAGATTTGAGCACCCGGATGGCTGTTGGGCTGTTCCGCAAAATTTCCCGGCACCATTTAAGCGTTTCCTGCTCTAATATCTCAAGCTACAAAGAGAAAAGGATATAATCAGTCAGCACATCTGAGACAAAATTGTAGCCAGTTGCCACCAATACTACGCAATCCACAAATTTACAGGAACTTGCTTCTTTTTGAGGGTCAATCACATGAACTTTTTTTTTTTTTTTCAGTGTAAATATAAAATTTATTTCAATAAATTTGTAGATATTCTGGACTAATGAGGCGATCGGTCATAGGATAGCAGCATCCTTCTTTTTTTATTTTTTATTTTTATCTTGACATTAAGCAACATATTTCTTGAATATGACCAACTGACAGTAAGGATGCATGTGGATTGCCTAAGGACGAGACTTTCTGTCTTTCAGGTAGGACATATAGGGAATCATTGAATATACAGTGAATCCTTAAACAAGTACAGGCCAACCCGTATGTATAAGACTATTCAAGAATGAGTGATTCTTTGTAGAGGAGGATGTAGAGGTGCCAGACTTTGATGATGGTAAGCCAAATCTTATGAAAATTGAGACAGAAAAAAATTAAGGGGAGAACCTGGGTTGACAAATGTGAGAAAATTTTCAAAAACTTAAATAAAATTTGAATTTATAAACTAGACGAGATTAAGCAGTGTATTTAAAGCTGACTCTTTGGCTGGTAATGATCATACGAGTAAATTATCCTCAATAAAAAGAAAAAGACCATATTAGTAAAGACACCAGATTTGCATTTGTACAGTCTAGTCCCTGAGAAGTGTTAGTATAAGAGACGATACAGGAAACTAGTGTTTTCTTTCGCGAACTTACTGGCACTACCACATTTATGAGTCCCATTTTCTCTGCTTCATAAGCAGTGTAAAATCGCGAGAGGAACCACATTTCTCGTGCTTTCTTTGGTCCAACCTGGCCAAACATGAAAACATGCAGTAGAAAACATAATAAATAGGTAGTATATAAAAGGATTCATTGTAAAAATATGACATATAAAAGAATGATTAGTTTCAAAATTATCCTTTGTGATGAAGTAAACACTCGACATATCATCTGCAAGAACGCTAACAAGGAGGCTTGCTATAATAACATCAATACTGATTCTCTTTGCAAGAGGTAGCCATATATCATGAAACTCACCTACCTCAAATTTTTAGCTTACCAAGCGGGACATGATCGAGGAACCATAACCAGCATCGAAGCTTCCAACCTGCAATAAGACATTACAAAACAAAAAAGATCAACAATGATGTTTATTCAAAATAACTAACAATGATGTTTATTCAAATCGAATGCATGCTGATGAAACATTTGGGAACATGGTGACAGTCAATTTGATTGAACCTGACAATATATCACACATCAAGATAGGAGAAACCATATCACTACTAATTTATTAACTCTTCAGTAATTATGTTGTTATAACTCATAAATCCTGAATAATGTGATTCCAACTATTCTCCATAAAATTGAACTTTCTAAATTTATGATTTTCCAAGAGTCCTGACTGGTTTGTTTCACTGTCAACGCTTCAAGACCTTTGTATCTTCCCCTAACTAACTCGCACAAAAGAGACTATATGGAGTAATATCCATACGAGTTCAATAAACACGGTAGTTATTGATCCCCAACATCACATTTGACATGATTCATGACTGAGATTTCCTACAAGCTGTTTATTACATAGATGGAGCCCAACAATCATGTCTTAATACCAAATATCCGGATATATCTGCCTAAGCACATGCAATAGTGATGACTTTTAAAAGTAGAGATAACTCTGCACACCCAGGAAATATGATTTTGGAAAAAAAGAAAAAAAAACCACTTGCATAAGAAATGCCCGTATGTTACATGTAGCTGATTTTTCACAAGTTGTCTAACTATAAGGTTAGTAGATACCTCACATTTCCAACAATGATGTTTATTCAAAATAACTAACATTTACTTTATTCACAAACAGACAAAGTATTCTTCAGGAATGATAATAATAAAGATATGATAGCCACCTTAGGGCCAGTCTGACCAAAAACTGCATTGTCAGCTGCAATTGTTAGATCGCAGACCATGTGTAATATGTGTCCACCGCCTACAGCATAACCTGCCACCTAATCATAAATAAGAGTGTCAATTATTTAATTGGGAAAAAAAGAGAGGAAAATTTAAGCATACAGAATATTGAAAGTGATAATCATACCATCGCGATGACTGGTTTAGGGAGACGGCGAATCTGTACCTGTAAAAAGACGATAGCCCGTAAGTATAATTTATTACTTACTGGATGACTGCTCATTAAACTATTGAAGCAGTCAGATGGAACTTACAGAAAGATGTAAAGTAGCGAGCGAATCAAAATAGCACAGTTTTCACTAGAAGATCCTCTTATGCGGAAAGGTCATCGTCAAAAGAAGATCAGTCTTATAATGGCAGAAGATGTTTACTATCTTTATACTAACATTTTTCTGATCGACCCTCTTCTCAGACTATTCCTAGAACAAGGCATATGTAAGTACACTTATTATGAGGATATCGTCCACTTAGTAAAAGTATGCAAACTTTCCAACAATCAACTAACAGATCTGCAAACAAAGAAAAGGTGACAAAATTCAATGCAAAAACATTGTGTTGCAGACTGAAATAACAATGAAAGCTCAGCGCATCGAAAATATCAGAAGTACTTAACGCAACTCATTTGTCATGAACAATATGCGCAATGATTATAGACTATAGTCCTCTAAGAAACACATTTTTGTCGTAAGCCTCACGCAAGAATCATGATGGCCTAAGTCTCATTTACTAGTATACAATTAAAGAAGAGGAACAACAGGAAATCTATGAAAATAAGAACAAGGATATCTACCTGAAGATCCAATACATTCAGACGACCAAAACTGTCAAAATCAGCATATCCATCAGAACTCCTCAATGCTTGGTCACCACCACTGCAAAAGGCCTTGGTTCCCTAAGTTAAAAGTAAACAATGGCATTGGCATAAGAGTTATTATATGGAAAAGGTAAAGTAATTATTGATGCTTTGCACTCCTATGGAGGCTGCAAAATTCAAAGTTGGTAAGGTATTCCAACGGTAGCCATCTGCAGAGAAAAGCAGAAAAGGCTAAAAAGGCACAAAAAGGTATTTTCCTGAGCTATCAGTCAGAGTTGCTCAGTCCTATGGAATTTATATCACAAACATTTTAATTCTTTTTCTCAATTCACATGAGGGTGTGTGTATGCAGTGAAGTTCCTAGTATTTATTGTGGAACTTAACAATCACAAAATTATAGTATCAAATTGAAGAATTTAAAAATTGAGATCTAAAAACGTTTATCACAAGGCCATCTATTTAAATATCATATACCTTTCCTGTCAAAATGACGACACCAATTGTACTGTCATCCCTAGCATCGTTGAATGCACGCATAAGCTCTTTAACTGTTAGGGGCCGGAAAGCATTTCTTCTTTCTGGACGATTGATTGTGATCTGGAGAAATAAAAGAAACAAAAGTATAAATATATAGATCCAGGACTTTTTTTTTTTTGTAAGAAAGATCCAGAAAAGTGCAAAATTTAGATAACTTACCAGGCTACCAGATGTTGTATCAACAAGTTTGAACTATCCTATGAAATATGAGAATATTTTTCATCATACAAGCATTTTTTTCCGAAGGAAATCATATAAACAAGTTCAGGGAACATCTATTGCTTTAGTCATTCGCAATTTTAGTTCTTAGACTAACAGATTATACTATACACAGAAATTGGACATTATGTTTCCTATTTTGTAGTTCTTCATGTCAAATAATCAAAAATCACCAGAACATGTGCAAATATATGCACATTGGAATGAAATTGAATACAATGAAATATACCAAAAGAAATCAACAAACATTGTACCTGGAAAAGAACAGTGACTGTTAACAACCAAAATGACACTGTCCATTTTGGTACTCGCTTATATCAATATTGATGTTCACATAGTACGACTGTCAAAATTAGCCAGGATATTGTGCAAAAAGTTCCCATTCCCCCCCCTTTTTTTTCTTTTCTTTTGATACCTTAGGCGAACGTTTGAAGAGCATAAGAAATAAAGAATGGGAATCTAACATTAAAAAAAAGGGTAATATAATCCATTTTGAAGTAAACCCCTGAAGCTTAATTTGCTCTTATTTGCATTTTTCAATTTGAGTTTAACATTTCAAAATAAGGAATACACTTACATCTCGTTCAACAAACAGTTATATATTTAACGGAAAAAAAAAGAAATCGAGAACCATCTCTATTACAATACCTTGGCGATCCCTTCCCCGAGGGCTTTCTCATAGATAATGTCGACGAACCCCTTCCCCGACTCATCATCGCACACCTCTCTCCACGCGGCCTCCTTCGCCGAGACCTCGCCATGGACGCGCCTGTAGCTGTCCTCGGCCGAAGCCACGGATCGCACGATCGGAGGCGCGGGAGAGAGGGGAGAGATAGAAGGGAGGAGGTGGCTGGCGATGCGCGCCACTCTCCTCTCCACGGAGGTGAGCTCCTTCCTCTTCTCGGGGTTCTTCGCCATGGGAGGAGCTCGGTAGTGCGAAGGATAGAGGGGGTTTAGGGTTGCGGGAGGAAGAGGACGAAGAGGTTGAAGAGGGAGGGGACATTGGCGGGGTTTATCGAGTGTTTCGGATAAGATACGGGGACAACGTGATAAGCCCACAACTGTAGAACGCATAACTTGTCAACCGTAGAACACTTTGAAGTTTGAATTAGCAATTTCACCTTTTTAAATTTTAATTAATTAATTTTACTATCCATTTTTTTTTAAAAATTATTACTTCAAATCAGTCAATAATATTTTAAAGTCAATTTATACTAATTAAATTTATAAAAAGTTGACTGGCTCTGATTAAATAAAATAAAAAAATAGCTAATAAAAATAAAATTATAAAAGATTAAATAGTCAACTCAAAATAATTTATAGTTTAAATAAATTATATATATTTTTTATCTTATTTTAATTATTTTCTCAAGAATTAAAACTTGAGAAAGCTACTGTTGTGGTTATTATCAAGATTGCTTCTCGAAAATTTAATTTTTACTCACAATTTTATATTAAGGGTTTGTATTCTTAATTTTTTTAGAAAATTTTGAGTGTGTATGTCGGGTATAAAGGTTTACAAATTATTTCATGAGGTAGCGTACACAAATATATATTTTTATGTATTCGATATGTTCGTAATTATTATTATTATTTTTATTATAATTAATTACTTTATAATGTATTTGCTGAATAAACAATAATAATTTTTTTTTTAAATACTACTGTTGAAGGTTTATGCTGACCCTTTTTACAATTTAAAATTCAAATGGCTAAGTAATCAGGCTAAGTTATGATAAGGAGGAGTTGCTATAATTTTGCATTTTTTGAAAAAAAAAATTTACTATTAGTCGTTGACAACGTTCATGAATTACTCCTTCTTTAATAAAAGTTTAAAAAATTAGTTTTTTTAAAAGTACAGTGCAAAAAACACCAGATATTGAAAAACCTCAGTAAATAAGTTTAAAAAGATCGTCGAGGAGTTGTGATACAAAATAGACAAAGCTGAGAGGGTTTTCGTATATTTTCGCTCAATAAGATTAAAAATCGGTATCTAACAACCTTGATTGTCACGAAAAGAGCACGAATGGCGAACGCGGACTCCACGCCTCGCCCACGGCCGCCTCCCCGGCGACTCTCTATCTTCACGCCTCTTCTCACTGCGCCCTCTCTCCCTTTCTCTCTCCGCTCCACTTCGCCCTCTCTCACAACCCTCTCCCTCTCCCTGCGCCCTTTTCCCTCTTCCTCTCTCTCACCCCCTCCCATGGCGTTCTCCGCCCACGCGCGCCGCGGGCTTCTCCTCCCAATTCGTCGCCACGACGACTACGGCCTCTCGTATGCCGCTTCATCGCTCTCGGCACGGAGCAGTTGTGCACTCCCCCCCCCCCCCCCCCCCCCCACTTTTTTTTTTGATAAGTTTGGTGAGATTTTTGTGTTGGGTTGCTTCTATAGCCGCGGATCTGCGCTTCGAGACGCCGTTGAGGATCGTGGAGTATCCCGATCCGATGCTGAGAGCGAGGAACAAGCGGATCAATACGTTCGATGAAAACCTAAAGAGGCTTGTCCAAGAGATGTTTGATGTTATGTACAAGTGAGTCTCTAATCGCTTTTCAATTTTTTAAAAAAAATTAAATTTGAGATTTTTGGAATGTTCTGAGAGCATAAAACCCTGCATAGAGAGCTGAACTTGCAGTTAATGTTTGCTTGATACATAACTTAAAAAATTTGCGTTTTAGTACGTAATTGTCTGAAACTTAGATTTTAATACTCAGCTACTACAAGCACAAACAGCTCGAGAACCATTGTTTGCACTCGCCTCTCATCTTACACTTCCACTGCATCACATTCGAAACTATGCAAATTTTAAACGGAGAAAGGTTTCAACGAGGTGAGTGATAGATATTGGAGTGTGAAATGCGATGAAAGGCAGATAGTGGAGTGGTAGACGGATATACGAATGCATTGCTTGCAGGCAATAATATCTAGAGCAATTGCGAACAATGGTGAGGTGGGACTTTTTTATAAAATAACCCTGTAAAAATTTAGAATTTGCAAAATGGCCCTGTCAAAATTTTATTTGGAAAACTAACCCTCCTTTCGCAACGCCGGCGCCATGTCAGAATTTTTTTTAAAGGCGATGAATCGTTTCCCGTTTTCTCCCATTTCTTTTAAAGGCGGTGAATCGTTTTAAAAGTGGTGAATCGTTCCCCGCTTTCTCCATTTCTTTTAAAGGCGGTGAATCGTTCACCGCATTCATTAAAAGTGAGATTGTTAGGATTATATGTAGATTATTAGAATTTTTATTTGATTATTAGAATTGTATGGATAGATTATTAGGATTTTCAGGCTGTTAAGATTGTATGAAATTATATGGATAAATTATTAGGATTTAAAAGTTGTTAAGATTATATGTGATTTGTTAAAATTTTTTGTGGTTGTTAGGATTATATAGTAAATAAGTGAAAGGCGGTCAATCATTCACCGCCTTTAAAAGAAATGGGAGAAAGCGGGGAACGATTCACCGCCTTTAAAAGAAATGGGAGAAAGCGGAGAACGATTCACCGCCTTTAAAAGAAATGGAAGAAAGCGGAAAACGATTCACCGCCTTTAAAAGAAATTATGATGTGGCGCCGATGTGGCGAAAGGAGGGTTAGTTTTCTAAATAAAATTTTGAGAGGATTATTTCGTAAATTTTAAAATTCTAGAGGGTTGTTTTATAAAAAAAGTCCGGTGAGGTGCTACAATTAGAATCTCAGAAAGGTTAGGTGAAATAGATACTTTTAAAGTTGAGGCACCCGTTTGCAAAGGCTCGTAGTTCGGATTACCTTTACGCATTTTTACCTAAAAATAATCAGTATATTCTTGTGAGTAATTCTTGAATAAATATTTAAAGAGATATATATATTTTTTCCTGTTTGGCATATGCAGAACTGATGGGATTGGTCTCTCAGCACCTCAAGTTGGAATTAATGTTCATCTCATGGTATTTAATCCCGCCGGTGAGCGTGGAGAAGGAGAGGAGATTGTTCTTGTGAATCCAGTGTTATATAAAGCATCAAAAAAGACTCTTTTTTATGATGAAGGTTGCTTATCATTTCCAGGAATATATGCAGATGTAGAGGTAAGAATCGCCTGTGTTGCTTGTCTACCCATTTTTGTGGCTGTTGTTCTTTGCTGATTTTGTGGTGCAGTGACTTAAAAGGACCTTACATTACCTTTTCATATTCCTTGCAATGCACTGTTTATAATCCTAATCCTGTTATTTTGATCAAGAAATCGAGATGACAATATCTAGATGCAGTGATTTCTTTTCTGCGATCAATTCAGAAAAGCTTTAGAAATTCTTTGGAAACTTAATTCGCAACAACTAATGCTATCATATGTAAATGAGAAGATTGCAGGTCATTAAACTGCTTCAATTCACAGCATCTAATAATAATCCATTGTTGTTGAGAGAACTGCATAAGCCTATGCAAGCCTAGATGGCTAAGGTCGCTATTTTCTAAATTATTATTTTTTCAAAGTATGAAAGATATCCCTCCTTCTCTCAAATGCCAGAGGCGATTTCCTCTAATTTCTAGGACCCACACCTATCCCACATTGCTTCTCCTGGTCTCTTTAGTTTCCTGCTCGAATCAATCACAAACTACTAATGCAACATAAATCTAAAAGACGCAGTTCATCTGTTTATCTACGACTTCTTTAGATATCTTGTGAGGAGCTGCATACAAGCAGAGACTATTACAGTTTGTAATTTCATATAAACTTTTTAATTTCTTGTCTATGATAATTGAAATTAAACAAATAATCTCTGTCGACCTGGACAACAAATTTTAATCAAGTGCTGAGTTACATAATTGGTAAATCTCGAATAATGGTTTAACTTTTTGGTACTGGTTGATCACTTTCTTCCCTTGGTATATTTGAAAAGTGGTACTTTTTTTTTTTGATTTGTGGAAAACTTATGGCCTTTTGAGGTTTGGTAGGAAAGTCTTCTATGATTGCCTTGTGAATTAGTTTTGCTTTCTTTATTTGTATTGTCTCTTCTAGTTTTAATTAAATTCCAATTCACATTGTTTTTCTCAAATTAGTAAACCATACCATAGCATCCTAGATAAGTATTATCGAGTTTGCATCCTGTCATCTGAATGACATCACTTACTAACCTTTCTGATTCAAACCCTCTGATAGTCTAAAACAAAATCAAAATTTCATCTGTGGATTCTTGCATGCAAAATCTTTTTTTGTTTTTTAAGATTTAGTTTTGTTTCATTTTTTGGTTGTTATTCTGTTTCAGTTGATAAGAATGGTAGTTATCATTTTCTCACCTTAAGTGTGATCTACTATTTTGCTGTTAAACTTATTAACAGAGTTGATGAAGGAAATTAATCTTCCACAAATTTTCTTGTTTCTCCGTTCAGAGACCTGCATCTGTGAAAATTGATGCTCGAGATATAACTGGAGCGAAGTTTAAAGTTAGTTTGTCAGGCCTTCCTGCACGAGTATTCCAGCATGAGTTTGATCATCTGAAGGTACTATATACAATTGACGTTGTTGCATGCTACTTTCTCATATTTTAGTTACACTTAGCGTGACCATGATGAGTCTTGGTGAAAATTCACGGATGGGTAAGAAAAATTTAGTGCATATGACTTTCCATCTCCTAATTATGCTAGAAGCTTGATATCGTGGTCACACGAGGATTGCTTGTTTCATTTACTTTTTAATTGTTGGAAAATTCAGACCTGAAGATTATTTAATAGTTTGAAAAGAAATTCTGGTTTACCTTTTTGTGAATAAATTAATTTCCGTATGTTGCAGTTGCATAATTTTGGTGAAGAAATATTATGCTCTCTTTGGTTTTGATCTTGTTTCTATTTATATCCTTGTTGTGGGTTTGCAGGGGGTTCTTTTTATTGATAGAATGACTGATGATGTCCTTGAAAGCATTCAGTCCCAACTACAGGTTAGTATTTATAAGTATTGATTTCGTTATAGATATATTTCACTCGATTAATGAGACTATTTTTGAAAATACATTTTTCATTATTTTTTTTTCCACATGTGAAATGGAAATTTCTTAATTGTCAGAATGAATTCTGGCAAACCAAAGATCTTTGACTCTTACAAATTTGATTACTTTGTGCCTTCATCTGGTCCATTTCCTTTGCTCTTATGACATTAATTCTTCGTGCCTTCATCTGGTCCATTTACTTTGCTCTTATGACATTAATTCTACAACTTCCCTATTTATAATTTCTTTATTTGGCAACAGGATCTGGAAAAGAAGTATGAGAGCAGAACAGGGCTACCAACCCCTGAATCAGTTAGTAACAATCAAAAGAGAAAGGCGGCTGTTGGATTTTCACAACGCTGATTCATTAGCAAGTCCTTCTTCTTGGTTAGCTGCTCTCTCCTTGGTTTATCTTCTATCTACAGGACAATGAAACTGTTGGGTGAAGATTTTACCAAAGGTTGGCTAAATAGAATGGTTTCTGAACCAGTTGGCTATTTATTCCATATACTGGCATCTAGTTGTAGTAGCAAATTTTTACTTTCTAACATGTTGGAACTGCATTCTTATTATTGATGCTTCGGAAATCTTATCATAGATGTAATCTTATTGTATTTTTTGCAGTTATATCACTGTTTTCCAAGCACCTTCTTTTATCTGCTTTATTTTATAAATATCTTTTTTTTAAGTAGCTAATTGTTATAAACATTTGTATGCCTTGATCATGAGGTTTGTATAATCAACACTGTAAGCATTTCTATTCTTTTAATATGATTTCTTCTCCTTCCATATAGGCCATAGTCAGAAATCTTGAGATAGCTTATTTCTTTTAGCTAGAGTTCTTAGATTTTAATTATATGTTTGACATAGATTTTCCTGAATGTTGTAAATTGGCAATTGCATCTGTTGCTTATGCATAACGAAGTGCCAACTAGTAGTGAATGAAATACTTTGATGGATCTGTGACAAATATTTGTCCAATAATACTTCTAGCTAGTAGTCTTTTGGCTGGAGTGCATCTATTAGTTTCTTTTCGGTGAATTAGATTTTTATATCCATTTTGTTTTGTACACCCATATTTCACTCGATTGCCTCACAATTATTAGTCATTAAGTTTCCTAGTTTTTTCCGTACCTTTTTTTTTTACTTATGCTCATCTTGGATTGTGAGAGAACTCTTTGCTATATCTTACTGTATCCAAGCATTGAGACAATTGGTCCGACAGCTTGGCCGTTGCTGCATTAGAATTGTCTTGGTGCAATTTGTTAGAAGGGTAACCTCCTAATCGAAGAATGTTTTGTTATGATCCATATCATTGTATTATTCTAATGGTCAAGTTACCTAATGCAAGCCTCTTTTGCTCTATGACCAATTTGGTATAGATATTGCTGGTAGAGCAAATAGGCATCATAGCATCAAGAGATTTGTTCATATTATTGTTAAGCATGGGAGTGACGGTTAGTTGGAATGGTCGATAATAGGAGTTGGATAAAGCCTTAAAGATGGTTCAACATTTAAAGAATAAAATGAGTGGGAGAGCTTACAAATTAAGATAGTAGCACCCTCAATAAAAGTCTGCAAAATTTTATTCTAAGAATCTATTATGTTGCCAGTTTTAGTTTTTTCACTCTTCAATTGGTTTTGTTCAGTTTGGTTATGTCACATATCTCAAAGGTAGTAATTATGAGATATAAATCCGTTCCCAAGTTATGAGAGTTTGACTTTATGAAATTTTTTTTTTCAGCTGTTTCAGGAACCCACTCATTCTGATATGCTAATATGCAAAGGAGAGCACATTATTCTCTGTGTTCTGATAGTTGTCGATTTTGTTATCCGTCTGCTGACTGATTTTTATTCTTCAATATAGTATATAGAGCAGAGGAAGTTCTTACACCTCTAATCGAAACTTTGATAAAGTAACATCTTATGTATAAAAAGGATTGTCGTAATGCCTATGTTTTTTCAATGGTTATTGGTGCTTTTTTTTGTCTTGTCTTAATTGTCAATTCTATTTTTGAGCTTTTGATTCACCTATGGGGAACCATTTTCTTTCTTTTCCTTTATGTGGCTATTATCTGATTATCAGAGAACTTTCTTCACTGGTAATTTATATCAGACCATTATTTTGGTTGCAACTTAAAAGGATTCAATTATGCTCATGTAGAATCAATCTGTGCTGAACTACCTACCTTCCAGAATTCCATTATGCTCTTGTAGTCACTTAATTAAGAATTCGAGACAAAACATATATATATATAGTACGAAGGCCTCCGTACTCATAAGAATATAGTAGCCCTACTATATATATATTTCAATTTTCCATATACAAGGAATTCACCTTCCCCAAACGAAGCTCCTGTATGCATCTTCAGAGATGCTGAACCCGACACTTCCCTTAAGAAACTTAAATCTCTCTATATCCCTTGAAAGGGAAGCAATGTAAACCATCAGAATTGGGTAACAGTAACAACTGCATACTCTCATATATATTTACCCTGAAGCAATGGTGCGAAAGGGGTCGGAATAATCACAACGACCGCACATAAGTAAACACCAATATCACCAAACTTAGTAAGCCATGCCCCTCAGCAAGTATCGTGATCCGACTGGATTCTGTTGCTCATCGGTTTCCCATTTTGCAAGCAAGGTATCGGCGGAACAGGTTCTGTGTACAGCTCCCCATAGGCTTCCCAGCAGAAGGGTTCATACATGTGGTACTGTTCTTGAAGTGGCTCGAGCTCGACCTCATTTAATGTTATATCAGAGCAAGGTAAATTATCACTGCATGCAAAATGAACTGGTTTAACTGTAAATGTCCCTCTGATGTTCTCGTACGCAACACCTGATACTGCTACCGCCGACGTCTGGTTCTTGCAGGTTCTCCTGTCACAGTAGAACTGGTCTATGATGATTGGTGTTTGGACTTCGGAGACTCTTATGTTTGAGAACCTTACGCCTTGTACAGAGCCCGAGCCGCCCTGCAAGGAGAGGTTGTTTCTTTAGAATATCTTGTAGAATAAGCAACGGAAGGGTATCGATGATTAATAAGAAAGATGTTTAGTGCTCTTTTGGCATTGTCTATGTGGGGTTTAAATCTTACTACCACCCATCCAAGAGTTTAGACATCTCGTTTGGTTTTTTAATATTAAAAAAAACAAAGGATTGATGGCTTGTGTGGAAATATTGGCCCTTAAATGGGTAAGGTGTAAGATTTTTACCCACTTTTTTTGTGTAAAGTAGCATTGCTCTGATTAAAAAGGCACTGTGGGATGATTTTTTTTAATTTTGCTATTTCAGATTGTTTGCAAGCTCTATATCTCTATGGTTTGTTTGATGACAGAAAACAATAAGAGAGAAGAACATGAACCTTTTTATTTATTTATTTTTTTAATGATTTTACAAATTAAGTAGCACTAACAAAACACGGAAAGTGAAACTTAGATTTGTTGATTCCTAGGTGCCTCTGATAATATAGAACTCAAGTGAAAAAAACAAAAGCAAGAACATAAACCTTGCCAGATGTGCACTTAGGGATTGAAATTTGTTTTCTAGGGAATTCAACTCTGAGTTACCTGCCAGGTCTTAATTCTGACACCGGTCATTGTGTTGTGCATGGTGATGTCTTTTGCAACCTCTATATCTCTATGGTTTGTTTGATGACAGAAAACAATAAGAGAGAAGAACAAGAACCTTTTTATTTATTTATTTTTTTAATGATTTTACAAATTAAGTAGCACTAACAAAACACCGAAAGTGGAACTTAGATTTGTTGATTCCTAGGTGCCTTTGATAATATAGAACTCAAGTGAAAAAAACAAAAGCAAGAACATAAACCTTGCCAGATGTGCACTTAGGGATTGAAATTTGTTTTCTAGGGAATTCAACTCTGAGTTACCTGCCAGGTCTTAATTCTGACACCAGTCATTGTGTTGTGCATGGTGATATCTCTTACTGTGATGTTGGAGACACAAGCTTTGGTATTATCCCTGCCTAGCCCACCGATGCTGATTCCATGGCCGGGTCCACAGTTTACATTGTGAATGTTGACATTGGTGCAGCCTGTTTGGATGGAGACACAATCGTCACCTGTTGTAAGAGAAGCCAAAGATGTAATTTAGCAGGCCCTCTCATCCAGTGCAGAATCTGTCTCTTAGTCGGATCAAAGGGTAAAGTAATCCACTGCTTTCTCTTGAAGGTTCTCTTTGTCTCATCCATCCTGATTTAGTTAGTTTTTTTTTCTGTTTTTAAAGAAAATTTCAAACTCTTCATTGCAAGTTGTAACAATTACAGTTTGGTCCCTGCCCTTTCATTTGTTACAATGAGGTCCCCAACCAATACATTCATAGCTATCTTATTCTTTCTGTTAAATTCCTCCAACATTGGGTAGCGACATCCATGTAATCATCATTTAGCTGCCATGCAGACTTCTATGGCGATTATGTGGGGGCATTTCCATCTATGGGGAATTCAATGAAAGGGCAAGATTGCAATGGTATATGGAGGTCAGTCATCAGTGACCTAATAATGATAGGTAGAAGGTTGGGGACCAAATTGAGATGTTCCAAACAGATTGACTCCTGGTCCAATTTTCCTCAACTCCATTGTGTCTGAGAGGTAGCTAGGAAGCTCAGATGCTACTTTACTGGAAAATCCAACTAATGGATAATGGAATGGGCCTGAACAACCTAGACAATTTTATTTTATTTTTTTCCTTTGAAAGTTGAGAATAGGGTGATTCTTTATGAATAACTTAGACAATTTTCAGATACACCAATCTTTCAGAAAGCAGAAAAACCTGAAAATTTTGATTTTGAAAGTTGTAATTTGAGTTTCCAGCTTTATTTTTTGAAAAATGAGTATAATTTTCACCTAGAGATATCTGGTTATATCTTAAACTTTGCACTGAGTTGAGCTGAATGAGGTGAGAAATTTACCGCAAGCCAAGTTACTGTGGTGGATGGTAACATCTCTGGAGTTCTGCAGATGAATTCCATCAGTGTTTAGGCTGTCGCCAGGAGAAGAGATGGTGATGTCGTGAACAAAAACTGCTTCACAGCTATCAAATTTGAGGTGGCACTGCGGACTGTTCTGGATTGTTATACCAGTCACTGTTACATTATAACTCCCGTAGAATCTCAGAGCCTGCAACAAAATTTCAGCAGAATAAGTCACGACAGAATAAGTTATGACAGGATAAGTTTAACAGGCTAGACTTACTGTTGGTTTTATCTGTGGCATCTTTTCACTTAGCTCATCGGTTATCTGCTCACAAATCAACCCATGTAAACATTGTAAGTTCATTATTTACTTTTCTAATGAAATTTGATTCTTAAAATTACAGAATTATTAGAGGTTTTACCAGTAACTGGTGAGATTGTAGCATTTAGGCATGTATCATTGCACAATTAGCAGAGTGAGAATTAGGTTAAAAGTAGGTCTAGTTTGATATCTTTTTGAACCCTTATTTGGTCTGGTTTTTGGTTTTTGGAACAACTTATCGAACTGAAAAAGCTATTAAGTGCTTCAATTAACTCAAACAAATTATTGATAGAAGCTAAAGCCAGGGCAGATGGGCGCTAAGTCCAACGTTCCTTTTTTCAATTTCAAGTAATTAAACAATGGTATATAAATGAGGAATCTTACAGGATCAACATCGTAATCACCCGTGTTGGTCCACCAAACACTGCCTTGTCCCTCTATGGTGCCGCTGCCCCGAATTGTAATTCCTTTTAGCTTGGTAAATTCAAGCCATTGTAGCAACCCTAAGCCCCAATATTTGGCACTTGTCGGAGCCATGATCTTTCCATCTAACTGCAAAGGTTGAAAAATCTCTATGTTATTTACCTTCTTTTTTCTTTTTCTTTTTTTTCTTTTTGTAGATTAATGTGGTTCTATGCATTATTCTCAATCTTGAATTGGTTAGAATGATAATTTCTCGTGTCTACTATAAATGGGATTAATTACTCGTAAAAAAGGTGTGTGTAGTTAGGACATACAAACACTCCTATAATTATGGTTAGTTGAAAATGGTCCTGGACTGTTTTTCCCCTTCTTTCTCTATTCTGAGAAAACTTCTTCAGCTCCTTCTCTCAGTAACTTTTTAACAGAATTCAACAAACTACTTAGGAATGTTGTAAGTTTGTTCTGGAGACCTGAACCCAATGTAGACATTGGACTTATTGATTGAATCGGACGGGTTCATCATCGACAAAGGTATCACTCTTTTTTTTATTGCCATATTGTTACAGTGCAATAATAAATTATTACTATGACAAGGTGCAGCATCGTAGAGAATTTTTGGAGTGGAGAAAACTTGCGGTTACCTGGAAAACAATGTTGGGTTGACAATAAGGTCCGGAGAATGAGATGGGGCCCACAAGGAACTCATACTCCGCAGGTACTAAAACCGTTGATGCCTGCACCTTACATGCTGCCGCCCATGCGGCTTCAAATGCCTGCATTCATTACAAACTCTTTGTTTCTCACTATGTTCTGCATCATATGTACATTGCTCATTTCCTCAAAACAATTAAAATTTATGTTTACGGTTGTTCTTTAGGGTGTCAAATGATAGGAAAAATGCTTTGTCAATTTAGAAATTTTGGCAGCTTTTTAGAGATATGCTTAGATGACAGCTTTCTTATTAGTTTTTTACTAGCTACAGTATAGTTACCATTCTGTCTACAAATTAAACAATTGTTCTCGTGAATTAATTATCAATCATCCAATTACAACCTTTATCTTACTGTATTAGCAAAATGCTGTAGTACAAGTCGGTATAACAATACTCAAAATGAAAATAGTTCTTGGTATATATCTGTTTGAGCTACATGTTTTCATTTTTATGTTTGTATTTATATGTAGGAAAATGCCGGTTTTTCTTAAAATATGTAAAACTCTTGAAAACATTTTACATGGAACCAACTACTTGGTAAAACTGCTTTTCGGCTTGGTTGAAAAAAAAAGAAGGAAGAAATGAAGTAAATTTGTCAATTAGTTTATAGCATGTTGTTATTTGCATAGCATATGAGATAAAACCAATAATACAGTGATATCTACATTTCTAATATATGTAATCAAACTTTTTATTGCTCTTAATTCAGAATGTTTTAGGAACAACTTATCATTTCACTGATACAGCACACAACTTTAAAATAAGGGATTCCTTTTTATTTTTATTTTTGTTGAAAAAACACAAATATTAGAATAAGGAAAATATTATTTTCTCATGCCTATCATGGAAAAACGACAAAGCAAGTACACAAAATCCATCTTGTGACTCTGCCTACGCCCCTGTCTAAAACAGGGACATGGAGGTAAATCATTCTTCACAGTTTTCATGAACAATTAATTAGTTAAGGTATTAAAGCAAAATAAAGAATCCAAAATTCAAGGTTAAAAAATTTTAGTTTTATCTTGTTAAAAAGCTAACACAAAACTAATTTAAATTTAAACATAATAAATAAGTTAGAATCAATTAGAGCATCTGAAAGAACAATGTAGGCCACCTTAGTGTCATCTGTGTATCCATCACCCTTTGCTCCATACTCAACTACATCAAACACAACTCTAGGCCGCGAAACCGGACTTGGGCTTGACGGTGTGCTCGGGCATGGGCTCGACGGCTACCGCCGCTGCCGCTACGGTGGCGACCGCTGCCGCCTCCGACCACCTTTCCTTTAGTTTTCTTCTTAGCCAAGGATGTATAGGGAGCTCTGTTTGCCCTCCAATGCTTGCCTCTTCTCCCTTCACATGCATCAAATGTGGAGCACAGTGCAATGAGGACAATGAAAAGGAGCACCCAGACGCCCTTTAGCCTAAAACTTCTCATCTTTGTGTTTGTATCTTTGTGTAGTGTATCAAGCAGAGTTATGTGAAAGAGAGAACAGAGAGAGAGAGAGAGAAAGAGAGAGAAAGAGAGGGTGAGTGTTGGAGGAGGGAAGGTTAGGTTTAAATAACCATACAAAGGCTCTCTCTCTCTCTCTCTCTCTCTCTCTCTCTAAAAGCTAATGCCACATTGATCCACTCTTGCCCCACAGTTGAGAGAACAGAATACTGAAGTTTTTTTCAACTGCCAAGGAATTTAAATGTCCCCTTCATGCCTTTTGCTTGTGCTATCACATTGAATCTCTTTTGTAGAGGGCTTTTTTTCCATCTCTTTTTGTGAGAATTGGTTGAAGTAATTAGTTCTCAAAACTTCTGACTACCTTGGCCAAGTGGTCCATATATACAGTTTCAATAAGAAAAGGATGCTCATGTCCACATAAAACAATAGAGGAGGTTATATATATTTCTATATAACCCTTTGAAATAATTACTCAGATGAGAATGTTTATGGCATAGATGGTTTGTCCTAATGGTCGGAACCACATAATAGAAAATGCCTTGTTTAATTGTCTACATAGTTGGCAATGTGTACTATGATTAGCTGGTTTTTTATATCCCATTGTTGGTATATATGGATATCCTTTTGTCACATAAATTTTTCTTAGGTTTTTAACTAACATACCTGTTTAGAGGTAGAGAAATGAGTTGGGTAAACTGTAAAATATCATTATGTCATTATAGGTTACTGATGTACACTGACATCTCAAACTTCATATACCGATAAAAATTCTCTGCATTAATAAGAAATTATTTTTAAGTTACTTTTCAAGCGCATCAATTTTGTTGGGTAAGATGAATGGTATATGCTTAGAGGTCTTTTGTAGTGGATTAATTGACTAGTTATTTTTTGTTCATTTGGAGTATTAGTGGGTATTTGGTTGCAAAAGCCAAAAGGAGACACGTGAGTGAGGGGGCATGGGTCCATGGGAGGGCTCTGCTCACAACAGCTCCTCCTGATCACATGCAACGGTCACGGGTGCCAGTAACGTACTTTGTCCACTCTCAACCAACACACACACACACACACACACACACACACACACACATGAAGAGAGAGAGGTGTTATAATTTGGTTTATATTTGTAGTTATCTAAATTGAGGATAAATTCTAATCTAATTAGGGATTATATAAATTGGCATATATGGAGCAAAGATTAAGTTGAAATAGATTAGAATTGAGATTCGGTACAAATAATGAGTTGGCAACTTGCCATTGGTCACGGCAATATTAATTTGAGTTAGACTCAAATTAATTTGGATGAATCCGACTCTAATTAAGGCTCTAGTATATATTATATATAGAGCATTGAGGAGCCGAAACTCCTGTAGCGACCAAATTAAGATGCCGCGACACAATTAAGATCCATCCAAATTAATTAAGGCCGCGTACGGGTGGTGAGAGAGAAGCCAATTTTTTGGGAGTCCGTACCGGTGAAGGAGCGTATGCACTAATTAGTGCTAATTTGGAATCCGTACAGATTAGGTTGAGAGAAGCTCTTAGAGAAGCTCTTTTCGGAGTAGCTTGTTGCGGCGTTCGGACCTAATTAAATTTTGGTCTTTTGAGAGATCTTTCTTGTACTCCGCCTTTTCGACATTAATAAATTATTTGCTCCGTCTTCGCCCGTGGACGTAGGCCGTTGGCCGAACCACGTAAATATCGGTGTGTTCTTTTCTTATCTTATCTTTTCTTGTATTAAATTATTTTCTGGATCTATTTTTCGCCGTTCGGATTTCAACAGAAGGGAATGAAACAGTCATACTTAACTGTTATAACACCTAAGATATATTATTCTGAGATTAGGATTAGGCTTCTGAATAACTTATTCTAAAAATTAAATATGGTGGTGAGAAAGAAGTTTAATTTCTTTTTTCTTAAAAGATCTTAATATTAATAATTTGATAGAATGATATATTTTATCTGCGAAGTAATTTATATTATTATTCTGAAAAAATTATCTGAAAATTGCATATGGTATCTAATTTTAAACATATGTTCATATTTTTTTATATACCAAATGTATGAGTTTATTGAGTAAATTAAGAAAATATATCAAATAAGATATTCGTGTATTCAAATAATGCCTAAACTAATTATATTAATCTATATAAGAGGATAAAGAATCTAATTAATTAAGGACAATATGATAATTTTTTTTATATTGAAATGCTTCTTTGGGATATTGAAGTTTGGTACACACCTTATGTTGTCAGTTTCTTTCAGTTTATTCAGTGTGAATAGCTCCTCGGAAATATATTTATAAGCACTCTTGTTATGCACCTTATCTTTTAAATAATAAGATATCAGAATTACCGACCGTCTCTAGAGCAAGTGGCAAAGGGTTTGGTGGTTGGTATCTGAGACCCAAATTCGAATCCAAGTTGATTTTCATTTCTATCTAAGTTTATTTCTAAATGAAATAAACGAAGCGGGTAGTGTGCTACCTATCTCTCTCAAAAAAAAAAAAAAATTCAGAATTGATTCTAAACCTTGTCATTTCTTGAGGTTATGGATTCAATCTCTGCTTTCGATAATTAACATGTACTTAAATTTCTACATTACACCTAATTAACAGTTTAAATCCCCATATCCATCTGCACCCATTGATTGCATGCACATTCTTTTATATTCATCGTGCACAGTGTGTTAAACATAATTCTAAGCTCATTTTTATTAGATCGATCTTTAATTTGGTAATATCTTCATCGGAGCTTATACATTCTGATTGGGTCCAAGCTTTTTAACAATTTCAATCAAGTCCCTTTTGTTAAAAAGTCCGTTAATTAGTACGTACAAATGTCGACGTCAGAAGCAAACAATATTTGCCATATCAACACAAAACTTCTATAAGAGAATGAAGGTAAATTTTTGAGCACAAAAACGTTAGGTGATCGTAGAGCTACATAGAGATTTAAGTAAACTACAAACTTTGTTTTGATGACAAAGGGAAGGGACTTAATTTGTTTGAATTTTGATGTTATAAGGTCCGGAGAGGAGCTGTACGTAGAACATAGGACTTGGGTATTTCATTTACAAATGAATATCCATTATCAAAATCAGGAATAAATTTCTTGGCACTTAATGATGAAAAAAAAAAATAGAGTGAAAATGTAAATTAACTATTATATTATATGAAAACAATCGTTTATCTCCAATAGTTTAAGTTACTATAGAACAGTATTTTTATTATTTATGTTCAACAGCTTTAGAAATTTCTCATTCTATTACATTTTGTTTGCCGAAAAGAGGTGAAAAGGAAAGCTTTGTATTCAGTTAACGAAAATGAGTACAATGTATGGAGACTCGAATCTTTCGTCACGAGTTTTTTGTTGTGACTTGATCTCACCAGAAGACGCGACGTTTGACCGCTTGGCTCGAGCCGAATTCGGAAGGCCGGTTTCTGATTGTATCTTGGCTGCAAATGAGGAACTCTAAAATCCTGAGATCTGGATAAAAAGCTATGTTAAACTGCTCCACTCTCCGCAGAAAATGCGAAAACTAAACTACTGAAAAATAGCCTCAAAGAGTTACTTATGAATCGCAAAAATAAAAGGTCAGGATCCTTATATCTTTCCTAACGGAGAGCCACTATTATCGCTCATCAAACAGCGGAGATCGAATATTGTCCTAACCCATCTATCCTACAGTTGAAATTTCGTTCTAACACATTCGATACTTAGGGCGTCTTTGGTTCGAAGTCGGAGTCGGAATCGAAAACGGAATCAAAATAAGCCGGAATCAGAATCGGAATGACTCATTACCTAATTTTGTTTGATTTATCACCTGAATCGGAATCGAAATAAATCATTCCCATTGTAGGTGTTTGGTTCAGATAGATACAAAAAACGTAATCAAATTAATATACTAACATTATCTTTATAATATATTAATTTAAATTTAAATTAAATATTAAATATTAAAAATTTACATCAAAATTTTGAAATAATGTCAAAATTTTAAATCTATTTTTTTTAAAAAAAAATTAAACTTTGAAGTTGAGTGGATAATTCAAAATATGAAATTAAATTTTGATTTATTCAAATTCAAACTTAAAATTACAATTTAAATTTTAATTTGAATCCATAAATTTAATTTAAGTTTGAAATAAAATTTGAATAAAACTTTATATAAATTAAAATTTAATTTAAATTCAAATTCATAAGTTAGATTCGAAATACTTGATTAAATTTTAATTTTTAATTTAAGTTCAAATTAAAATTTAAAATTATATATTTAATTTTTAAATTTTAACCCATATTTTAATTAAAAAAGTTGAAAAAATAAATTTAATCCGAATAAATATCCATTCCGTCCGGATTCAACTTCCAATCCGGCCTCCTAGGCCGGATTGAAAAAAGAGAAAATTGGGGAATTCCCATTCCACTCGAAAATCAGAATCAGAATGGGACTCCCGCGTGCCAAACATCTACAAACGAATTCACTCATTTCGATTCCGATTCCAGAGTGAAAAAAAAAGCGAACCAAACACGTCCTTAATTTCTAACTTTGTAGCTAAGCAATTATCACATTCCTCCAAAAGCATCATCTCAACCTCTATATTTCTGGAAACTTGTTCAATCAATATCCATTGTCCTTCACTGTGATTGTTAATGTAACAAATTTGTACACTCAACTTGTTTATTTGTTCTTTTCGCGTTTAGATTCTTCCATTTTAAACCCTCAACACAAGCCAAACAAATTCTTAGCATTAAGACAAGTATTTAAACAAGAAAACATACCCTACCATTGTCCTATTATTCCTGTTGTTGGAAGTATCACAATTTTTCTTTTTCTAGCGTAAGTTTACAAAGATGAAACCGTTTAACAAACTGCGGACCAATCGACTCTCCCTAAAGCAAGTGGCAAAGGGCTTAGTGGTTGGTATCCGAGACCCAAATTCGAATCCTAGCTGATTCACATTTCTAACTAAGTTTATTTCTAAATGAAATAAACGAAGCGGGTAGCGTGCTACCTATCTCTCAAAAAAAAAAAAAAAAAAAAAAAAACCTAACAGCGGACCACACTTTTTTAACATATATGATTTTGATATAGGCATATGTGATTCGTTAAATTTAGTTGTTATTCGTTGATTAAATTTGATTAGAATCAATGAATTTGATACGTACGTCATTATCAAAATCATGTTGGCTAACGTAACCTCTTCTTTTTCTTTTTTTTTTGATACTTACAACATGTCCATTCCCTTTCATAATCTTAGGGATGATCATTTGTAATCCCTAGCTATATACCGTGAGTACACTTAGGGGGCGTTTGAATCGACGAATCTTTAAATACAATATAACTTAAGTGTAGTGATATTTGAGTTTTTCTAAAGTGTAGTTGTTTTTCTATTATTTGTTTTGATATAACTCATACAGTTTAAAAGTTAAATTCAATTACCTTTTGTATTTATTTTGGTATAACTTGATACTAATAAAATTAGATTTTTGAGTTCTATTATTTTTCTTGGTGTAAGTAAGTGAATCATGGAAGCGGGTAGCATGCTACCTTTTTCTCAAAAAAAAAAAGTAGGAAAAACTTCAAAAACCCCCCCTGTGGTTTCGTGCATTCTCACTTTGCTACCCTGTGGTTTAAAACGTATCAATTTGCCCCCCTGTGGTTTCGTTTTTATCTTTTTGTTATCAATTTTATTATTATTTTTTTTTAAAATCAGTGACAAAGTTAAAATTAAAGGATACTAAAGTGACTATTCGATAAATATAGATGGTTATCTGAAGTTTTTTGTATATAATTTAACGAAATATTAACGAAAAAGCTTTCGAAAAGATAAAAATGAAACCACAGGGGGATAAATTGATACGTTTTAAACCACAGGGTAGCAAAGTGAGAATGCACGAAACCACAGGGGGGGTTTTTGAAGTTTTCCCAAAAAAGTAAGTGAATCATGTTACTTTCTAAATATAGTAGTAAACTTATCGCTATAAAATCTAACCTAATAAATAATTAAATCCCTCATTAATTTGGAAAGTAACTCTAATTCATTCTACTTAAGCTGCTTCCATCTCTACCTCATTTGGAAGTGATCTTAAGCTGCTTCCATCTCTGTACGCTCAGTTCAGTTTACTTAATGAATGAAACTGGTAACTTCCTACCTTATTTCTCAAAAAAAAAAAAAAATCTAATTCATTCTAAAGGAAGTAAAGTTTAGGTTTTAAAATTTAATAAATTTTTTAAAGAAAGTTGAGTATATATGGTGGAACTTGAGTTCGATACTTTAGAGAATGAAATCAAGAAAAGGTGAAGTGGAGGTCTAACGTAACTTGAATTACATTTTTTTTTTTGATTTACAACAGAATAAATACCGGAAGTGATGGAACTTGAGTTTCATCCTTCCATTTACACCTAATCAAATAGCTGCTTAATACTTTTATTTGTACATGTTGACAAAAGCAAATTTTACTTTCCTAGAGCCCAATCTATCTATCTTAACCTAAAAATAGTAGGCATTTAGATTTGGACGATGTTATTAGCGGAGTTGATTTTTATATTAAGGGATATATATATTCATTAGATTTGATTATTATTTACTATTTAAATTTGATCCGTTTATGAGAATTCTATTTCTTAATTCCTCTTCTCAAGGAGAAAGAAAAAAAAAAGAACTCCTCCATTAATTACTATATAAATCCTTCTTCTTCTTCTTCTTTTTATTAGATCAATCTTTTGTATCGAAGAAAACCATCACATATTTACCATGAAAATACATGAAATGCATATGATCACCCTCTTGATGGAAATGCAAGAGTACACGACTATCAAACCAAATACACAAATTTAAATATGATCATGATATTTATGTTCATATATGTGTTTTTTCTGTACTTATATTTGCATAATCCAAAGAATACTAAATATGTGTCACATAAATGCGCGTACGTTCTTGGAAAACCGTTATATGCCGATACATGAAACACGTAGCTCCAAAACAAGTGGATTGCAACTCTATGTGGAAAAAGGCAAGGTCTCGGAGACTCTCATTAATGTTGCAGGGAACCCATAGGCCACTAAAGTTGTAATGTAGTGGTAATTTAATTTAATGAGGAGTACACACACACACACACACACACACACACACACACACACACAAAAACAAGAAGCCAATATGTATTTTGTCTTGCATGTTGTATCTATCTTAGTAAACAATAATGGTACTCCTTGCATTTTCTACCACATACCCTTATATAGTTGTTTCTTTCTCCACAATTCAAGAAATGAAAACAACAATTCACATTTAGTGCATATGTATGTTGTATATATATGCTACTATATTTTCATCTCAGTTTGAAATTTTTTGATAGATCCGAGATGAACACTTTGAGTATATGAAGCCACATTGACAAAAGTGTTCCCAAAAACGGAGTACTAGCTATTTATATTGCTAGTCCTAATGACCGTTCTATTATCCTCAAACACTCCCCCATTATTTAGTGTGAGACTGTTGGGGTCTTAAAAACTCCTTCGCAAGGCTCAGTAGCTATCGTCAAGTCCAGTCAACCATAGCTGAGAATAATCAAGTGACGCATGTCCGTGATTGTTTAGCTCCCATAGAACCAACTGGTTGGAATTTTGCTGAAAAATGTATGGACCTTAATTACCTGAACTATCGGTCATTTAGATTTGGCTATTTAAACTTTTAAAATTTTAATTTTACTATCCAACCTTTTCAATTTTTAAATTTGAGTCGGTGAACAATACTTTGACCCTAAAATTTAAACTAATTATTTATTTTAATAAACTTTATATAATTGTAAGAATTATATGAAATATACTAACTAAATCTATAAAATAAACGACGTATTGAAACTTTAAAGTCAAAGTACTGTTTATTAACTCAAATTAAACAAATCGAAAAGATTAAATAGTAAAATTAAAATTTTGAAGAAAATTGGATAGCTCAATCTAAATGGTCTATAGTTTAGATAATTAAGGTCCATAAGTCTTCGCCTAATTATTGGCATTACCAACTAGCTGAGCCCAAATCATATATTCAAAATGTTTAAACCTATGTTTATATATAATGTCACGTATGTTATTTGATGTGAGGCTATTGAGGTATCGAATGTTCCTAATTAATCATTGAAAAGAGCAGTGGAAGGGAATTTAAGCTGAGAGAATTGTTGAATGTACATGTCCTTTTTTTGAAGATGGAGTTGTGATTGAGGAGACCGACCGTTCCTAGCGCAAGTGACAAAAGGGTTTGGTGATTGGTATACGAGATCCAAGTTCGAATCCTAATTGATTCACATTTCCAGCTAAGTTTATTTCTAAATGAAATAAATGAACCGGATAACATGCTACTTTCTCTCAAAAAAAACAAAATAAAAAAAAAAGAGTTGTGATTGAGGAGGGTAACAACTAATAATGCATAGATCGAGGGTGTGGAGAATTGGAGCTTTTAGAAGGGAGAATAGGTCCATGCCTTTTTAATGAAAGAATACCCTAGAGCCGTATTTTAGTGCTGTGGAGCTCGTGAACCCTGTGAGTCTCGTGAGTGCCATGCAATAAGATAAAATAGTGTTTGTTAGGGTTGTTTTATCCCTCTTATGTCCTGGAACGTTGCATCAATAGATGATATTAATCATTTTAATTCTCTCATGACAATATTCAAATTTTAGTAATCCACCAAACAATTTAGTTGATTATTAAATCCCAGTTTTATGTAAAACAAAACCATCCTTTTCATTTGGGGAATTTTAGAACAACCATATATATATGATGGTTTAACTTTTGAAGTTTGGATCTATGTTCCTTAATTCGTGGTTACTAGTGTCAAGTAGGTTGGTCTAAAGCTAATTGTCTCTCTTTTTAATTACTTTGTATTTACGCCCTTACAGTGAAATAACTGAACCAACCGCTTATCTCTAAAAATTTAAATTGTCAAAAATAATATTTGTATTATTATATATTTAATATCTAGTCGGAAAATTCTGACTTTTCTAGTATATATATATAGAATATTCTAAGCACGGGCCTATTTTTTTGTAAATACGTAACCGGTGATCAAACCTCCAAGCTAATTGTTTAGTTGATTAAAAGTCCGTGTACATGACACAATAGTATCTCTGCATATCACTTTTAGTGATTTAGATCTTAATAGTTAAATTATGCATTAAGGGCCAAAATCAAGTTTGCCCAAATAATAATTGGCTACATGTGTTTGTCCTTGTATATATCAAATTATTTATCTTATGGTGCAATTTAAGTGATCGATTGAGACAAGAATAAGAGAAAACATTGATGCGAAAGAAAAATACACAAATTAATAATGTGAATGAGAACTCGTACACATAAATATTGGGTGTACATTGATCATCTACAAAACGTACTTTTATGTTGGCATTCAATTCATTCTTCTGCATCCGATCAGAGAATGAGAAATGTCTTCATATATACAAATCAAACTTGTCCTCTCTTTTCGCAGCTATTCGAGAGACGCATACAATTGGACATGATTTTGTTTTATTAAATTTTTTATATATATATGTTAGTCATGATATTAGATGTCGGAAAGAACTAACCAAATCATTTTAGCATAGGTAGAAAAATACACATTATTTTTTTTGGGTGATTTAGTGAGCCTAAAGAAAAACTTAAGCTTCAGAATTACCGTGGCCAAAAAATTACGTTTTAATAAATATATATACTCAACACTTCCGACCATTTCACTTGGATGTGCTTAATTTATCCGATGGATGAGAAATTTTAACGTGATTTAATTATATATTTAGAAAAAAATAATGCTAAATTATTTCGAAATGCTGCTACATAAATTGTTAATATAAAACTTTAAATAAATTCGCAACATACGCATCCAAAATGTTACCGCGAGAGACTGAGGGCATGCATTTTTCCAGTTTTCAATAGTTAGTACACGAATCTCAATGTACGCCCTCATGGAAAATCGTAATTAAATGCTTCAAAAAGCACTTTTCACTCGGTTAGATCTCCACGTATGAAGCCTCAATTATACATTCAATTATTTATAACCAGTAGCTTTATTTGCATTTTGGTACGTAACAATCCCACACGCTTCTCCTGCATGAATTCGAGGGTTGGTCCCCTTAAAAAAATTAATAAATATAAAATAAAAATAATTAACCTCATTTCTGTTTTTAATCTGCGTGTCAAGGATCGTCAAAAAAAAAAATGTTGGATACGGACAAAAAGAAGCCAATAGTTATTTACTTTTTTACTCCAGGTGCAAACAAGTTAATTTTTTTTTTTTTAACATAAAGGTAGCACGCTACCGACTTCATTCATTAAAAGTATGAATTAGGTTATAAGGGTGAGGCAACAACAAGTCTCAAGCAAGCTGAGTGAAAAAAAAAAACTAAATAAATAAAATAATTCGATGAGATAATTTGCCCCTACATGTACTTTAATTGCTTGATTTTGCTGACGGCTAATAGGGAGTTCGTCGGAGTCTTTCGAAAGATCATATTGTTTTTGACCACTCAAGTAACCCACCAGCAACCTATAAGTCCAATCAGTACATCGCTCTGTGTTTGGCTCCTTTTTCTAATCATCCACGTATCCCAAACCAATTTCACATCGCTATAAGTTAATTTTTGATCCATTATTTTATGTGTTCTTCAAAGTGATAAAACAAGAGTGAAAAGAGAGTCACGGATCATTCTAGAATCCCCTTCTAGTGGTTAGAGAGAGTCCCTCTCTATGTATGTATAAATTATTGTGGATCATGGTTTATAGACTTGGGCTCAACATGAATACATAAATATTATTAGATGCGATATCTCGACACTCAAGAAGCCAATGAGCTAATTTTTATGATAGTTCTCTCATGTAATTAATGAACAATATTTTCTTATAATAATATTGAGTATCGTGACTATTTAATATGGAATTTGATCAGCAATCTCATGTTCTGATACAAAATGAAATAACCATTCACTAAAGAACAGCTTAAATGCTAGAATATTTATTTTATTTGGTATCAGAGTTAATATTTAAATTTTGAAACCTCTAAATTTGAATTTGGGGACTCTAGGTACATGCAATATTTTCTACCTCCCCTCTCTCTCTATATATCTAGAATGGGAGGTACTATTATGCTAAGTTGCTAACATTGTGGTTGTCGTAGGGCATGCATGTGATCCTTCAGTTAAGAGAGGGTTAAATGATATCTCTCTCTTTGCTTTTTTTCTCCTACACAAAATAAAGGTGCTCTCTCTTTCTCTCTCTTAGTTTTTTTTTTTTTTTTTTTTTTTTTTTTTTTTTTTTTCCTCCTAGACACAACAAAGGTGGTGTTGTCCCTATATACACTTTGTTGGTACTAGGCAACATGGAATTTGTGGTCTAAAATGGACTAGCAATATATTCACGGGTGGCCATACAATTAGCTACGCTGGAAACTTTTAAAAGAAAATTAATTATAAAAAAAAATTGTTGGGGTTGGGCTCTCCGCCTCTGATCTCGGCTTATTTATGTCTTGAGCATCTGTCACATATGCTTCGTGGCAAATGATAAGGGTTTCTTGGTGTCAGTGTGCTACAAAAGCACGTGATTGGGATGTAAGTTTTGGAAATTATCGCGTGAGAACCTATTGGTTCACCACGACTTTTAGTACTGAACTTCAGTGGAAAACTTCTCAACAAAAATATTCACCATGTTAGTGGTGAACCGTACGATCCAATAAAATTTTAATGAAAAGCTTTCCAATGACGATGTTCGTCGTGACAGTGGTGGACAAGACATCTAGTCGGATAGAACTTCGATAGGAAGTTTCTCAACGAGGAGAATGGGTTTTTATGCCTTCTGGCATAATTTGATTCTTTGTACGTCGCAGATCGATCTAGATCAATGGGGAGAACCATATTGAAATTACATTTAGGCCCCGTTTGGATACCTCTAAAAACGTAGTATCGTTAAACTATACTACACCGGTAGGAAAATAATTCTATGAAGCGTTTGTAAGAAAAAAAAAAATAATGTAATTTTTGGAGTATAGTTATACTATACTTCAAAAAATAGAGTAAACTTACAATCCACTTTCACCAAAGGAAAAAAATATCACCATTCTGAGCTCCCAAAGATGTATCAATTTCTAGATTTTAAATTTCAACATAAAATTTTAAATTTCAAAATTTAAAATTTTAAAATTCAATTTTAATTTTGATTTTAAATTTCAAATTTCAAATTTCAAATTTCAACTTTCAAATTTCAAATTTCAAATTTCATATTTTAAAGAGTTCAAATTTCAAATTTCAAACTTCAAACTTCAAATTTCAAATTTCAAATTTCAAATTTCAACTTTCAAATTTCAAATTTCAAATTTCAAATTTCAAAATTTCAAATTTCAAATTTCAAAAAGTTCAAATTTCAAATTTTAAATTTCAACTTTCAAATTTCAACTTTCAAATTTCAAATTTCAAAATGTTCAAATTTCAAAATGTTCAAATTTCAAATTTCAAATTTTAATTTAATTTTTAATTTTTAATTTTTAATTTTCAAAATTTAAATTTAAACTTAAATTTTAAATTTTAAATTTATAAATATGTAAATTTATAAATTATTAAATTTAAAATTTAAAATTTTAATTATAGATTTTTTAAATTTCAAA
>NC_033631.1:9705653-9712672 GCF_001540865.1 Ananas comosus | reverse complement strand
GAATTTTTGAATTTTGAATTTTGAATTTTGAATTTTAAAATTTTAGAAATTTAATTATTATAAATACTATGGAATTGTATAATCTGTTTCCAAACAGTTTAAAAATGAAGTTGTGAAATTTTTTTGTAGTTATAAAATTCCGTATTTCATTTAGACCAAAACTATAGAATAAAAATTTCATGTAGTTTTTTAACTATGCATCCAAACAGGGCCTTATTTTCAAAATTTTAAAAATTATTTATTTTAGACAAAACATCAATTATCCCCAACATATCTCAGCAATGGAGTTGGGTAGGTCTGCAGACTACGAGTAACTAATTTACGAAAATAGTAGTCTGCTGGTAGGTCATTTGAAAGGTCGGGAACAATTAATATGACTTTCAGAAAAATCAAGCCGGACCCATTGCTAGCAATCCATAAGGTTAAGCAGTTGAAGAAGTTTTAGGAACATATCTCAGCAATGCGGATCCACTAAGACTAAGCAGCAATGCGGATCCACTACTAAGCAGTTGACGATGTTTTTTTCTTAAAAAAAAGTTTTAAGCCCTCGAGGTTCAGAATGCCTCACCCTTATTGTCTAATTTATCATTCCATTAAATGAAGCGGGTAGTTTTGTGATTTTATTTTTATATTAATGTGAAAAACGTACCATTGAATATATAGAATCACATGCTCTTATATTTTAAGGCAAATTACACGTTTCGCCCTCAAACTATAATGCGCATGGCACTTTGGTCCTTAAGTTTTAATTTATTGTAATTTCTAACTCGAACTTTTTAAATTGTTGCAATTAAATTCCATAACCCAATTTATTTAGCTAAATATATATGGAAGTGATGTATCATCTAAATTATTATTATATTATTAATCACAATGGTAGTACTTCACTTCCACACCACATATATTCTGGCAGATAAAAAAGATGCTTCGTATCCACCACGATTCTCGCATAATCGTATCGAATAATTAAAAAAGGTGGCAACATGAACCAACTGGCGATACTGCATCCTGTGATATTCGAAGACTACATCTTCCTAAAATTGATAAATAAGAATTAAAATTTAAAAAATCAAAAATTAGCATTAAAGTTTTCTTTTGACCCAAAAATGTGTCAGAATTATTATATATTTGTCATACATCTAAGTAGAGTTGCATGTCTGGATTACACGCTAATTGCAGTGGCTCTTGATTTAATTACATTCGGGCGAAAACGCAAATAAAATTACTTATTTGATCAACTTTTGATATCCAAACAACTTTTGGTACACTTTTTTTTTCTTTCTCTTTTAATTTTCCAATTGACAATGATTTGGAAGTGTAATTGATTCGAAGTTTTACTTTTCAAGGATGAAGAAGCCCAGTCGCAATCGCCTTTTGAAACATTGGTTAATAATTATTTACTTCAAATTAATTGTTTGATTTTGTGACCGGCTTGTTTAACTAAAAACATATTTTCTAATGATCAAATTCGTATTATACACACATTGATTAGTTGAATATCTTAATTTTTTTTCTTTCTTTTTTTTCAAAAAATGTTTGAAGCCAAATTTTCAGCACGAAGAGTGGTGACTGGGTCAATTGTTGTACATTGTGGGCCAAAATAATTTGAAGCCCTATTTCCAAGGGAAGTGCAAGTGGGCTGAATACATTGTTTTTTTGTGCTCGATCAGTCGTTTGAACAACTGTCATAAGCAAGTATATATTCATGCATGCGTGCGTGCATGCGCGCATGTCCGTGATTGGATCTGATGCTTTTCACACTTCTGTGTTAAGATCATAAGCCACTTCTGAAAAACAATGGGCGTGTTTGCTTCGCTCTTCTTTTCACTCAGGCTGCGTTTGGTTGGAGGGATATTCCAGAACAAAGCGGGATATCCCTCCAAACACAATGCATTTTGAAACAACCGGATAGTTTCCGGAACAACCCGTTAAGCCGGGAACAACCCGGTAAGCTTGTTCTCCCTTTTAGGGAGAACAAGCCGGAACAAGAGATTTGGGCCTTTTTTTTTTCTTTTTTTTTTTCTTTTCTAGCCTTTTAATTTTTTATACTTTATTTTAATTAATTTCAAATAAATTAAATGAATGCTCAAATTTAATAAATAAATATATTAATATAAATATTATTTTTATGATAATATATTTATACTTAAATTTTATTATATAATATAAATTAATTAAATTTGATATATATTTTATTTTATTAAGTTTTATCATTTATATATTAATATTTAATTATTTTATTTTATATTAATTATTATATACATAAAATTATGTTTTCCTATATTCATATAATATTTTAACTTATTGAAAATTTATACTTAAATTTTATGATAATATATTATAGTTAAATTTTATTATATAATATAAATTAATTAAATTTTTGATATGGTAATTTTATTTTAAAGTTTATCATTATACTTTAATATTTATTATTTATTTTATATAGTAACTTATATACATAAAATCTAATTTTATCATTATTATTATATATATATATATATAATCAAATAATATATATATAATTATATTATATATATATATTAATTGGTATTGAAATTATACTAATTTTTATATAAATATTTATACTTAAATTTTATTATATAAATAAATTAATTAAATTGAATATATTTTTTTATTTTTATGTAAACTCTATCATTTATAACTTAAATATTTAATTATCATATATTTTATTTGTAATTAAAATTTATCTAATTATTAATTAATAATAGGGATATTGCTTATATTATAGCTTTATTCCATTAATATATTATGAATAAAACTTATAGAAAATAAATTATTACATAAAATAAATTATTAATATATAAATATAATATTATTTTAATTAGATTCTTACATAAAATATTATATTATAAATTACTATAAGAAATAATTTTATATAAAATATACTAATATAAATTAATTATTTTATTTTTAAAAATATATTTAGACATTGTTCTAGACTTTTTATCCAAACGCTATTAAGGATATCCTCTAGAATATCCTCGAATGCATCCAAACACAAATTTACAATTGTTCTATCTTGTACCGGAATATTTTCTGTTCTCGGGAACAACAAAGTTGTTCTCCAAAATTTAGTTCTCCAACCAAACGCAGCCTCAGAAATCAAAATCAGAATAGACGATTTCGTTTGTGGATGTTTGTTATGCAAAAGTCTCGTTCTGATTCGGATGTCTCAGTGAAATGGAAATTCCTCAATCACCACTTTTTTTTTTCCAGTTCACTCGTAACTAAGGAGCGGGTACAGTATAAAGAGCATAAGGTATGTGGGATTGTTACACTTCTGGTATTAATTACATACAAATCCATATACAATATTTAATGAGGCATGCACTACAACTAGTGAAATTGGAAATGCACAAAGTGATCCAGGAGGATCTAGCTAGGTGGTCGATTTTGGTTTAGGCCAAACATCACATCATTTGAAAAGCATACCTTCCACATACGGACTCTGATTAAGACGATTTCTATTTCTACGTGTGCGGATCGAGAAGAGCCAGCTATTACTACTAACAAATTTCATGTGAGTTTCAGGGTGTTGCGACTTGCGAGATCGTTTAAGCCTCTTGAATCGTTGTCAAAATTTCACTTTCTGTTTATAAAAAGTTTCACCATAAGTATCTTCTTATTCGTATAAAAATTAGAATTTTGTCTTACACTACAACAAAAAGGTCTATAGCGACACTTTTAAATATAGGTACATGTTAAAAAAGTGCTGCTAGCTAAAATTACCGATACTTTTAAAAATGTTGCTATATGTGGGGTCGTTAGGTATATAATGACAGTTAAAGAGTGTCGTTATAATCTAAAAGAGTGCTGCTAATTTACCAACACTTATTTAAGCATTTAGCAACCGCCGAAACTCTATCTCGTTAGCTGCGGTGGCGGAGGAGGACGACAGTAAAAGCTCTTCGTCTAGAATTTCAGTGGATTGAGTGAAGAGAGAAGAAAAGATGGTAATTGATTTTTCTAAAAGCTCTTCGTCTAGAGTGTCGTTATAATCTAAAAGAGTGCTGCTAATTTACCAACACTTATTTAAGCATTTAGCAACCGCCGAAACTCTATCTCGTTGGCTGCGGTGGCGGAGGAGGACGACAGTAAAAGCTCTTCGTCTAGAATTTCAGTGGATTGAGTGAAGAGAGAAGAAAAGATGGTAATTGATTTTTCTTTTTTTTTTTTTTTTTTTTTTTTGTAATCGGGCCAAATGGAGTGGGTGTGGTGGGTTGAGTAGAGTAATTTTTTATTTTTGGTTGGATTGGGCTTTATATTTAGGCATTAGTAGATACGTTTTTAAGTTTTAGTATAAATGTGACATTTACTGAAAAGTGTCCCAAACATGTGTCCCTATAATCTAATTCTGTAGTAGTGTTATAGTCAAATTTGATATTCTCGATCTACTCCTTTCAGATGTGATATTGTTGGACCGATTTTTTATTAAAATAAAAAGTGTGGACCCCGAGAAGTATCACTGATTCGGAGTAGGATTCTAGATCTTACTCCACCCAGTAGGATTTTAGGCCACTATAATTGGATCTTTTAATCTTGTTTATTAAGAGTTAATAAACTTAAAAGTGAAGGTTTAATTTTGGCCAATATTTCTTTTCCTATCACTCCAATATTTTATATTCGAGCATCTTCTACCCAAGATTACAGATTCCAAAGAGATCATACTGTAGTAGTTGGAATTATACCTAAACTCGATGCAGTTCTAATCAAAGAAGTTAACGAAGGATTAAATTATCTAATCTAATTTAAGAAGAAAATAAAGCCATCTTTAAATTATTAAACAGAAGAAATGTACTACTACAATTACAACTTCACATAACCAGACAAAATTGATATAGTTATAACTGTTATTTTTTTAACTGAATAAGTGTTCAATTTATTTTTTCTTTTTTCATTTTTTTTGAAAAAGAGCCTATGGGCTGAGTGCCCTTGCAATTGCACTTATAATTTGCAAAAGATTAGAATCCTTTTGAGAGGATTTAGGCCCAAATCCTTTTTTTTTCCTTAAAATCAATGTTGGAGTTTTTAGTTCGACAATCAGAGTCCTTAGTAATATTTTAATTTTAAAGTACTTAAAGAAGTTAAAAATTAGATTTCATTAAATGTTGATACATTTTACTTATCGGTCGAGCTGTCCCAAATTTGACTATTTTAACGGTTGATTTAATAGACTTATGAGTTTAATGGATATCAAATAACTTAAAAAATTATGGGTTTAGTGTTTAGGGTTCAAATAAGTTAAAAAATTATCAAAAGAATACTTTGTGTCTTATTGGACAATGATATATAATTTTGATTTCCGATAGAGAGCTTTCATCGCATATTTCTTAAGTCGATTCCATTTACAACGTTTATTTTTCTCTTAACTTTATACATATATAAAAGTATCAAAATTTCATAATTTTTTTATTTTTAATAAATTTTGTATACTCTAAATTATTTTCATAAACATCGAAGCAAACATTAATTTTAAGGAAAAAATAATCAACTTAAATTATTTCAAGACGGTTCTAACCTAGGGGTGAAAATGATCGAATACGGCCAGAATTTTGATAAAATCATATTATTTATTGATAATTTTCTTCAAATATGAATTTAGATGCTAAATTATGTTGAATGCTAAATTTTTATTATTATATTTGCTAAAAAGATATGGATTAAATTTATATTCAAATACAAACTTTATATGTCATATTATATTCAATAAAATCTAATATTTAATAAAAATAAATATAATTTTAACAAAAGCTCATAATAATAAAATAAATAAAAAGTGTAAAAAAAATTTATCTTATCCCTCTACACTATAAAAGCATTAGCATCCTTCTTTTTCTTCTAGAGGTGAAAACGATTGAATCAAATCGGATCATTACCAAAACCATATATATATAGAGAGAGAGAGAGAGTTTGGTTATGCTGCTTGTAAATTTTTTACTGTTAGATCTACTCTTTTAATCTTTTTTATCCGTTAAATTATACTATTCAATCAATCGTCCACTGAACCCTAGGACTCTCACATCATTCTAACCGTACATCCCTTAATTCAATGGCCGAAAATCTACAAGCACCAATAACTTGATTTTTTCAAAAGAATAGCAGCTCAATTATATATATATATATACATATATACATATATATATATATACATATATATATATATACATATATATATATATACATATATATAGAACTAGACTACTATGCTATTAATAGCACCAAGTTAATTAGTGGTGCTTCTAAGTTTTTGGCCATTGGATTAAAAGATGTGCGGTTAGGATGATGTGGGCTGTTGTGCTCTTAGGAGCACGGAGGCCTCCGTGCTCCTGAGCCGTTTTCGATGATTGAATTTTCAAATCGATGATCGGCTCCGTTAGACTTGATTTAGTGTATTTGAAGTTTTTAGAAAATAATTTTTGTGATTTTTTGATATCATTTACCTAGTGATCGAAAGGATTCAAAATCAATAATTTTTAATAGTTGATATCTGCCGTTTTCAAGTTTAACAGTATAGAAGTATTCAAATCAGATGAAATTTTGATACAAATTTTTTTATACTATCTACAACAAGATCAATATTTCTGATCGAAAATTTTAGTGCTATATCACTACTTTTTATAGGATTTTTATTTTCAGCCGTTAAAAATTATTGATTTTCAATCTTTTCGATTACTAGATAAATGATATCGAAAAATCGCAAAAATTATTTTCTAAAAATTCAAATACGCTAGATCAAATCTAGCGGAGCCGATTGTCGATTCGAAAATACCATCATTGAAAGAGCATATATATATATATAGAGAGAGAGAGAGAGTAGGGCTGCTGTGCTCTCAGGAGCACGGAGGCCTCCGTGCTCCTGAGCCGTTTTCGATGATGGAATTTTCGAATCGACGATCGGCTCCGTTAGACTTGATCTAGCGCATTTGAAGTTTCTAGAAAATAATTTTTGTGATTTTTCGATATCATTTACCTAGCAATCGAAAGGATTCAAAATCAAT
>NC_033631.1:9672818-9705628 GCF_001540865.1 Ananas comosus | reverse complement strand
ACTCAACCCTAGGGGGACCACTCAACTCTAACTGACTAATATCATCTTGGCCCTACAATTTTTCATCCAATGGTTAAAAACTTGATAGCAAAAAAAATGTTTTACTATTAATAGTATTCCAGCCTAATTATATTTATATATATATATATATATATAGTAGGGCTAGAATACTTGTAAAAGTATCATGGGGGTGATACTTGTGTGTTTTTAGCCCTTGGATGGAGAGATGTGAGGTTGAGATGATGGTGGTAGGTGGTGGTAAGTGGAATAGTGTTTAATCCAAGGGCTATTAATAATAAAAAAGTAGATCCAATGGCTTAAAACCTAATAGCACCATGATGGTGATACTTGTAAAAGTATCATAGCTCAACTCTCTCTCTCTCTCTCTCTCTCTCTCTCTCTCTCTCTATATATATATATATATATATAATAGGTCTTGTGTGCTATTAGGAGCACGGAGGCCTCTGTGCTCCTAAGCCGTTTTTTACGATGGAGCTTGCGAATCGACGATCGGCTCCGTTAGACTTGATCTAGCATATTTGAAGTATATAGAAAATAAATTTTGCGATTTTTCGATGTCATTTACCTAGCGATCAAAAAGGCTCAAAATTAACAATTTTTACTGGTTAATGTATATCGTTTGTAAGTTTAACGGTGTAGAAGTATTCAAATGAGATGAAATTTTGATAGAAAAATCTTTATACTATTTACTGTAAAATTAATATCTCTGATTGAAAATTTTAATGCTATATCACCACTTTTCGTGAGATTTTTATTTTCAGCTGTTTATTTTGAGCCCTTTTGATCGTGAAGTAAATGATATCGAAAAATCGCAAAATTTATTTTCTAGCTACTTAAAATATGCAACATTAAGTCTAACGGAGCCGATCGTCGATTCGCAAGCTCCATCGTCGAAAACGGCTTACGAGCACGGAGGCCTCCGTGCTCCTAATAGCACACAAGACCTACTATATATATATATATATATATATATATATATATAACATATATATTATATATAGATGAGTTGGAGCCTAGAATATCTCGATAGTAAACGGGGCGTTTACTATCGAGTTGTTTTCGATGATAAAGCTTCCAAATTGACGATCGCTCCGTGAAACATGATTTATACTCACTTGAAGTGTTTAGAAATCAAATTCAAATCTTTTTTCGACATCATTTGCCTAATGATCAAAGGGTTTCAAAATTTGTAATTTTAATGGTGGATAAAGGACGTTTTCTCATTTAACGGCTTGTAAAGATATCCAAATCAATTGTATTTTTGTTAGAAAATTCTTAAACTATTTAAAAACAAGATCTATACTCTTGATCTTGATTACAAGACTCCTATCATCTTTTTTAAAGAATATTCCATTTTCCAGGCCTCATTTTTTGTTCACCAGAGGATAAAGAACAATATCGAAAGTGCGTGAAATTTGATTTCTAGATTTAGTTATAATGGTTTAGATCATATTTAACGGGAGCCGATCGTCAATTAGGAAGCTCTATCATCGAAACAACTCTGATAGTAAAACGCCCCAGTTTACTATAGAGAAGATTTCCTATGCTCAACTCTCTCTCTCTCTATATATATATATATATATATATGCTATGATTACTATACTATTATGAGTATTGGAGCCCTCGTACTCATAAGTTGTTTTCGATGATGGAGCTTCCAAATCGACGATCCACTCCGTTAAATATGATCTAGAGTATTTGAAACTTCTAGAAAATAAATTTCGTAAATTTTTGAAATCATAATAAAGTCCATCAAGTGGGCATAAAATGAACGGTCAAAATCGAACGACATCCTAAAAAAGCATGATCGGATCCTTCAATTCAAGATCGGAGTTATTTACTTTATCTATGTAGTGAATAGAATTTTCTATCAAAAAATTAATAAATTCCGATTCTTTTACACCGTTAAACTAGAAAGTATTCCATACCGGCCGTTAAAAATTGTCAAATTTGTGATCTCTTGATCGTAAGGTAAATGATATCGAAAAATTATAATGTTTGATTTCTAGAAGTTTTAAATACTGTAAATAATGTTTAACGGTGTGGATCGTCGATTCGGAAGCTCTAACATCGAAAACAACTTATGAGTACGAGGGCGATCGTACTCATAATAGTATAGTAGCCGGATCCTATATATATATATATATATATATATATATTATAAAATACGAATTCAAATACGAATATACGTAAGATGCTGAATTTTGACATACGTATGGGCATTTGGCCCAACGATACGGCGCAGGTAAAAGTGAAATATGTAGATCATTAGTTGGGATCGATCACACCCGTTCGTCATACAATGTAATTAAACTAAGGGACACGTGGCAACTGTTCTCGGGTGACAAAACACCTTTTCATGGGAGGATCACCGTTCAAAGGTGTGTTTAATTAGCTTCTCTCGTTCCGAGATTTTCGGTCAATCTCGATTTCGGCTCATAAAACAACCCGTGCTTTAAAAGCCGCTCCCCGCCAATCATCATTATCCAAAATTAAAAGGTGCGAGTATCACCTGGACCGGGTCTATATACCACCACCTAACACACTCTAGTTTTTTTTTATTTTAATTATTGTACCTAGAGCATAGAGATACCCATACTATATGAACACACACACACACACACACACACACACACACACAAAGAAAAAAAAAAGAAAAAAAGAAAGAGAATCAGGAGCTCCTTTTTCAATTTTATAAGTTTCTCTTTAAATTTAACGATGAATACAGAGTTGAAATTTGAAAAGAATTTATAAATTAAAATAAATTTAATTTGAACACACGGTGAAACATACAATTTACCATCTCAACAAGTCGCAGATGAGTTCTTCGACAAAGTTGTGCTTCCATTTTCATACCTATAAAATTTAGTGCTATGAAGTTTTTTTTTTTTTTTAAGACACAAGCACTAGACCTGTGATTATTAACATAGACTCTTTTTTTTTTGAAAGATAGGTAGGTAGCATGCTATTCGTTTCGTTTGTTTTATTTAGAAATAAATTTTACTGAAAATATGAATTATCTAGAATTTGAATTTGAGATCTCAGGTATCAACCACCAAATCTTTTGTTACTTGCGCTAGAGACGGTCGGTAACACAGACTCATTGTTGGTTCTTAGTACATCTTGTTTGGAGGCTGAGGAACACATAGAAGTTTAAAATCTTTGATGTACTAACAAAGAAACTTCATTGAAGTTAATTAGCTAGAACTATCACTAAACAATCGTTGAAACAAATATATCTGCATTATTAATAATAATATTTTTTTAATAATAATATTAGAGTGAATTTAATTTGAGTGAGCAAAAGCCTATCAAAGGATGTGGAGGGTGATTTTAAAAGATAAAATCAATAGAATTTTCTTAGGAGGAATACGAGAAGTTATTTTTAATTTAATAATTTTTAGTGTGATGCATCTCAGAAAATATGGCTACATATTATACCTGATTTATCTCTATAATTGACTATCATCAATGCCCCTTCAGTTAATAAAAAAATAAATAAGATTTTATATGAGACCCCGTATAGCGCTATATGTAAGATATAATAAGACTAAAACTCTTAACCCACTTAAGTATTTTAGGCGGTGGTTAGATACAAGAGGTTAAGAGAGTTAAGCGTACTAGAACGGGAGTAACCCTCGAATGGATGACCTTCTGAGAAGTTGGGGCGTCACAGTTTATATCAGAGTAAATTACCAGCCGAAAGTATGAGATAAGTCTCGACTGAGTCAGAATTATATAACGGAAAAAGTGAGACTCTCATACTGTTGACTGTTGTGGGTAGAGCGCAGCTTACCATAAGATTGGTTTAGACTAGCGAGATAAGTCTCATATCGCCTGACACTTATGAGTCTGGATCTGATTAGAATGTCAGGGCTTAAGGAGCGGGGACTGTAAGATCCCAAATTGTTCTATATATAAAATATAATAGGGTTAAAAATCTTAACACGACTTAAGCATTTTGAATGATGACTAGACCTAAGAAATTAAGAAGGTTAAGCGTGTTATGACGGAAGTAGTTTTAGGATAGATCGGTGATCCCCAAACTTTATTGATTAAAATAAATACCAAGCAGAAAAAGGTGATAGCATAAATTGAACAAAAAAGTCAATATTATTAATTAGATTAAAAAATTCGTTCTAAGTTATATTAATTGAAACAAAGCTTGCAATTTATACGGCAGTTAGCTATAGTATCGGACAAGTAGTTTATTATAGATTTTAACTTCAATGAAATTCGAACCACATTTAACTAGAAGTGTATTTATAATATTATTATTTGAGATATATAAACTCAGTAGAGCAATGTTAATTACCAACTGATAATAGTAGTACCGTTTGGTTCGGGTATAAGCAAGAACTAGCTATTACAAGGATAGGTATAAGTATGGGGATAAGAAAAATAGCGTTTGGATGAAAATTGGGTTGTTTCCGGGGATAAGAAAAATATTAGAAAGTTTTATATAAAAAATGGAGGTGTTGGTGGGAATAACCGAGAACTACTATTCTCGGCTAAAAAATTAGTGTTTGGGTATAAAGGGGGGGATAAGGGCCTATTCCTATCCCTATCCCCTAACCAAACGGTGCTGCGCCTATCGTTTGGTTCGAGGATAAACAAAAAGTGACTATTCCAGGGATAGGTATAAATTGAGATATAAGCGGGGATTAGATCAATTTTGCGTTTGGATGAAAATTGGGTTATTCCTGGGAATAAAAAATAGCTTTGGTTCGGTAAGATGGAATTAACATAAAGATGTAGATTTTATAAATAAAAATAATATATTATCCTCGATTGTGGGATATTTTAAATTTCAAATTTTAAAATTTTTAAATATCAATTTTTAAAATTAAATTTTTTAACTTTGAATTTTAATTTTGAATTTAAAATCTCAAATTTTAAATTCAAATTTAAATGAAATTTCAAATTTTAATCTTAAGATTAAATTTAATTTAAAAATATAAATATCAATTTTTAAATTTCAATTAAAATATCAAATTTAAATTTAAACTTTAAAATTAAAGATTATAAACTTTAATTTTGAGATTATAAATTTATAAATATCTTTAAATTTAAATTTTTAATTTTTAATTTTTTCAAATAAGGGAATAGGGGGTGGAAACATTTACATAAAAACTTAATTATTATAATAATGATATAATTTTTTTTAAACTTCTATTAACTTAAATTTAACTAAAAAGAATTATTATAATCATTTATGTTATAATTTATTATAAATTTTGATTATATATTTAAATATAAATTTATTTATAACAAAAATAATGTATTATAATATATAACATATTATATTTATATAATTTAGTTTTAATTTAATTTATAATTTTAATTAAGTTTGAAATTAAGCATTGGAATAGTGCTATTCCACCAAAATGGTGGAATAGCAAATCCCTTGCTATTCCGGGATAACCGGGAATAGCAAGGTTTGACCGGGATAAAATATTCCGGCCAAATTTCACCCCGTTTGGCCGAATAGCGGGTATAACTATTGTTATCCCCGCTTATCTCCCCAACCAAACGGGGCCTTAAAACTGTATTGAGAAAGAAAAAGGGATTAAGTATCTATTTGATTCTCAAACAATGAGGTCGGTGATATTTTAGTTCTCAAAATTTAATTAATTATAATTTTTTAATTGAATATTTAGAATTACTATAATTAAATTTTATAATCTATTTTATTTTAATAAATATTAATATAAAAATAATGTAAAAATATTATATCAATAATATATTAAAATTTAGTCAATTAAATTGAACTGTATAATTTAATTACAATAAACCTAAATGTTCAACCCAGAAATTATACGTAATGCAATTTATCTAAAAAATTATTTGAATTTTAGATGAGTAAAATATAAAATTTATACACTTTTTTTTTTTTGTGGCACAAGGTAATATTTTCTCGCCAAATATTTTTCTTATTTGTCAAATCTATTGTCAATTCAACTTTTCTTTTTTTTGAATAGTCCAATCAACTTGATTAAACTCATAAAACGAGCGCCATAGAATGAGCCGAATCTAACGTACTATTACACCCACGCCACATAACCACAAAAGCTACGTAACTCCGGGTCTAAGCTCTGTCGACTCACTCTCTGAGTTGTGATATGATCCGCAAAATAACTCGTATCCCCAAAAAAATAAAAAATGAAAAAGAAAAAATGATAGTAAAACGACGTATGTTGTGTACGTAGTCCCTACACTCGGAAAAATCGTCACCCACGTTCGGTGCACCGTGCACCGGGTCTTTAGGTAACTAAACTGTGTACGTGAAAAATTATGAGTTGTAAACACGTGACATTTCTAAATCAATCCCTATGGATGTAGTCGATTTTGTAATAGCTTAACGTATAAATTATCTAATTTTGAAATCTACAGTTTTTTCGGTAAACTTTATATAAATCAAATCATATCTACTAAATTAAATTTTATGTTTTAAATATTAAAAACGGTTTGGGTGCATGCAATAATTTCAATCACAGCCTTAAATCGCAATCCTATATTGAAAAAAAAAATATTAATGGAGGGAGTATTCAAATCTCTATTTAAAATTGCTAAGAAATTTTCTAGTGTGCAGTAAAAAAATATGATAAATATTTTGTATATATATGTATAAAATATTATGTTTTATATATGGCAATAAATTTATAAGATTCTCGATATTAAATAGCCCAAAGATGAAGTATTAATGCAAAGTTTTTTTACTTATAATTTCTCTCACACGTGACATGTTGATTGAATTGTTTCATCCTCTCTCTCTCTCTCTCTCTCTCTCTCTCTCTCTCTCTCTCTCTCTCTCTCTCATGAAAACACACTTTTAACTTTCTCTCTCTCAGCTACTGCTCATCTGAGAACGATCACTCGTCCAATCCAATCAACTCGCGAGTTCCCAAAACTAAATCAAATGAAAAAGGAAAAAGGAAAAGGAAAAACAAAATACTAACAAAAAAGAAATAAAAAGAAAAGATCTCATTGCACATGTCATAACTAACAAAAACCCAAAAAAGTATTCGAAGAGTGTGAGAACATCATGCTTCCCATTTCCCAGTTAGAGACGTTTTAACGTCAAAAAGGAAAAAATAAAAAAAAAAGAGATAGGTTACCCCGTTACACGCAACGGTCACCCAAACTAAGCTTTTCTTTTTCTTTTTCTTTTTCTTTTTCTTTTTAAATTTTTTTTTTCATTTAAAGCATTATCTAGTTGTATAGTTGGAACGTGTGCGAGGGCACGATGTTGAGGCGCCATGAGAGATAGGGCAAATCTCCATCGTCCATCATCGTGTCATCAGAACCGTAGATTGAGAATGATGGGTCTTTATCCACCGTCGATCCGTAGCACCCCCACTGTTGCTGGGACCTTGGTTGCGTGTACGCATTTGCTTTTTCTGCGGCCTCGGACGTGGTTGCCGCAGCTCGCCTCTCTTCTTTCTTGTAGCGGATCCCGCATGCATTGCATAGCGACTGCGTGACATTCATGCATTTTTTTCATAAATTAGAAATTAGATTAAAAAAAATATTATAAAGCAATTGTTGAATATAAATATTAAAAATTCATAGCTTAAGCTTTTGAAAAGCGAATCAGATGAACCAACCGAAAAAAATAATAATAAAAAAGACAATAACTATAAGTGCCACTTGAAAATTTATTCCTAAACAACCGTCAAAACTAGTTTAATGATATAGATAAAACTTGGTGCGAAAAAACCGAAACTTTTAAATGATTGTGGAGGCATCTTAAGATGATCATGCCGACAATCTAAATGAAACTTTGGAGAACATATAATACAAAAGCATATATAGTTCCACATATTAATGTGTGTGTTTATATATATGTGTTCCTCAAAGAGGTGATACGTACACACCTTGGGGCCACGTGGACCGTTCCTCCAAAGCGGCGTCGACGTGGTGTCGCAGTTGGCGCAGCGCCGCGCGACTAGCGGGTCCGCGCCGAGATTCACGCTCGCCCCGGCGGACGCTCCGGATTCCTTGAAGCCCACGGCGGCGGCCTCTTGGCTTCGCTCCTTGCGCTTGCTCACCACGCCCCACCACAGCGTCGACGCGGCGGCGCACGGGTCGCGCCGCGGCGGCGCGGACGCGGACGCGNCGGCTGCGGCGCCGGCGCCGGCGCCGGCGCAGGAGCGGGTGAGCCGCCGCGGCGCGTCGCCGGGGTGCCCAGGGAGAGGGTGCAGTCCACGGCGGCGTCGTGGTGAGCGTCGTACGCCTCGTGCGCCGGGAGCTTACGTGGCACGTGGAAGAGCGCCGAGAACGAAGCTGCGGTGGCGCCGCCGCAGCCGTGCTCTGCCGCGCCGCCGCACCCGTGGTTGGGGTAGTGGTGGAGCATGGCGGAACCTATATATATAAATATATATATATATGTATATGGAGGAGAAGAGGTTGATTCAAGGAGTGTTTGTGTGAGTGTGTGTGTGTGTGTGTATGGAGGAGGGAGCGTTATGTGTATATATATATATAGAATGTGGAACGTAGCTAGGGTGGTGGGTTTTTATACATAAGCATTGCTCTATATATAACGGGAGAAGGAGAGCATTGCAAATAAGGCATAGTAGCAGTAGCATACGAACGAACTACGAGGTTTGAGTGGGCCCGAAGCGTGTGGATTTATGGTACCAAAACACAGGAAAAGCAGTTTGATCTATTGTGTAGATTAATTAATTAATTAATATGGGAGTTGTCAATAAAAATAGTGTTAGCTACTCACTAGGCGTTGCTCGTTGTTGTGGCATCAAAAATATTTATTTTTATATGTATTTTACAAAGGTTAAAAAATTTTAAAAAAATTTTGGTTTCTTCTCTCCTTGACAAAATAGTGGTAAAATTAAATTGACACGGAATAATTAAACAAGCTGCAAACTAGACGTTATTCCGTCCTCGATCTCTCACAAGCGTTGGCTGGATCGGAAAAATTATATCATCTTGAGATCTACCCAACGTAAAATATACTAAAGTTAGTACATATTCTGTTCAAAGGAGATAATTACCTTAAAATATATTTTACTCTCATCTGTTTTTGCGAGTGGGTGTAACAAATTTTTTTTTTTTTCCTACAAGCTGGATAACAATTAGTATCACATCTAAAATTAGATATAAAACTTACACTATCTCAATTCAACGATCCATTGTTCATGCTAGCCTTACCGTACTATACCGTTTATTTTAAATATTAAAAGTCTAAACAATATTGTCTCAATTATTAGATGGATTAGGTATAAAATATATAGCCAATTTTCTGATGTACGAGTATCATTTTCGAAATTGAAAAGTTACATATATAAATGTTCAATCTAAGAACTAGTTTGCCTTCAATTACTTTGCCTATACTTTTAGAAGTAGCAATATATATATGTTGACTAAAATGTTTGGAATGTGAAGAGAAAAAAAAAATAAAGCAATAAAAAATAAAAATGAAGTTCTGAATTCTCAAAATATATGAAAGATTCAACTTGATTATTCTAATTATGCATAAAATATGTGATATTTAAAATATCATTTTTTAATAGTTTAAACGCTTAACAACGACCGATCAATCTTTCACATTGCTTTAACATCATGTTAGGCCCCGTTTGGATATCTCTAAAAACGTAGCATAGTTAAACTATACTACGCCGGTAGGAAAATAATTCTATGAAGCGTTTGGAAGAAAAAAAAAAATGGCGTAATTTTTGGAGTATAGTTATACTATACTTCAAAAAATGGAGTAAACTTACAATTCACTTTAATCAAAGAAAAAAAATTCCACCATTTTGGGCTCCCAAAGATGTATCAATTTCTAAATTTTAAATTTCAACATAAAATTTTAAATTTCAAAATTTAAAATTTTAAAATTCAATTTTAATTTTGATTTTAAATTTCAAATTTCAAAAAGTTCAAATTTCAAATTTCAAATTTCAGATTCCAAATTTCAACATTCAAATTTCAAATTTCAAATTTCAAATTTTGAATTTTGAATTTCAAATTTCAAATTTCAAAAAGTTCAAATTTCAAATTTCAAATTTTAAATTTCAATTAATTTCAATTTTCAATTTTCAAATTTTAAATTTCAAATTTCAAAAATTTCAAATTTCAAATTTCAAATTTCAAACTTCAAATTTCAAATTTCAACTTTCAAATTTCAAATTTCAAATTTTAAATTTCAAATTTCAAATTTCAAATTCAAATTTCAAAAAGTTAAAATTTCNGTTTAAATGGTATACTTTAAATTTCAAAATTTAAAGTTTCAAATTTCAAATTTTAAATTTCAAATTCCAAATTCCAAATTTCAAATTTAAAACATAAAATCTAATTTAATTTTTTAATTTTAAATTTTAAATTTTAATTTTATATTTTGAATTTTGAATTATAATTTTTAAAATTTTATTTTTAAATTTTGAATTTTGAATTTTCAATTTTGAATTTTAAAATTTTAGAAATTTAATTGTTATAAATACTGTGGAATTATATGATATGTATCCAACCAACTTAAAAATGAAGCTGTGGAATTTTTTTGTAGTTACACGATTCTATATTTTATTTAGACCAAAACCATAGAATAAAAATTTTATGGAGTTTTTTAACTATCTATCCAAACAAGACCTTATAGAAAAGGAAAATAAATATTATAACATTTCTATTATAATATTTCATCTACTAACATTATTCTGCGTTGCACTTGTGCAAAATGCAGTGATCAAACTGGCACAAATCATATATTAACGAGTAAATGCTTCGTGTGGGAACTAGGGATGTGTGGAAACTGGGGATGTGGGGAGATCGAAAGTTTTGTCCATTTTAATGTTTTAGTGCGGGAGGGGAGGAGCATCTTAAGCAAAATTTTGGAACTGTAAATGGGTATTGTTATAGCCGTCGTGCATTAAATAATGACAATATACATGGGGCTTGGAGAAGACTAGTCAGCAGTTGTACTATTGTGTCGTCTAATATATATATAAGAGAGAGAGGTTTAGAGAGAGAGAAAGAGAGAGAGAGAGAGGGAACTTATGCTTGCACCAGGTGTATATGTAAATGCACTTATTCTTTGTGCAGTTCATTTAAAAGAATAATAAAAATTATTATATATTGCCAACTCGTGCCGCCGCGCAATCACCGTACTTAAGATTGGTAGTCATACAAAGATGAAAAGAGCATTGTACAAAAAAGCTCACAGAGACTACAACACAGGAAAAAAAAAAAAAAAGAAGAAGAAAAAATATATTCTTTGCTAATCATTTTGTTGTATGATCGAAATTTGAAAGTAAAAAATAATTTTTAAAATTATAAATTCTTACATCTACAAATCAAATAATGAAAATGCTGGTAGCTTAGGGCGTGAGGTCACGTTGAACTGAGTCACTTTGAAACGACAGGAATGTGAGGCCAAGTCACAAAATTAAGATTTGTAGATATTGTGTCTTACTCTGTAAGTAAATGATTGTATTTTGCGTGCACCGAGTGTAGGTGATAATTTCTCTAGATAGATTCGAGAGAGAGAGAGAGAGAGAGAGAGAGAGAGAGAGAGAAAGAGAGGGACGAGATCCTCCGGGATGGGTGCGATGCAGTGAGGGGGCGAGGATCGTACGTACTGGGTGAAATGGAGTACTCGGTAGGATCATTGCACAGTCTCCGTCGATCTCGATCTCTCCAATTAAGTTTTGCACTTTACACAGTGAGTGGTTTTTCCCGGGTGATGTGCATGCATGAACAGTTGTGTTGTGTGGTACACTTCTCTTCCTCTCTCTCTCTCTCTCTCTCTCTCTCTCTCTCTCTCTCTCTTATATATATAGATAGGTAGATAGATCGCTCTCTAGATCTCTAGGCGCTTAGCTCGACTAGCGAAGTCTTTGGAATTGGCTATCGAGGTTCGTGATCGAGACTGTTGTTTTGTTCTTGTCCGGCCCTCGATAAAATGTCGATCCAACCAACCACTCATTTTTCATTTTAATTACATTTCAATCTCCATGATCTGATCGATTTGAACTGTATAGACTAATTTGATTCGTAAAATAAGAACTTATTTGGTGTTATTCAAGAGATCGGTCTAGTAAAACGATTTAAGAGTAATAGTCTTGGCAACATATCCTCACTTACGTCGACAGATGTGAGAATCAAACCTGAGATTTCTTTTGGAAAAAAAAAAAATTAGGGCTAACTTCATATATGTCATGTTACTTAAAATATTGATTTAGTAGAATAGACATAGGGCTTGCGCTTAAGCTGAAGTAAGACGTGAAATGACATTAGAATTATTGAAAATAAAAATTTCTAACTTAATGCATGTAATTATGATAGAAATACTAATTCAATGCTTCTTTGAATAAAAATGCTATACTTCATAAAAACTAATACATGATAATGAATCCAAGACTCCTTAATGAGCCGTCATTGGAGAGCTCCTCTCTTTCTGCTTAGATGGTACTTTTTTAGAGAGTACTTATCAAATATCAACATAAATAATGCTGAGCCCTCATATTGGTTTATGCAGGAAGCTTAATTATATATACACTAAATATTTTCTAGCGCATCAACAGTAAGAAAAAGCAACATTAGGACAAACTCACAGCATTTTCTTTCATCAAGTTGCACCATGTTTTTTTCTTGAAAAGTACAAAAAAAAAAAAAAAAAAAACATACAGTTGCACTATGCGATCTGAAATAGTTGCTATCAGGTTTATGGTGGAGATCGAAGAATAATTAAGACGAAGGCATTGCTTCAAATATCGCTAACAAAAAATAAAATAAAATTATAACTTATTTGGTATTAAAAACTTTAAATTTAATTAAAAATTAGAAGTCTGATTTTGCTTGTTAAAGTGGGATAACGTATTTCACCTAAAAGGTGACTAATCTTATTTCAAATTAAATATTAAATATGCATCCATTCTCAATATTTAATTATACTATTCATCCACAAAATTAAAGAGACATTTGAATAACACGTTCACACATTCAATCAGAACCAATACATTTCGTCAGACTGATCCTAACTAGTGTTCGATTGATTAAGATTTCAAATTAAAATTTTCAACTCGTTTATTAAACAAGTGATGGATCACGAGCTTCTTTTGTTTCAAACATGAATTAGATTGTGAACAATGAGATGAATTGTTAGCCGTACTGATACACGAGGTGCATGCAATAATTAAGTCGACAATTAGTAGAGTGAGAGGGAGTGTATTTGTAGCCTCTACTAGGATCGGTGGATTTTGGGGGAGGAGGAGGCACAAGAAGCAATGAAGGGTCAGGGGGACAGGTGGGCTTGGGTCATCGAGCGGTCAAAAGCACCCACGTGACTACTGGAACAGTCTCCCATATAAAATCTATCTACACATTTCTCGGATCACGAGGCACGCCAATATATATATATATATATATATATATTTATATTTAAATACCACTCTTTTAGCTTCACCTTAATGCTCTATATTTTAAAATATATTAATTTGTATTAATTCTGTGATTTTATTTTTTCTTTTTATCAGTTCTTTCGTTAAATCATATATAAAAACTTTAGATGTCTTATCTATGATTTATCGAATATTTATTTTAGTACTCTTTAATTTTAATTTTGTCACTAATTTAACGAAAAAATTAGAAGATGAGATAATAAAAAGAAAAAAAAAATCATATAGTACAAAATAGATATACTTTATATCATACGGTACTGAAATGAGAAAGTGTGAAACCATAAGTATGATATTTGAAATTTTTTTATATATATATATATATATATATATGCACATTTTTATAAGGTAAATGAATTATAAAACAATGGAGAGAGGGAAAGAAAAAGGAATATAACAAGACACGAAGTGAGACCGAATACGATGACGTGCACCGAATCCGAACCGGCTCGCGCCCACCCTTGCGTCATTAACACTACAGGAATTAATTGCTTGGGCTTGGTCTAGTAGACCTGGCCAATAAAATATTGTAATAATAGATAATTGAAAATTTAAAGGTTTTATGTGGAAAATTCGAGTTTCACGCAAAGTTTGGTAGTCTAAATAATATTTTACCACAGCTTCAGTAACTGCATTGTTTAGTATATTACATAGTATTATATGTGTACCACTATATAAGTGTATTTGTTTCAACAAAAAAAAATTAAAGGCATCAAATTATTTCCGCTAGCTTGTAAATATTTACTTTCGTTGTTTAATTTACCGTCAATTAAAATTGCTTAAAATTTCATTTATTCAATCTTGTGTATTTGACTTTGCTTTGAATGATACTGAAGTTAATTACGGAACAGAAAAAGATAGAAACAATAATAAAATATTAGGTGTTGTAATTTTTTCACCTTCTTTTGTACACTACACAAAAATTAACATTTTTTTTTTTCAGTATTTAACGATGTTTAAAAACATTTCAAAATAATCTACCGTCGCATTTGAAAGTATCGGCAAATAAAAAGTCATCATCACATATATACAGTTGCTTATGCTAATTGTTGGTAAAATAAATTCCAATATTTTTAAGTGTCGAAAAAAGTTAAAATAATAGTAAAGTTTATCATCCAATAAATTAGTTTGATATAATAGACGGTTCATATGATAACGTTTTTTGAAGCATCAATATTTACTATATTGTAGCAATGTTTGGAGACGCTTTTCCTAATTGGTGTCATCTAAAAGACATCCTTATAATGAAATTTTCTTGTAATGTGTGTTAGTGTGAAAATTTTAATTAAAGCAAACAAAAAATGGAATAAATACAGATTCAAAATCATTGAATTACTATTAAACAAAATAATATATATGAACTTCAGTTCAATTCAAATTTACTTTTAATGTGAAAATTACTTATAGGTATCGGATCATTAGTACTAACCATTAATCTTAAAAACTCGAGTCATTAAAAAAATATAACCAATTCAATTAAAACGTACATATACAGAGTTCGTGGGTCTCGATTAATTGTAAGTCGACCAAATCAGTTTCATGCTATTTTGAACATAACTCGACCTAACTCAATCTCCTGTCATTTCAAATGTGACTCAATCGAACAGAACCTGCCACCATAGTATTGAATATTGGCCTATTTATGCCAGCAGGCAAACAAACTAGCCCTAAATCATGTATGTCCAACCCCACTTGGAGCCCATATAAAAACTACAAGTTCACCAAATAATATTAACAGCTTGATAAGTCATTTATTGTTTAACTTGCAATAATACATACCAAAATGTGTACAAATTTGACTTGCATTGCTTAATTAGCACAAGTGATTAGTAACATCTCCAGTGGTAGGTTTTCAATTGAAAAATGCTATATCTAAAATTGAAAAAGGTTGTAGAATTATAATTTTGAATCCAAAGGTTAATTTAAATCCTCCCTTTTAGAGTTTAAACAATTCCTNTCCAAAGGTTAATTTAAATCCTCCCTTTTAGAGTTTAAACAATTCCTTTTAAAATATTACTATTTTTTTAAAAAAATGAGAAAAAGACTGACTGCTAAGAAAAAAATTTGGTCTTTGGATGGTGAAACCTTTAAGAGTTAGTTGTAGGGCTAGCACAACTCTTCCGAACTTAATTTGCACAAAACAAATTTCAGAATTTAATGTCAAATTTAAAATTTTGAATCTGACATTTACATGTCGAACACCGATCTATATATTATGCTAATATCAACACTGGATGAATGTTACAAGTAACACAGCTAGCTTTTAGGGCTTGCTTAGATGCACAAATACTATATTTAATATATATCTTTTTTAAATATATATATATATTTTTGAGAGATAGGTAGCACGCTAGCTGCTTCGTTTATTTTATTTAAAAATAAATTTAGCTGGAAATATGAATCAACTAGGATTCGAACTTAAGTATCGGATACCAACCATCAAGCCCTTTGCCACTTGCTCTAGGGACGGTCTGTTGGTACCCGAGACCCAAGTTCGAACCCTAGTTGATTCACATTTCCAGCTAGACTTATTTCTAAATGAAATAAACGAAGCGGGTAGCGTGCTACCTATCTCTTAAAAAAAAAAAAAATCTTTTTGAATTTTGCACTATTTTATAGAATTAGGCTAGAATACTATCAATAGCACCAAACTATTGGTGCTATTAGTTTTTTAGCCTTTGGATTGAAAAATGTACGGTTAGAATGATATGGGCCCTCTAGGGTTGAGTGGATGGTTGGTTGAATAATATAATCTAATGGGTAAAAATAATTAAACGGTGGAAAACACCAAACTTTTGATACTATCGATAGTATCGCAGTCAGACTTCTATTTTATATGTGTAATATGATATATTATATTTACCAAATTATAAATGTTAAAATCTTCCAAAAGCACCACGCATTCTAACGTGCAGATACAAATACCGAATAAATAAGATGTTCGTTAATTTATCTAAACAAATTGATTGATTATTGTCTTTAATTAATTGAAAACAAGAAAAGGGAAACGAACGTAAGAAAAGAGAAAACAGGTTGGAAAAATGGACGGCATGGAATGGCTTTTGTAATCATTAGAAGCGCTTCAAAAGCACCGAGCCGAATCATCATCCGGTCTAAGGACCAATCCCTCAGCCTTATTAGAAGATCTCGTCTTTTGAGCTTAAAGAGAGAGAGAGAGAGAGAGACAACGAGAAGATTAAACAAAATAAAAGAAAAGTGAACTCAATTGAATCAACTTGAATTGTCTCCTTATCAACGTATCATCACTCTTTATGCATCTTAGATCTCTGTCGAGCTAATCATTCTCTCTCTCTCTCTCTCTCTCTCTCTCTCTCTATATATATATATAGAGGTAGGCTTCTATACTTTCGAAAGTACGGAGGCCTCCGTACTTGTAGATTATTTTCGACGATGGAGCATCTGATTCGGCGGTCGACTCTGTTAGACATGATCTACACTATTAAAACTATTTAAAAATCAAATTTCATAATTTTTTAATTTTTTTTGCCTAGTGAATGAGTAAGCTCAAAATAAACGGCTGAAAAAAAAAAACCTTATAAAAAATAATAATAAAAGACTAAAATTTTAAATTGAAAGTATTATTCTTGCTCTTAATGTTAAGTAGAATTTTTTATTAAAGTTTCATATAATTTGCATTATTCTGCACCATTGAACTTTAAAACGCGCTACATTGGCTATTAAAATAGTCATTTTTAAGACTCTTTGATCACTTGGTAAATAATGTCAAAAATTATGAAATTTGATTTTTAAATAGTTCTAATAGCGTAAATCATGCTTAACGAAGCTGATCGTCGAATCATATGCTCCATCATAAAAAATAAAAAAAAAACTTATAAATATGAAAATATTCGTACTTTTGAAAATATAGGAGACGTAATCTATAAGTTTATAGAGTCCGGCTGCTATGCTATTAATAGCACGAAGCACTTGGTGCTATCAAGTTTTCCGCCGTTAGATCTACCCTTTTGATCATTTTCACCCGTTAGATCATACTATTCAACCAACCACCCACTCAACCCTAGGGGGCCCACATCATCTTAACCGCACATCTCTTAATCCAATGGCCAAAAACTTGGTAGCACCAATGACTTGGTGCTATTAATAGTATATTAGCCCAGTTCTAAGTTTATATATATATCAAGGAGCGCTTTTTCCACGAGCTGTTATTGCTTAATTTGCTGGAGCACTTTTCCCATGAGCTAGCTGTATGTTAAACTACGTCCCTTTCCAAAGTCAAAAGGAGAGTAGAGTGGATACGAGAGAAAGCGAAAGGTGGCGGAGGAGACATCATTCTATTTGTAGCAGGGGAGCAGAAGTGGTCGAAGTGCTCGATCGTCGACAGGATCGGCTTTAAGCCTTTAACCCCCCAACTAACACAACACGCATCTCATTCATGTTCACTAGGGTGTTCCCACGTGGCACTTTAAATAGATGTAATATTGCCTGAGTAAAATAAATAAATTATAATTAGATGTAATATACTTACTCAAGAGTGAAGCTAGCATGCTTATGAAAGTACGGAGTTCTTCGTACTTTCAAGTCGATTTCGATATTAGGACATCCGAATCGACATCAGCTCCGTTAGATTTGGTCTAAAGTATTTGAAATATATAATTTGCCTAGTGATCGAAAGAGCTCAAAATTAACGGCTAGAAATAAAAATATTACAAAATATGATGATATGATATTAAAATTTTAAATCAAAGATATTGCTCTCATTTTATACAGTATAAAGAATTTTCTATTAAAATTTCTTGTGATTTGAATATTTCTACACCGTTAAACTTGCAAACGGCTCACTACGGTCATTAAAATTATTGATTTTGAGCCCTTTCAATCACTAGGCAAATGATATCGAAAAATCACGAAATTTATTTTCTAGATACTTGAATATCAAGTTTAACAGAACTGATCGTCGATTCAAAAGTCGTACTTCCAGAAGCATACCAGCCTCATTCCTTATTCTAATCATATCGAAATTAGTTTTTGCAATATCCGACAGCAGAACAATTCAGATGTTTGAATTTTTTATTTCTTATTTCTAGCCATGTAAAGTTTTTCTTCTCTTCTCGGTCACTGTCGATGTCGTGGTCGTGGTGGTGGTGGTATATAAGTAAATGATAGAGCCTGCTAGGACAAGCATATTATAAAAGATGTTACATCAAGCATAATATATAATAGTACAATAAAAGCGATAAATTAAACTAATTAATAAATTTCTACAATAATAAAAATAATTAAATAAATTAAAACTGCCCCGAATATAATTTAAACAATTAATGCCATAGAGGTATAAACAGAACATTTTTAAAATTTAAACTTGTACGTGCCGGGCCACGGCCCACAGGCCCATGCCCATGCGTGGCCTACGCGGCCCTGGGCCCAAGCATGAGCCCGACCCAGATGCCCACACGTGTTTGTATTTGTGTGTTTGTGTTTGTACTTGTGCTTGTTTGTGTTTGCGCGCGTTAAACTGCGCAAAGCTGCGCCTTCCCAAAAATTAAACCATACTAATGTCGCAATGGGATCTATATTATATACATCTATCGATAAAACAATGAAGAAGTTCATTTTTAAAGCTAAGGTTTCGAATTTCACGGAAAATGTATATAAAACGAAACCGAACAAATTAAATATGGTAGATCTAATCTTAAATTTTAGGCCATATTAAATGATTCATCATCATAAGAATAATGCCAGAATCATGCAAGAAAATAATGACGACATTTTATGTAAAAGTATTAGTACAAGCTATATAGATTAAAGGTGAAAAAAAATATGAAGACTATGATACCAATTGTTAGAACTGTAGAGGAAAAACTTGCAACGTGAATATCATATATTTCTACGAAATCAAGATCTGACGCTTGTTTTATTCTTCAAAAACGATCCCAGAGGGATGTGAGAGATGTATTTTTTGAGGAAGAGGAGGAGAAATTTTTTTTACGTTCTATCTCCTACGTAGAGATCTCATAATATTCTCATCTTCTGATAATAAATATATGAGGTTAATTAATAATCCATAACAAAAAAAAATGATTATTGTGATACAATTTGCCGAATATGGACACACCACATCACTTCAGTAAGGAAGTTATGATACATATAATAGTATATAGTATTTGGAAATCCAGAAAGGCTACATACAATGTCCCATATATAATAAATTTTCCTATGATACCCCTTTAAGTAGAGTTAAATATCTTGATAATTCATTACAAGAAAAATAATATGTAAAGTTTTTTTTTTTTTATACTTTACGATACTTAAAAGTATTTAAAATAGTATACTGTTACATTTAAAAGCATAGATAAATAAAGAGTCGTTACATTTATATATACCGACATTTATGCTATGTATCGGTAAAATATTAAAGCGTCAAAAAATTAAAAATAATTGTACAGTTTTTCTTTCAATATATTGATTTGATATAACAGGCGGTTCGTGTGATGACCTTTTCAGAAGCATCGAAGTTTACTATATGGTGGAGATGTTTAGATGCATCTTTTTTAAGTGCGATCTAAAAAGCATTTTTTATAACTTTTTTTTTTAAGTGATTGAATCTTATACCGTTAATTTATGTGGCTTTTTACTAAGCTGTAAAAGCTATTAATATTGCCCGCCGGCTAACCTTTTCTGAGGTGCATGGTTGGATGGCTTCTCGCAGGGGGAAGACTGGAAAGTTCAAACACGCGTACGTTATCACATTAAAGATTGTTGACCTACGGTGTTGACCAATATAACTAGAAACCGTTTTGCTTGCATCTCTATTCATCTACGTGACTACATGTTCATATGATATTAATAACGTATACATTTTTCTTGGTAGGTCTCATTGTCACTTGGCCCTCTTGGTATCAACTAATCAGCCATGTCCTGGGGTCCTATCAAAAAGCTATTCGAAAAGAGGGCAAAGTTTGAAACCAACGGATGAGCAGAAATTGTTCATTTTTTTTGAAACCTTGACCCAGGAGATGACAGACCCGCCACAAGTATAGAAAATTTTTCGTCCACACGGATAGAATTTTTTCTGTATTTGTATGACGTCGCACATAGTACAACTCACAACCACATCTATTCACAATTTATGAAACAACTGTACATTATATAAACCACAAGCATTCCACATCTATCGGTTGAAAGTGTTTTCACCCAAAATCTTATTTTGGATCACTAGCTAAGATCACATAATGTCGAAAAACCTTTTAAAATAAGAAATTGAAAGTTTGATAACTAAAACATTGTCAGTGGAAAGTTTGTGGACTAGTGGGCCAATTTGTTTTAAAAGTTTCAAAATCAAAAATTTGTTCTGTATATATATTCGAACTAGGCCGGAATGCTTTTAATAGTATTAAATTATTCGTGCATCTGGATTTTCGACCGTTGGATGAAGAGTTATGAGATTATGATAATAGTGGTTTTCCTCAAATTTAGTGGTGATTGGTGAAATAGTATAATCTAAGAGGTAAATCTAATTGTGAAAAAATTGCTAATACTAAGCGCTTAATTAGTGCTATTAGAAACACTCTAACCGAACCTTATATATTTTATGATATTTAGTATACCCGTAAATCAATAATCAGCAACTTTAGATATTGATTTCTTACAAATTAGTAATAAGTTTTTATATGGGTTGATTGCATACATCTCCCTCTAAACATATTGGATAGTAAATATATTCCTATAGAGTTCAATTTTTCATAATTTATTCTTGGAAAAGACCTAACCTTTGCAAATTAATATACCTTTGCCGTTAGGAGTACCATTAGCACTACAACAGAATTAAGTTATAGTGACACATGTTTGGAACACTTTTATGTAAGTGCTCTATTTATACCAAAATTTTTAAAAAAATCTATTAATAGTTAAGTAAAAAGCTCAATCCAATCAAAAATAAAATATTACTCTACTCAACCTACCCCATCCAATCCATTCGGCCCGATTACAAACAGAAAAGAAAAAAAAAAAATTGATTACTGTCTCCTTTTCTTCCCTCACTCAATCCACTGAAATCCTAGACGAAAATCCCTTTCCTCTCGTCCTCCTCCGCCACCGTAGCCAACGAGGTAGAGTTTCAGCGGTTGCTAGATGCTTAAATAAGTGTTGGTAAATTAGCAACACTTTTTTAGGTTTTAGCGATACTCTTTAACTGTCACTATATATCTAGCGACCCCACATATAGCAACACTTTTTAAAAGTGACGGTAATTTAGCCAGCAGCACTTTTTTTGATCTGTATCGACATTTAAAAGTGTCGCTATAGACTGTTTTTGTTGTAATGTAGAATAATTTAATTAACCATAGATAAAATACTTAATTCTGGTTAATGAATGAGGTAAATTAATTTTACTCCTCTTACATTATTTGTAACGGTAGAAAGGAAGAAGATGACCATTGAGGATTTTTTTTTTGGATGGACATTCTGTATTATTTTAACAGTTGAGACTTTTAGTAGGACATATTTGTGATGACAAAAATATTATTTTACTTATATCTTCTGTTAAAAAATAAACAATATTCTAATGGTAACAAACTAGAGACACAAATATGAATATCACTAGATTTTTGCAAGAGTAAATATGAAAAGTTGAACTTTGTAGAAATATTTTTGTAATTCGATATGTTTATAGGGAGCTACATGAAATTAGTCCTTTTATACTGTTAATTTTTATAACTTTTTGGTAACTAGGTAATAATTTTTTATACATATATTATTTAGATATTGCAAATTGTGACACAGCGCACTAGTGCAGGCAATAATTTCTACGGTTACTGTGTAAGAGAAGTATTTTAAAAAATACCTAGAATCCAAAAATACCCATTAAAAATACATAGGATGTGAGAACTGTAAAATTTACACCTATATAAAATACGCATACAGTATTTTTATAAGCATATACGTACAAAAATGAATTTAGTCCCAAAATCTATTTCAATTTAAATGTCATCTTATCGTGCAAAGTTTAACGGTTGGCACACATAATTTATAATTTGTAAAATAATGTGAAATAATATTATTGTTTAATTATTATCATACTTCAACCTTAGTCGATACTTTTCTTGTGAATGAGTTTGAAATTTTTGGATAGGCTCTAGATGGAATGAAGAAACTAAATAACACTAGAAATTCGATAGGATTCTAACGAATTATTAACTAAAAAGTGATAGAAACTCAGAAGGGATAGAAACTCAATTGTAACTTGGGTAGGAGGATAAAGAAGGTGACTCAACTTCAAGGGTTTATCAATTAAAATATAGATAAAAGGTTTTGGATTTAATTGTAATAATTAGAAAGTTAGGATTTAATTGAAACACCAATGAAAGGTTAGGGATCTCCCATCTAATACAATTATGTTTTGGAATAGGAACGTCAACAAGCCGAACACCAGCAAGCTGCGGGATAGCTTCAGATCGGCTTGAAATCATTAGAGGCCGGCTCATGTTTAGGTCGAGTTTGATGACAAATTGAAAAAGTCTAACTTAGTAATCAGATTGCAATTTAACGAACGAGATCATATTTGACTCATTAGTTCAATTATTTTATCAAATAAACTAGCTTGTATATAGCTGGAATGGTTCATAGCTAAAAATTTAAAACTCCAGTTGATTAATTTAAAAAAATTATCGTATTTTGTATAACAATTTTAAAAAGTAAAATTTTGAATTTTGAGCTATGCCAAGCTAAATACGAGCGAGCAGACTCTAGCTCGTATTTGGCTCATTATCATATCAAGTTGAAAATTTTAATTCGTGTTTGACTCGTTTATAAAACAAACAATTCAATCTCGATCGCATTTGCAAGGAAACACGCGCTAACTAATGAACATGGAGCTGGATTGCCTACTTTGGAGTAATGGTAAATTGCAATACTAGTCTCTGAAATTCTAGTTTGATTGTAGTCAAAATATTTTATTTTAATCTTAGATTAAAAATTATCCTTTGTACCTAGCTCATTTGTTTGTTTGCATACCATAAGTTTATATTTTCGTTTTAGTTGTTTTCTAATCCATCTCATATTTTTAATTTAGAACTCTACTTGTTTATTAGAAAAAACTATGATGCAGTAAATTACAGAGTTGGAATATGGGATAAAAAATAAAATAGTAGGTAAATGTATGGTGTAGAGATGCACGGACGCTGCATGCAGGCAATAATTTATTCTCTAAAAAGTGCTGAAAAAAAATTTCTATAGAAAATTTTGCATTCAGCTTTCCGCACGATTGGTTTAAACAAAAACCAATATTTTTGAAAATCTGTTTTTCAAATTTATAAAAAACTAGTATTTTCATTTTTCCAGATTCTAAAAAAAATTAGTTTTTTTTTTTTTGAAATCAAACTGATGGAAACCTAAAGAAAATTTTTTTTGAGAACATTTTTTCCTATCTTTCTGAAGAACTAAACAACCTCTAATAATAAATATATTCGGGAACTAAAAGGAAATTTTTTTAGGAAGTTAAAAAATAAGGATTTAAGTGTTGTGATATAGGGTGGTGCAAAAAATTTGCCCATACGGTATGACACGATACTTGCCAAGCTATACTGATGTGTGTTGGAAAGATCGATAGGCCCTGCCAAGCTTCCCCTCAATGTAAAGAAAGGTACTTTGCTTTTTTACTGGCTCACCAGAGATCAGTTATGAAGAAGGCCCATCAGGGACAAGGACGACTAGAAGACTGCAGAGCCAGAGACTGCTGGACTGGCTTGACAATTCATTTGGGTTGCGTTTGGATTGAGAATAAGGGGTGGAATAACACTTTATCACTCCCTTTATATCCAAATGCTAATTTTTTATCCGAGAATAGTAATTCTCGGTTACCTATAATAACCGGGTATAACTATCCCCACCAACACCTCTATTTTTTTATATATAACTATCCATTATTTTTCTTATTCCATATTATCTATTTAAACGTTATTTTTCTTATCTCCGGAAACAACCTAATTTTCATCCCAACGCTATTTTTCTTATCTTCATATTTGTACCTATTCTTGTAATAGCTAGTTCTTATTTATATCCGAACCAAACGGTGCCTTGGTTTTTTGACCGGCTCTTACGAGACAAAGAGTAAGGACTTCTCTATCTCACTTTTCCCTAGAAATGCATGACTCGAAACTTCCATTTTGAGTGGAACTCTAATTGGTTGGCAAGCAACTCCCAAGGAAAGATCATCAGTCGCCCCTTTCCTATTCAGCTTTGCTTGCCGCCTATTAAGAGAATAGGTCCCGGTTCAAGCGGCCCGCCTTTCATCATCATCTATACCAGCTGCCAGGCACGACCCCAATTGAACGATTTCTGCGCCAACAGAAGCAGAACGGGCCATCACCTACAGCCCTTTCCTCTGCCGGGGACTTCCACGAAATGAAAACGGGGGACATCGTCGTCATGCTCGACATTAGTTGCTCTAGTGATATTTAAAGCAAGAATTTTGCGTCAACGCGTTAAATTCGTGTAAAATAAGATAAGTCTAAAATTATGTACCGTACATTTAAATAAAAGTATAATTCTTTTTTTTTTCCAAACAACTAATTTGAGAATAGAGTAATATATATATAGCAACAACACTCTTTTTAGTTTCCAATGTGGGACTAAATCTCACGCATGAAAATTTTAGTTGGACTCCCAAACAAGGCCCAAGAAGCTTAACAAGTTTTAAATCATAAAAATTCAATAAAATCTAACAATAATGATATGAAATATTTATTTTTTTTAGCAACAAAATATATTGATTACTTATTAAATATTTTTATCAAAACTTTCAAACTTTATTGATTAAATCACTTACTAATTTTTTTAAAAATGAGAGTTTTAAACTGAGCCACCGGCACGAAAACTATATTGTACCGATATTTTGCTCTCACAATAAGACACTTGATACGACCTGTACCAATAGGTAATTAAATCCTTCCTTGAAAGCACTAGTGACATAGAAATTGAACCGACTGTCCCTAGAGCAAGTGGCAAACGACTTAGGGTATGTTTGTTTCAACGTAAGTAGACTTAGGGTGGAAGTGGACTTTGGGTTGAAGTGGAGTTGGGGTGAAAATTAGTTCACTTCTGCTGTTTGTTTCTAACTGTGGAAGTGCAGTTCTGCGAGTTCTGTTGTTTATTTGGTAGGAAATATATGACGTAAAAAGTGTAGCTCTTCACCCCCGATATACTTACCTCCGAAATAATATTATTGTCTATTTTGTAACTTATAGTGAATAATAAATTATAATAAATAAAAATTAATATAATTATATATGTATATAATTATATATATGTATAATTATAAAATAAAATTTTAAAAAATTATATTATTTGTTTGCATATAAATTATAATAATGCAACAAATAAAATTCTAAAGTTAAAAAATTATTAACATTTAACAAATTCATTTTTCATCATTTTCTAAATATACAAATTAAACAAAAAATATATTAAAACTTACCTAACCAAATTTGATCATATTTTAGACATATAATCAAAATAAAAAATTTAATTACTTCCATAATTGAATATATTTGGATGAAAGGGTATGTAGAGAAGAGATAAACCTAACACATTAATCCCACTCTTGCCTTTTTTTCACTTCACAGGAATTGACTTCACCCCGTGGGAGGGCAAAGTCAATTTCATTATTTTGAGTGAACTGGACTTTCGGGCCTAATAAAATTACGGTGAACCAAACAACAAAAATTGACAGTTTTCACCGAAAATTACTTTCCCCTTCCGCCCCACTTTCGTGCAAACAAACAGGCCCTTAGTGGTTGGTATTCGAGACGCAAGTTTTAATCCTAATTGATTCACATTTTCAGCTAAGTTTATTTCTAAATGAAATAAACGAAGCGGGTAGCGTGCTATCTATCTCTCAAATAAAAAAAAATAAAAAAAAAAAGACATGGAAATTGAAAATTCGAGGACCAAGATAAAATGCGGCAGAAAGTTGAGGGACCAGTGGTGCAATTTTATCCGCGGGAATAATGGCACAAATTAATCAATTTCACAGTTGATATATAATTCCCTTTTCGACCTTTTGCGGGAATGTAGTACACGCAAAAGCTGTGGCTTAGCTAGCCCGGCATTGACGCGGCCTACATAAATTTGTTTGGTTTGAAGTTGGCGGAGCGGTTCATCAAAACCCTCCTCCCCCTCCGCAGCAGCAGCAGCAGCAGCAGCAGCAGCAGCAGCACTTGTTACAGAAAGAAACAAGGATCTTAAATAAATACAAATCCAATGAGATGAGTCAATCACCAAAAAGAAAACAAAAAGCTATGTAGTTGATCTGGATTCTCCCACTTGATGCTTCTTCTTTTTCTTTCTCACCTCACTCTGAGAAGGTGTTCGGTTTTTCGAAAAAAAATATAAAATTTTTAAAAATTTTAAAATTTAAATGAAACTTGATAAAAATTTAGGAATCAATAGTGCAACTTACGCTGCGTGCGTAATTGAAGCGCAACTGATCCGAATTCAGAGAGACCCAAAATAATAATTAATTTTTTTTGTTATTATTTTGGATCTCTGTGAATAAAAAATAACAATAATAAAAAAAAGAGAAAGTTCTTATTATTGAAATGGTGGAGCCCATTCAGATTACAAAATCCTGTGCCGCAAACATATGACCACGTTGGAACTCGGTCACACCCTTTCGGTGAAAATTCGACAACCACCCACAACCACCACTGCTCCATCATTCATTGCTTTTTCCCCCCACTCCACTCTTATGTCCTTAATACTAACCACTCTTGTGTATATCTATATATACGTAATCCTACCCACTAGTGCCACAATTGTAAACAACTCAAACAATATTAGAACAAGAGAGAGAGAGAGAGAGAGAGAGAGAGAGAGAGAGAGATAGATAGGAGAGAGATTGAGCACAATGGTGAACTTAGTCGAATTGCAGAAGCCGTTGATCCACTTCCTCCTGAAGAGGGCCGGGCTGCGACAGCACGCGGTCGAGATCGAGCCCGGTACGATCGTAAGCTTCTGGGTCCCAAAAGAAAAAGTCCCGAAGAAGAAGGGGACCGTCAATGAAGTGGTTCCCGAAGGAAAGAGCGATATTGCAGCGAGCAAAGACAAGACAGGAAAGAACGAGAAGGAGAAGCCGGCCGTCGTCCTCGTGCACGGCTTCGCGGCCGAGGGCATCATCACGTGGCAGTTCCAGATCGGCATACTGGCGAAGCAGTACGCGGTGCGAGAAATAACTATATATAGCTGTTTATCTCTAAAACTTAAGTTGTTACTTTATGATAACACGACAAGAATATAGTGTGACAGACACGTGAAACACCTGTTTAATTTGAAAAGCTTAAGCCGACAGAGAGTGATATTTTTAAATATTATATATTCCGCAGGTGTATGTGCCGGATCTGCTCTTTTTCGGGGGGTCGACGAGCACGTCGACTGACCGGTCCCCTGCATTCCAAGCCCAGTGTTTGCTGACCGCGCTGGAACGGTTAGGCGTGGAGGCGTGCACGGTGGTCGGGTTCAGCTACGGGGGGATGGTGGCGTTCAAAATGGCAGAGGCGAAGCCCGACCTGGTGCGCAATCTCGTCGTGTCGGGCTCGGTCATTGCCATGACCGACTCGATCACCGACGAGTCGCTGGAGCGGCTCGGGTTCGCGTCGTCGGCCGAACTGCTTCTCCCGGAATCCGTGAAGGGCTTAAAAGCGCTTCTCTCTGTGGCTACGTACGGGAACCTGTGGTTCCCGGATCGGCTTCATAACGATTATCTTAAGGTATTATATTGTTTTACCTTAATTTTTTTTTTCTTTTTTGAGTTCATTACAATATTTAGAGATTAAAAATGAAATATTTTATATGTGCAGGTGATGTTTAGTAATAGAAAGGAGAGGGCGGAGTTGCTCGAAGGGTTGGTGATCAGCAACAAAGATGCAGTAGTTCCCGCGTTAACGCAGGTACGTAGTCATTTGCTGCAAAATTGGTGCCAAGTTGTGAATATAAATTAATTATTACATTAATGTTCATTTGGTAATAAAATTAGTACTACGTAGATACGTCACATGAGTTCACGGGTCAATTCACCATCATATATATTATTATAAGAATACACGTAGGTTGTTATCTATGAAATCGAGTAGATAACAGGGTACTAAAACCGTAAGTTTCATTTATTGCAAAATAAATGTGTCCACCAACGTAATAAAATAATTTAGCTGAGAGGGCTCAATCTAACATGGTTTTCTCAATTTGAGAGCACGAGCCATAGTATAATAATAATAATATGTAGGTTCTTATCTATGAAATCGATTCGGTAAATAACAGGGTATTAAAACCATAGGTTTTAATTATTGTGAAATAAATGCGCCCACCGGCGTAATAAAACAATTTAGCTCGGAGGGCCCAATCTAACAGGTTTTTCTCAATTTGAAACCGCAAATTTGGTTCATATTATTGGAGTTCAAAGAAAAGTCAATGCGTGATCTAACCAGCTGATCATATCTGTCGATCTGAGTTATGATGATCGTATAATTCATGTTTTTATTATGAAAGAGCTAACTTTTCCTCACTAATTTTATTACTATTTTACCGACTGTCTCTAGAGCAAGTCGCAAAGAGTTTGGTGATTGGTATCCGAGATCCAAGTTCGAATCCTAACTGATTCACATTTCTAACTAAGTTTATTTCTAAATGAAATAAACGAAGCGGGTAGCGAGCTATCTATCTCTCTCAAAAAAAAAAAAAATTTATTACTATTTTTTTAATATTAAAATTCATAAGAGTTTATTAAATCCTAGGGGGGAAGAATTAAGCTAGCTTGTAATCCTACAACCCTCTTTGCGTTATAAACATACCATTTTTTTTCTATTTATATTCAAAAAATTTTGTCAAATATAGCAATAACTTTTGAAGCAGCTTTTTTTTTTATATATATATTAATTAGTAGACATGTAGGCAACTTTTTTTAATTCTTAGATTTTTTTTGAAGTATTCTTAATTCAAATCAGCGACTCCTTGGATAACAATTTTAACCAACTATTTTAGCAGCTGGTGATAATTTTATTTTTTATAAAGCTAAGTCACAACATGTCTCTGTTTAATATTACAGAGATGTCCATTGTCCGTTTAACTATATTTTTTATGACAATATATATATTTTTGAGAATATTACTGAGAATATTAAATGTTACATCTTTTCCAAAAAAGTAAAAAGAAAAAGAAAAAGAAAGAGTATTATATATGAGGATATTAACTCACATTGGTGTAGTCCTTGTCCTGTTACCCTAGGAGGTAACACGCGAGTCCAAATTGTTCAGGTCCATTGAACCTAACCGAGCTGGGGCTCCACCCCTGTTTAATTCAAGCCATTTATTACACCGAAATTTCAGATTATTTTAGGTTCAATTTATGGGGGTTTGCTCTCGAATCGTTTTTAGTTTCGAGTCATTTCGAGTTCGAATCATTCTGAGTTTTTCATCGTTTGTGGTTTAAATAATTTGAAATTTTGTTTTACTCTTGATTTGAACCAACTCTAAAATTATGTAACTTTGGATTTGGAGTAGCTCGAGTTTTAACCTACTTAGGTCCTATGTAGATGTTGAATAAGTTATCGTTGAATATATAACTTATTCCGCATAATTTTTTTGTGTGTGTGTAATGGGAGGTTAAAAGTTTGAGTTTTACTGATTAAAAGGTCCGTCATCAATGATTTGATAAAATAATATATTTTATCTATAAAGTGATTTATTTTATTTCAAAAATTGACTAAAAATTAAAATTATATTACTCAATTCTAAATCGTTTGATTATATTTCTTACGTACCAGATACTACAAATTTTTAAATGAATTAAAAATAAAATATTTATGCATCCAAATATAAGGTACATTATTAGTATTCCAAATAAAATATCTTTTTATGGTTGGGGTTTTAGGGTGGGGTCAACATTTTGCCACCTTAATTAATGAGAATTCATTAAGATGTGAACATTTTAGCTTCTTCTAATGCTCTAACATACATATGCAACTAATATAGTACCTGTTTGGCTTAGCTTTTGCCGGGTTAAACCAAACTTTTATTATCAAAAGTTGCTTGCAACGACAACTCAAAATCACCGACCGTCCCTAAAGCAAGTGGCAAAGGGTTTAGTGGTTGGTATCCGAGACTCAAGTTTGAATTCTAGTTGATTCATATTTCTAACTAAATTTATTTTTAAATTAAATAAACGAAGCGGGTAGCGTGCTATCTATCTCTCTCTCAAAAAAAAAAAAAAAAAAAAAAAAAAAAAAAAAAAAACTACAACTCAAAATCCAACTGCAGAAGCTCCATCTACGAAGCTTCTGCGATCCTCCACACTTTTCTATCTCCACCCTCTTGTGGTCCTCCAAAACATCATCGTGATTCCTATATTTTTATTACCCGAAAAGGTTAATCTGTTAGGGAACGAGTTATTGCTCATGCTTATGAACTGATATCACAAAAAATATAGAAGCGATCAAAACTAATACTAAAATAGAAATTAAATTAAGAAAGCTTATTTGCTCATGGCAAAAATAATGCTTGATTATTGCCTTTTGAGCAATAGATATTTTAAATATAATGTATTAAATTATTACATAGGTTTCTAAAATATCATGTGTTCTGTAATAGATATATTAAATAGAATTCATTAAACAGGTTATTAATAATATTTTACAATATTTTATCAGTTCATAGTATTGCAAAGCACTTTTCAGACTAATATTAATCAAATAACATTTAATTGTAGATAACACTTAATTATATGAAAGAATTATCAAATGCTTTACAATTTTTTTACATAGTACAACACTATATCCTACAGTATTTCTATAGCTGTACCATTTTATACAGCTTAGCCAAATAGGCCCATAGCTAATGTCGCACTATGACAACATGGTTTTTGGTACACCGAGCTCCAAATTATCGATGAAAATATTGAATATATATATATATATTAAAAACTCTGGTCTCTGACAGTTTTAAGTTTTTAAAAAATAACACTTAGTTTATATAACTCAATACGGTATTAGAACTGAGTTATGAATTCAAGTCCCTTCAAAGCTCTTCGTATAAATTTTTTTTTTTTTTTCATATAATTTAAACTCGTCTTGAGTCTATTAAAAAATCTCAAATCCAGATATAATCCGTGTTTAATGAGATTTTAACATTAAATTGCTATTTTTCATGTTATTTCTCTCTCTCTCTGTTCTTTTTCTCTCATTTTGCCGTTGGGAGTTGTTGGAAAGTGGTTGACTCGCTTATCTCTTTCTTGAAGTAACAAAGTAACAATTCAATACATTTTTCTCCCAGTTATGAACACTGTTTTTTTTCTTCTTTTTTTTTTGTCTTTTTTTGGTTGCAGAGGATTCTACTGTTGTGGGGAGAAAATGACAACATATTTAACATTGAACTTGCTAAGAACATGAAAGAGTAAGTCAACATTACCTCCCACCTTTTTTGTTTCCTTCTATTAATTGGAGTTCGGTATATATTATTTATTCCTCTCGATCGCATTAATCTTTTCCCTTGAGCTTAATATTACTGTAAAAATGACTTAAGTGTTCTTAAACAGCATCTTGTTATTTATCCCTTTCTACAAAAACTTACTTAAGATCATAGATGCGATCATATCCTATTGACATATTAATCTAATAATAATATTACTTGTGCATCGTATCAGAGAAGCAAAATTTGTCAAGGAACAAGCTCTTTCATTAAGCTTAGTTAGCCCTACTTTTAGCAAGCAAGTTAGCGACAGCTGTGCTGCCATAGTTTTCGATATGAAAAATATTTCTTCTCTTATTTGGTCTGACATAAAAATATTTTTTCGATTTGCAAAAAAAAATTGAAGTTTTTATTTTTCACTATTTTTCGGCAGAAAATAAAAACTCAAACAGCTAGTGTAAATTTTTTTTATTTATTTTTCTTTCACCGAACCAAACAAATATAATTTTTTTCTTTCAATCAAATAAATATTATTGAAAATTTTTTTTTTTTTCCTACAAACCAAACGCTATAAAATATGAAAAAAAAAAATCCTTCCACATAAAGTATGGGAATTAATTTGTACATCATGAGCCGCAATGCAGCATTCGTCACCATCGAATGTGACCAATTATTCCCTACCAAAGTTGGAGACTAATTTTATTTGGGTAAAAATATACGAAAACCCTCCCAACTATAGTCGATTTTGAAATAGATCCCTAAAACCCTTTTTGTTTTTGACTTAATTTTCCACTTTGAGTTAGCTATCAATCATCAAGGTACTCTGAATAACTATGTTAACAATACTATCATCAAATGTAACAAAGTTTATAACTTAATTGATAAAAATAACGTAATCAAAAGAATCAACTTTTGACTGCGATTGCCAAAAAAAAAAAAAAAAAAAAAAAAA
>NC_033631.1:9651232-9672813 GCF_001540865.1 Ananas comosus | reverse complement strand
AAAAAAAAAAAAAAAAAAAAAAAAAGGAAAAGTAGTTGAGAGGTTTATTTGAAAATTTAGCATCAAATTAAGTCATACATATATATGTGATCCTCCTGCACCTGCACCTGCACCTGCACTAACTTGTTTTTTTTTTTTTTTTTTTTGGCCTATTTTAATTTGAAACAGGAAACTGGGAGAGAAGACCACACTGCAGGCCATAAAGAAAGCAGGCCATCTTGCTCACCTGGAGCGGCCGTGCGTTTACAATCGTCTCCTGAAGGAGTTCCTCGCACGCATCCACGCCGAACCCTCGCAGAAATGATCAAATAGATCTCAGGATATTTTGTTATTGCTATATATTCAGATCAATTGCGGCTTTCTTTCTTATTACATTGTATTTGTCTCAATGTATCGCGGCATTTAAACTATAAAAAAAAAAATTATGATTAAGTTACCGTTAATCCTACATCGGTGAATCGGCTTTGCTCGACTACTGATCACACAACTACATAGTTATACAAACTGAACCAACAATAAGAATAATAACAACAACAACAACAACAACAACAATAGCAATAAGAGCATGTTTGGTCTGAGTATTTAGGATTAAAAATGAGAATCCGAATAAGTCATTTTTATTGTTAGTGCTTGGAAAGAAAGATTAGTTTTTCGATTCGCATTCCGGAAAGATTCGAATCTCTCAAAAGTGACTCCCATCCAACAGAATAGTTTATAAACCAATTAGAATAACATTTCTGAATCTGGTAATTTGGTCTAAGAGTGCTATTATGGCAGAGCTGTACCAGCTGACATATGTCAGAAAAGTTTATTTGGTTTGATTGAGTAACTTGCTGCCACTGGCAAATGGAAGATTCAAATGCTCTCTTTAGCCAGATTAAACCAGATCGAGTCACAAAATTTGCTGACTCCTCTGCAAATTCATGAATGATTCAAAAGCATCTAGTTTGCTAAATTAGTAGCTAGTTGGCCTTCTCATCTATTTTATACTTTCAATTTTAACAGTTTAAAAGATTGTAACTCAAGAGTTGGTATCTTCGAAATATGAGATAAAAAAAGAGCCAATAAATTTAAGGCACCTTGTGATGCAGCCAATTTAGCATTAGAGTTTTTAAAAATCGTAATGCAACTGAGCCGAAAATTTCATTGAGTTCGGATAGGTTTTATAATCGGCGCGAGGAATCTTTAAACAACCATGATTTTTCGCTCGAGTATCCGATTTCAACATGCAAATCTAATTCGGAAAACACTTTATGGCATCTACCCTCGAATTGCGAAGCTATTCTGGCCGAGTTTGGGATCCAAATTCAATTATTTCGATCTTTGTTTTTGCATTTTTAAGTTTTTTCCAGAAAATTCTGTATTTTTTCTGTCTTTAGTCCGATTATTAAATTATTTTAATTTGATTATATTTAGAAATATATTAGAATTTATTATCTTTATTTAGTAGGATTCAAGTATCGCGTCTATATATATATAGACATGGTGTTTGGTTAATATAGTTAAATTTTTAGAGTTGATTAATAATATTTTCATCTTTGTCAAAGAATTAGTTCTTCGTGTATTCCTCACTTTCTGTTCTTGTGTCTTTTCCCTCTCAATGGGCTTTGGCCTATGTAGTAGATGCATGCAATAACAAGATTTTCACAGAAAATATAAAGGAAAAACAAAGTAAAATCTTTGAAAATGTTATGAGCTGCTAAAGAGTTAAAAGTTTGAGGAGCAAATAAAACTGAGTAGAGAGTTTAAATACTGAGGGGCAATTTATTTTAAAAGTTCCAAAAAGAAACTATTCTCTACGATTTTTTTATTTTAATATATGTATCAATTATCATAAACTTTAGATATTAATTTCTTATAAAGTAGATAATAATTCTTTTTATATTATTAATTTTTAAGACCGCGTGATAAATGGATAATAGTTTTCTAAAATATACAATTTTTATACAAAAATATTATATAATTTTGGTAGGCGTTAGATGTAGGGACATGCACGGCACTACAATGATAGCAATAAAAGATGATATATAAAAGTGGTTGGAAATTAAAAGAAGCAATGTACTGAGTCTTTGACCGGCATGTTTGAACAAAAATTGCTATAAATGAGATTAAATGAAATATAATAATTTTATAATCATAATATTCTCAATAAGATAACTGTACAAGCCAAACATTTGAAATATACAATTTTTAACATTCTTGTTATTACAAATAAAACTTTTTATAAGAATCTTGAATAAGGCGACTAGACGTCCTCAGTGTAACTTGTCAACGCATTGTATGTATGACACCCTCTTTATCATCACCCTCTTGCTCATAAATCTTAAAATAAATTGTGAATCTTTCTTGCATATATATATATATATATATATATATATATATATAGAGAGTTGAGCTAGAAAATATATTCAGTAGTAAACGAGTCGTTTTACTACCTATTTGTTTTCGATGATAGAGCTTCCAAATGACGATCGGTTCGTGTTAAATATGATCTAAACCATTTAAACTACCAGAAATCAAATTTCACGCACTTTCGATATTGTTCTTTTATCATCAGTGAAACGAAATAATGGTGAAAATGAATATTTTTTAAAAAATGATGATAGGGAGTCTTATAATCAAGATCAAGAGTATAGATCTTGTTTTAAATAGTTTAAAGAATTTTCTAACAAAAATTCAATTGATTTGGATATCTTTACGCCGTTAAACGAGAAAACGCCTCTTATCGACCATTAAAATTACAAATTTTAAAATCCTTTGATCATTAGGCAAATGATGTCGAAAGATTTGAAATTTGATTTCTAAAACACTTTAAGTGGTATAGATCATATTCAACCGGAGCCGATGTCAATTTGAAAAGCTCTATCATCGAAAACAAATAGGGTAGTAAAACGGCTCGTTTACTACTGATAGTATTCTAGCAAAACTCTATATATATATAATTAGGCTGGAATACTATTTAATAGTAAAATGCACTTTTTGCTATCAAGTTTTTAACCCTTGGATGAAAAAATTATAGGGTCAGAATGATATTAAGCCAGTTAGGTTGAGTGGTCCCCTTAGGGTTAAGTGGTTCCCACTAGTTATAGTATTTAATTTAATGGTTAGAAATAATGAAAAGATTAATCCAAAGGCTTAAAAACTGGTAGCAACAATGGTATTTTGCTACTAATAGTAGCCCAGTCCAACTATATATATATATATATATATATATATATATATATATATATTCCAACCTTGCAAACACCTCAAATCATAGAAGAGAGATATAGAGCGAGAGATTGAGCAAAATGATGAACGTGGTCAAAGCAGAGAAGTCGTTGGTGCGCTTCTTCGTAAAGAGGGCAGGGTTGCGACAACACACTATTGAGATTGAGCCTGGGACGATTATAAGATTTTGGATCCCAAAAGAGAAAGTCCCGAAGCAGAAGGGGACCGTAAACGAAGCGGTTTTCAAAGGAAAGAGCGATGTCAAAGCAATTGGCAAAGAAAAGAGCGGGGAGAACAGTAAGAAGAAGCCGGCCGTCGTTCTCATGCACGGCTTCGCAGCCGATGGCATCGTCACCTGGCAGTTCCAAATCGGCATACTAGCGAGGCACTATGAGGTGTGTAAAATAACTACAATCGTTTACCTTTAAAAACTTGCGTTACCGTCCTTTTTAACAAGAGCAGGAGAATACAGCGCGATTGCCTTGTGAAATAACTATATGCCTGTAAAAAATTTAGGCTGGTAGAGAACGATGTTTTAACATTTTATGTTCTGCAGGTGTACGTGCCGGACCTGCTCTTTTTCGGGGGGTCGACAAGCACGTCGACCGACCGGTCCCCCGCATTCCAAGCCCGGTGTTTTCTGACCGCGCTGGAACGGTTAGGCGTGGATGCGTGCACGGTGGTCGGGTTCAGCTACGGGGGGTTTGTCGCGTTCAAAATGGCAGAGGCGAAGCCCGACGTGGTGCGCAATCTCGTCGTGTCGGGCTCGGCCATCGACTTGACCGACTCGATCACCGACGAGTCGCTGGAGCGGCTCGGGTTCGCGTCGCTGGCCGAAATGCTCCTCCCGGAATCCGTGAAGGGCTCAAAAGCGCTTTTCTCCGTTGGTGCGTACAAGAAGCTGCCGTTCCCGGATTGGTTTCATAATGATTATCTTAAGGTATACATTTTAGTTTAATTTTTGAGTTTATTACGGTTGTTAGAGAATTTAGTTTTGCTATATAATCTATAATAATAATAAAAATACATGAAAGGAGAACCTAAAGAAGGTCTCCCATGCATTTTTTGACTTCTATTGAGGATTAATTGCGCCATTGGTCTCCGACATTTTTATAATTTTTTATTTTGGTCCTAATATTTTGCTTTTTTTTTTTCAATCTCTTGATTTTATTATAATTACATTTATATTTTGAATTTAAATTTAGACAAATTGAAACAACTAGTTTTGAGCTATCAAATTAATTTATTATTTTTCTAACCAGTAAAGGCTACCAAACATAATGCTCTTATTACTCCAATTAATTTTTTTAGTATTTTTTTATTTGTAAATTCCATACCGATGATTATAGAAAAATATTACTCATCTTTTTAAATATTAAAATGAGCTTTTCTTTTATTTTCAATTAATTTATTCATTTTAATTATTTGGTTTAGATATTTCAAAAAGAAATATACGTTAATTTCATTATTTAATTTTTTTTAATACTGAGATAAATAATATTTAAAAATATTAATGTACATAATTTATGATAGCTACAAATGATAAGTGGATTTGTGCTTTTCGCTAGTTATGTATTATTGATCATTTTTCTAATATAAATTTTAATAATAAAATCTGCATTAATTTATACGCCGTAACGATTAATTATAGTAATAATATCTACCTTCCGTATCGCACGGATTTCTTAACTAGTCGATGATAAAAATGGTATGTTTTGTATGCGCAGGTGATGTTTAGTAATAGAAAAGAGAGGGCGGAGTTGCTTGAAGGGTTGGTGATAAGGAACAAAGATGCAAAGGTTCCGGCGCTAACGCAGGTGCTCGGTTGTTGATCAATCTTTCAGAATTTTAATTTTGATTTTACTATATAACTTTTCAATTTATTTGATTTGAGCCGGCCGGCGACACTTTGATTTAAAATTTGAATTTGTTATTTATTTTTACAAATTTAGTTCATATACTTTATGCAATTCTCACACTATAAATTCATTAAAGTTAAGAATTGGCTTATATTTTAAAATTAAAGTGTTGTTCATCGGCTCAAATCAAATAAATTAAAAACTTAAATAACAAAATTAAATTTTTTGAAAAGTTGGATAGCCAGATTAAAATAGTGTATAATTCAGATAGAATTCTGTACATTTTTATCTTAATTAAATCTATGCCATATTTTGAGTATAAAATATTAAAATAATATTCTTGATGTTTCAAATTATTTGAGATATTATTAATCCATACAGCATTAGATATATATATAAGTACTAGATAATGGACATTCGTGAGGCTGCGGATTCAATTCATCATCTTAATTATCATTAGAATTCGTAGGTTATTATCAATGCAATCAATGTAATAGATAATATGTCACTATATTTCATTTATTGTGAAAAAATAATGCATTTACCTACTTTATGAAACAATTTAAGCTCTGAAGGCTCAATCTACAATGTTTATCATGTAGTCTTTTTTATTTTTTATTTTTTTTAGAGAAAGGTATCATACTATTCGTTTTGTTTATTTTTTTAGAAATAAATTTAGCTAGAAATGTGAAGCAACCAGACTTCGAATTTGAGATCTCGGATACCAACTATCAAATTCTTTACCACTTGCGGTAGGGACAGTCTGTAATCTTATAACTCTTTTTGACTCTTTTTGAGTTGCAGACTTCGCATTTCGCTATCTTTATTAGACTTATCCATGCAACTTGTTCTAATCCTTGGATTTAAAAGTAAAGTATTATGAGCTCAAACGCATTTAGTAGCTGATGACTATCTAATTGCTTATAATTTATTATAGTTAAACTAATTAAATTGAATTAAATTATTTTTTTAATGATAAAAAATGTATATTTGATGATTGGAAAACATGACAGGGTAATTTACAGGGAACTACTGAGATTATTAAATGTTACATCTTTTCGAAAAACTAAAAAAAAGAGTACTATATATTACCTCACATGGTATAGACCCTACCATGTTATCACATGTGAGTCCTAGTCAGGTCCATTTGAATCTAACAGATCTGGGGCTCCACCCTGTTTATTTCAAGCCATTTATTGTTCCGATTTTCCGAACTAATTTAGGTTTAATTTATGGGGGTTCGCTCTCAAATAAATCCCCTTAGTTTCAAATTATTTGAATTTTTGTTTACTCACTCTTGGTTTTGAAACGTCTCGAGTTGTAAGCCAATTTGGATTTGGATTGGTTGGAGTTGAAGTTGTTATTAGTCTCTCAAATCAGCTGGTATTGGATCCTCTTTAGGGTTGCGGATTTGGGGTTAGGGTCAAATTTAGCCGCCTTAAATAGAGTTCCTTCTAATACGAATACTTCAGCTTTTAATGCTCCAGTAAATGCACCTGATAAAGCCGACATGGCAACATGCAACATGTGCAACATGTTTTATATATATATATATATAGAGAGAGATGAGCTGAAATGCTATCAATAGCAAGCGGGCTCTGTTGCCACCTATTTGTTTTCGATGATGAAGCCTTCAAATCGACGATCAGTATTATTGAACATAATCTATACCACTTGAAGTATCTAGAAACCAAATTTCAAATCTTTTCGACATCATTGACCTAATGATCAAAGAGTTTCAAATTTTGTAATTTTAATAATAGATACGAGGTGTTTTTTCGTTTAAGGTATAAAGCTATTCAAATTAATTGAATTTTGGTTAGAAAATTTTTTAAACTATTTAAAATAAGATCTATACTCTTGATCTTAACTACGAAATTTCTATCATCATATTTTAGAGGATATTCATTTTTAACCGTTCATTTTTATTGTAGATTTTTATAGACGTCGTACACAATGTTCATTTTTTAGAGAAAAATAGTATGTATCCGTTTTATTTCTTTTTTTAAAAAATATTATTTAAATATATAAAATAATTAAATTTAAAATTTAAAATTTTAAAATCTAATTATTAAATTCTTTTGTCATTTATATATATTAGGAACACTGGGTCAAAATGCCCTTGTACAACTTTTGGAGGCATTAATTACTCCACGTAGCTTCACGCGATTTTAAGGTTACACCTGTATTCTTTCAGAGGACGGGGTCAAACTGGAATTACGATGATGATGATTATTATTATTATTATTATTATTATTATGCGTAAACTTCAAATACCACCCGTACGATTTCATATTTTTTCACTTTAGTGCCTTATATTTTAAAGTATATCATTTTAGTACCATATGGTTTTATTCTTCTCTTTTCGTCAGCCTCTTCGTTAACTTTTCGTTAAATCATATACAAAATACTTCAGACACCCTACCTATAGTTTATCGAATATTCACTTTAGCAGTCTTTAGTTTTAATTTTGTTACTGATTTAACAAAAAAAATAGTAAAAGGGAATAATAAAAAATAAAATAAAATCACAAACCACAAAAGCGATACACTTTAAACCTCAGGGTACTAAAGTGATCATATTCAACGGTGCCAATCGTCGATTTGAAGGCTTCATCATCGAAAACAAATGGGTGGCAACGGAGTCCGTTTGCTACCGATAGTATTCCAGCTCAACTCTACTTATATATATATATATATATATATATATATATATATAGAGAGAGAGAGAGAGAGAGAGAGAGAGAGAGAGAGAGAGAGAGAGAGAGTTTGACTGGGCTATCATCGGTAGTAAACTGCTCGGTTTACTACCGATTTATTTTTTTATGATAGAGCTTCCAAATCGACGATCGGCACCGTTGAACATGATTTACACTATTTAAATTATCTAGAAATCAAATTTCATAATTTTTTGGCATTACTAACTGAACGATCAAAGGGTCGCAAAATCTATAATTTTAATGGCCGATATGGTGCGTTTGCTCATTTAACGGTATAGAAGAGTTCAAATCAATTAAATTTTTGTTAAATTTTTTTAAACTATTTAAAATAAGATCTAGACTCTAGATCTCAAATATAAAAATTGTATCATCACTTTTTGAAATATATTCATTTTCAGCCTTTCATTTTTCTGTTCACTTGATGGACAAGAGAATAATATCGAAAATATGTGAAATTTGATTTCCAAAAAGTTTAAATAGTTTAGATCATGTTTAACGGTGCCGATCATCAATTTGGAAGCTCTATCATCGAAAACAAATCGGTAGTAAACCGAGCCGTTTACTACCGATAATATTCTAGCAAAACTCTATATATATATATATAGAGAGAGAGAGAGAGAGAGAGAGAGAGAGAGAGAGAGAGAGAGAGTTGAGCTGGAATACTATCGGTAGCAAACGAACTCCGTTGCCACCCATTTGTTTTCGATGATGGAGTCTCCAAATCGACGATCGGCACCGTTGAACATGATCAATCTATACCACTTGAAGTATCTAGAAATCAAATTTCATGCTTTTTCAATATTGTTCTCTTGTCCATCTAGTAGACATAAAAATGAACGGCTGAAAATGAATATCCTCTAAAAAATGATAATAGAAATTTTGTAATCAAAATCGAGAGTATAGATCTTGTTCTAAATAGTTTAAAGAATTTTCTAACCAAAATTTAATTGATTTGGATAGCTTTATACTATTAAACGAGAAAACGCCTCATATCTACCATTAAAATTATAAATTTTGAAACCCTTTGATAATTAGGTCAATGATGTCGAAAAAATTTGAAATTTGGTTTCTAGATACTTCAAGTGGTATAGATCATGTTCAACGGTGCCGATCATCGATTTGGAGGCTCCATCATCGAAAACAAATGGGTGGTAAACGGAGTCCGTTTGTTATCGATAGCATTCCAGCTCAACTCTATATATATATATAGAGAGAGAGAGAGTCCGGCTGGTATACTATCGATAGCACGGAAGCCTCCGTGCTATCAAGTTGTTTTCAATGATGCGGCTTCCAAAATCAACGATCGGCTCCGTTAGACTTGATTTACACTATTGAAAATATTTGAAAACTAAATTTTATAATTTTTTGACATTATTTACCTATCAAACGAGTAGTCTAAAAATGAACGGTTGAAAATAAAAATCTCATAAAAAATGATGATAAAAGACTTGAATTTAAAATTAGAGATAGCGATATTCCTCTAAATAGTAAAAAAAAAATTTCTACAAAAATTTCATCAGATTTGAATTGTTTTACACAATTAAATTCACAAACGCATCACATCGGCTGTTAAAATTGTCATTTTTGAAACCTTTTGATCACTGGCCAAATAATATCGAAAAATTATGAAATTTAATTTTCAAATATTGTCAATAATGTAAATCAAGTCTAATGGAGCCGATCAAACTCAAATATGGATATTTAAATTATTACTTAATTAATTGCGAATTATTATTTAAAATCTAAATTTCGTATAAATTTCGTATTGGCAGATAACGATCAAACTCAAATTTCGTAAATTAAAATTTCGTATTGGCACGCAAATATGGATATTTAAATTATTACTTAATTAATTGCGAATTATTATTTAAAATCTAAATTTCGTATTGGCATTAAAATTTCGTATTGGCACGCAAATATGGATATTTAAATTATTACTTAATTAATTACGAATTATTATTTAAAATCTAAATTTCGTATTGGCAGATAACGATCAAACTCAAATTTGAGACAATCTCAAATATGGATATTTAAATTATTACTTAATTAATTGCGAATGTACTCATAAATTTTTTACCGTTTGATCTACCCTTTAATCATTTTCACCCGTTAGATTATACTATTCAACCAACCACCCACTCAACCCTAGGGGGCCCACTATCAATCTAACCGTAACTACTTTCATTCCAACCGCACATTTTTTTATCTGTACGGCCAAAAAGTTATGAGTACAAAGGGCTCTATACTCATATGTGTATAGTAGCCCCAGCCTATATATATATATATATATATATATATATATATATATATATATAGTTTTTAGTACTATGTAGGTGAAAATTTAGACTCTGAATATTGAATACCTTACTTTTAAATTCCAGACCTATAGATAGCACATTATTCATCTACACAAGTGGACTGATGATATGATAAATGTAATTATCATTACTGACTAGCTCAATTGGTTGGTACTCCAGGCTCTGGATTACAAAGCTAAAGGTCACAGATCGGTTTTCCATGTATGTTTAAAAATTATGTGATTTAGCTCTTGACTTCTTAGGGAGATTGTGTTTAATGAGGTTTAACTTCGTCACTATGTTTCATTTTCTCTCTCTCTCTCTCTCTCTTATTTTTCTCTTATTTTGTCAATAGGACTTGTTGAAAAGTAGTTGATTCAGCTTATCTCTTCCTTGAAGTAACAAAATAACATTGTATTTTTCTCTCAGTTATTAACACAGTTATTCTCTCTCTCTCTCTCTCTCTCTCTCTCTCTCTCTCTCTCTCTCTCTCTCTTTTCTTTTTTCTTTTTTTTTGCAGAGGATACTATTGTTGTGGGGAGAAAATGACAGCATATTTAAAATTGGACTAGCTAAGAACATGAAAGAGTAAGTTAACAACACCACCATTTTTCTTTCTTTTCTTAACTGCAGTTTCTTATTGCTTTCTATTATTCCACTCCCTTATTAAGCTTATTAATTGATCACACTGTAATAATGGCCAAAATAAATTACTTAGACAGTTTCACCTTATGATAAAATGAGACAAAGATAAAGTGTCTTAAGCAGTAGCTACATTAACATATCAACCTAATAATATTATTGGTGCATTGTGCAACTTTCACATTACAGAAGCAAAATTTGTCAAGGAACTAGTTAACAATAATAAAAATATAGGGATTAAAACATGGAGCATCAATCACTATCAAATGTGATCATTAATTCCCTAGAGACCAATTATTCCTTACAAAATTGGATTAAAAAAATATACAAAAACCCTCCAAACTACAGGCCCTTTTTGAAACAGACCCCTGAACTTTTTTTTTTTTTTTTCTGTAAGTCATTTTTCCAAAATTGGGGTAGCAATCAATCATTAGCAGTTAATGACATCCACAATTCTATCACCTATTCTGAATAATTATGTTTAACAATTCTATCATCAAATTTAACAAAATTTGGAATTTAATTGATAAGAATAACATAAATGAAAAGAATCAACAGTTGATAGAATTACAGAAAAGGAAACATAGTTGAGAGGTTTATTTCGAAATTTAGCATTAAAGACATGCATATGTAATCCTCCTGCACCTGCCAGAATCAGCTTGTTGAAGCTCCACATTCACTCTTGTTATTTTTAATTTACAACAGGCAACTGGGTGAGAACACCACACTGCAAGCCATAAAGAAAGCAGGCCACCTTGCTCACCTGGAGCGGCCGTGCGTCTACAACCGTCACCTCAAGGAGTTTCTGGCACAACTCCACAATGAACCTTCGCAGAAATGAAATGATTGAATCTCACGATATTTGTTATTACTATTCAAATCAATTGTGTTTTCCCGATACATTTTATTTATCTCGATGTATCGGCATTTAAAGTGAAAAAAATATAAGTTACACTTAATCCTTCACTGATGAATCAACTTTCCTTGGCTGGTGCTCATACAACAACACGGTTGTATAAATACAACAACAACAATAATAACAACAACAACAAATTGAGGCAGAGTGAATTCAAGGATGATTTGATTCGGCCTTGCGAACTAGGGTTTGTAGGGTTGAAATTTGGAGAGATTTGATCTTGCTTGCAGATCGAGTATGATATGAATTCATTTCAAGGAATTGCAAGGTAGAACTGTAGATTGAGTCTTCGGGGACTCATCTGAAAGACCATTGAATTTCCTCAAGCGTTCTTCCCTTCGTCTCCGGCACCCATAGGATCACAAACACTAGAGTGAACACACTCACGATCATATAGGCGGTGAATGTTCCTGCAAAAAGGAGGAATTAAAAAAATGTAAGGTTCCAAGTGTCTGTGCACGCGCGCGCGTGTGCGCACATAAGGAGAAAATATGCAAGACCCGCTTGAACTTTGTAGCCGGTTTGGTCACCACATAGCTCTGAATTACATTATTTTTGTTAAAAATCTTCAATCGTACGAAAGTTAAATGACTCAATGTTTCCCATTTGGGGATAATTCAGGGATTTTTGAATCGTTTGGTTTGGCTTTCACGTGATTGGACATTGTTAAGAAAAACTAAGAAGATATAAGGCGTTTAATGAAACAATTAGAACATTTATGTAGTTTATTTTAGCTTTTTAAAGTTCTAATGGCGATATGTAAATGGGCTAATGTTCAGGGAAGTCGAGGATGGGTTACTTTCTGTCCTTTTTTTTTCTACGCAACACCCTGAGAGAGAGAGAGAGAGAGAGAGAGAGAGAGAGAGAGAGACCTCCAGTGCTCCAGTTCAACATCAAGGTTGCAGTCATTGTAATAAGCCATGAAGTCAGCCAGTTGGCAAGGGTTGCTACACTACCAGCAAGACTCTTAATATTGACAGGAAGTATCTGGAATAAGACATAATAAGTTAGGACCCCAAGCAGCTTAACAAAACAAATTTGAATGACATTTCTGAATCTGGTAATTTGGTCTAAGAGAGTGCCAGTATGGCAGAGCTGTATCAGTTTATTTGGTTTGAATTAGAACTTGCTGCCACCGGCAACTAGAAGATTCAAATGCACTTTTTGGCCAGATGAGCCCACATATTGCAACTTGTCTGCAAATTCATGAGTAATTCAGGAACTTTTGGTTGGCTCGGTTACTAGCTAGTTTGCAAAATAATAACAGCTTATGAATTATTCATAATTTTAGAAATTATGAAATTATTCATTGCAAAATAACTTTTTCCTTATCTTTTTATCTCTAAATTCATTAACAAATCATAATTATATAACATTCAAAGCTTTATTTATCTGGCTGATCTTCTGATGAAAATCTCTCCTAACTTTATCTAATTTCAAACATGTCCGCATAGAATTACTTATCCCAAATGCAGGGCCCATGTTTATAGGTAAACTGCATAATATCTATTTAGCATGTACCAAAAGGGAAAATCAATAAGGTGATAATATGGTTCAAATGAGAGCAACTGACTTCAAAACATAAAACTATTATCAGAGTGATTCTACAATTTTTGCAGCATATCATAAGACGCTACTCTCTGACATGGTGTTTATTTTGAGCTACTTCCAGTTCATCCCAACTGTATTCATGACCATAGGGAACTAACACCAAACAAGTTCGTCATGCATTCGTTGACTAATTCAATTCTTGATTCACATAATTAAAGCCCTCTCACTTGAAATCACTGAAAACAACCCAAGTTACTTAATGACCTCGTATCACACTTATCAATTCATCTCTCTAGTTACTAGATATTTTTTGTGGATTAAATAAGCTGAATAAGGGTTTTCACCTGAGACCAAGAATTAAAGTGCCATGGCACGAGGGCATGCCGCTCCCTGCCTAGCACGATATGGCACAGGCACGTTTCCGTGCCAACACGTGATACACTTGCGTGCCGATGAATACGTATGACCTACTACTGGTACGTTTTGACACGAACTTATTTTAGTTTTTTTATTCAAACAAACTCTTATAATATTATTTTGAAAATTTTAGTCAAATAATTATAAATATTTGCTATATATAGCTTATTATACTCATCAATTAATATACTGGTAAGTTTTTTTATATATAAAATGTAACTATACCTGCTAGAGACTAGAAATAAATAATTTTTTTAAATTATTTTAAATTTTATTTTTTTATTAATTTTTTTAAGAAAAATTGTTAGAACTATCAATAAAAATTTAGCAATAAATTACATGATAAATAAATTAAATGTCTTGTTTGGATGTTGGAATAAATTATCCAGTGATATATTATTCAGTATGAGGATACTCTATTGTGATTGGAAGCTAAGAGTGTGATAAAATATCTAGAATGCATTCAACCTTTAAGTCATGTTAAGATAAATCACCTTATGGGCGAAATATACTATCCTACCAAATTATGAATGCTAAGACCTTTCAAGGAGAAAAAAATAAACTCTTACTTTCCAATTATGCAAGGAAATCATCATACTAAATGATAACTTATTTTGGCATTTAAATAAGGTCTAAATCTAAGAAAGTGTCAATGCAATAAAGGTTAAGATACCAGGTAAAATCTGAAGTACGGTGGAAAGCTATATCATTGCTCTAAAAAGGAGTATCAACTGATAAAAGTTCTAATTCATGCAGCTTGAGTATAAGTTTAATTAAAATCGAAAGAAAATTATCACAGGGCAGACACAACAAATATGTTAGGAATTAGAAGACCAAAGGACCAAAATGTTCATGAAATATCTCATACTAAATATTAAACAGAAAGGCATCGCGATAGAAGGACAAAAAGAGAAGAAATAAGAAACATCTTTTGTTTCTAAAGGGCACTAAACAACTCAAAGTTAGCACAAAAATAAATTTCAGTAAAAATATGGTACCTTAATATACTGTTTCTGCCGTCCTATCCTACTTAACCATGTTAATTTAATGAGAAGAATCCTACATACCTCAGACATTATGATCCATGGAATGGCTCCCAACCCAAGAGAAAATGAAATCACATAAGCCTGAAGAACATAAGCACATGGATGATTAAAGGAAATATTACTTGAAAGAAAATTGCAGGAAGATAACATAAAATAAAAATCATACCACAAGTGCAACCAGTGACAGTATGCTTAGTATAAAGTATAAGTCAGAATCTTCAGACTGTGTGCCCTGTTTCCAATTAAATACAAAAGCATGACAAAACCATTATAGAACCTTAAATAAGAGAAAATTGTATAGAATAATCAATAATTCACTTTTGGGATTAATTTGTATCATTACCAGATATTAAGCATATGCTCTACTATACATATAAAAGTACAAATATCAGCAATGAAAATGAACATGCTCATAAGCATAATTCCAGGCTGACCTTCAAGAAAAATACAACAGCAACAACGAGAAGACTTAAGGTCATTCCAGCAGTAGAGACCTGAAGATAAGAAGTTCAATGTTTAAATTCTCTGCTAGTAGTTAACGAACAGACGCATGGAGCAGGGGAAAAAGGTTTTGTCAGGTCTAACCATGAGAAGAATTCGTCGACCAGCTTTATCGAGCAACCAAGTTGTAATTCCAGTTGCAACAACCTGGATAATATTAAGGTAACATAGAATTTTTGAAGGGATAATGATCAAAGATCGGCACATTCAAACTCTTTGATGAGTATTTTAGATGGGATGTCAAGAAAGATTTTATTACCTGAATAGCACCAAGACCACAAGTCGCTAAATCACTGTTTGTAAGTCCTGTTCAAGATATTTTGAAAGAAGTCAAAATTGAGAAGCAGCTTTATGCATTACCTCTCAAATCTCGGTTGACACACTGATAGTCGTCATTCAAAGCATAAAGACGATTAGACCACCTTCAAGGATTTAAGCGTCCATCGGCATGGGCCGTATCTACCGTGCCGTATCATGCCAACAAGATATCGGCATGATACAGCCCCATGCTAATGGTACAGCTCAAAACTCTTTATTTTTTAAATTAGTAAGTAATTTTCTCAATAAAGTTCAAAATATTAGATAAAAATACATAATAAACAGTTAGAACATTTTGTTGCTAAAGAAAATAAATATTTCATGGCATTCATGCTATTATATGTCAGCACATATGAATTTTTTTGTGACCGGCACGCATCGGCACGGCCCAACATGCACCTTGCCGTACCGTGCCGGCAAGTTTTCGGCATGACCCCATGCCACAGCACTTAGATCCTTGACAACCTTTGACCAAGGAAAAACAGTACATGATGTACAAAGGTATTATATAACCAAACGATAATAGATGTCAGGACTTGAAAATAAAATATCAAAATTATAGCAAGGCTGGTTGCAACCTTAGGTATAGGAATCTCTCGTCGTCTTAAGCCCACTTTGGATGAAAATGAGAAAAGCCATTCAAAAAGATCAATCTAGATGGAAGCAATTTCATATCAATTTTGAATCATATGAAGGTTTCGTATTAACTCTTTTATATATAAGCTTATCTATTAAAACAAATTTCTGCATTTTTTTTATTAGATTGCCATCCTAGTTTATAAGTCCGCCCACTCTTCTTCGTAGTAATACCCTTGCAAGTAGTGGTGACAAGATATGTGAGCAACATGCAGTAAGTTGAGCCCCTCCCCCGCCCCAAAACCCCAACAGCAGACCCCCACAAAGAAGAGAGAGAGAGAGAGAGAGAGAGAGAGAGAGAGAGAGAGAGAGAACCTGATGAAGATGCTCAAATAGTTGAAATTATTTAGATGATCATAAAAGCTACATCAATCAGCTTACTACTTTTTATTACTAGTCAATGTCAGCCTGATTATAGTTCGAGAAAACTACTGAAATCGCGGTGATTAAAAATGATGCATGCAGCCTTTTTTCTCAGCAATTAGACTTTACATATGTTGATTTGTTTGTAACTATAGATGAAAATTAAGGTTTAGAATCACTTACAAGGCCTCACTGCTGTGTAATTCCTTTTACCATGATAATTGGTTATAATCATATTAGGTCTCAGAGCATCATTGGTTCTTCTTTTTAGGAGACAAAGTAGGTTGTCCTAAGTATGAGTATTATCCTCCTATTTAAATTCATCAAATATGAACTAAAACCTGTAAATAACACCATTATTACAGCTGGTTTGCTCAATGCGTCTCTGAGATCAATATTACCAGCTGGTACGAGACTTCATCTGAACTGAAAAAAACACATAGCAAATAAACCGGACTGCAAAAAAGCAGTTTTCAAAATCAGTTCAGGTCCGGTATAGATTTCAGGAAACCAGTTTTCCGGTTTCCCAGTGTCAGATTTTAAAAAGTGGGTTAACCAAACCAGAGCAGTTGCGTTTATAACACATTAATAAATATACATCTATAGTATATACAATGTAGAATTTCATGCCACTTAGAAGTTAGCTCATAAAAAAGGTAAAAAGTTGCAGACTAGTGTTTTTCATCTGCTTTTCTCTTGCACGTTAAACAGTCACGCTGGTCGCCCCCCAAGCAATTTTATCGCAAAGTAAAAATTGTTTAATGAGAGTAGTAAGTCCAACAGCAGAAAGGTTGCATATCCAACAAAATAGATGGCTTAGCATGTAACAACTATAAGCCCAATATGGCAATAAATTCAACCGACCTAATATTATGGCCTACAGGCCTTATATCGAGATATGAATCCTAAGTTAATTCATGGCGGAACCTACATTACAAAGGATCATTTCTCCAGAAAATGAGTTAGCTTAATAAGTTAATAAAGACAACCATCAGCAAAAGTAAGTAAATTATTGTTAAAGCCTAAAAATTACCATATTGTATGGCACTTTGCTCAACAATATTCACATAAATTGTCGCTTAGTGTTATTAGATTGATGAAATTAAGCCAGAGAGAAATTTAATACAGCAAAACTTACCTGCAGCTTTAAAAATGCTGCCGGCATAAAAAAGGATGCCATTGATTCCACTTAGCTGCTGCAGAACAAGCAGGCCGATTCCTATCTGAACAGTAAGAAGGCCAAAGCATTCAACATTAGAATAGTAAAACTATCAGTTTACAAGTACAAGAAACATAAGGAAGAAAAATGACCCAGCAGGCAACGAACCATGAGAGGAACACTATATCTTTTTTGTTTGAGGTCTGCAAATCTGATCGTAGTCCTTCTCCTTGACGATGCTACTGCTCTCTGTACAAAGTGAGATGATTCATTAGCTAGTTTTTTAGGTTTCTTGTTTTTTTTTTTTTTTTTTTAAAGTAGGTTTGAAAGTCACTCTAGCTAGGTTTGATAAAAATGTTCCAAAAATTTAAGCTATTTCAAGAAGATAATTCGACCTTTATTTCGTTCGCTTCTGCAGTAATATCGGTATCAAATCCTCTCAAAACTTGTAAGGAAGACTCAAAATCTTCCATCATTCCCATCTTAGCCTGAACAAAGAAGGAAAGAAAATGATTAAAAAGAGCTTTTAGCATTATTAAATTAGATTATACATCATGAATCTTACCAGCCACCTGGGAGACTCTGGGATGAAAAACAGACCGGGAATCAAAACTGTACAGGGTAATATTCCTGCAAGCCATGTTGTTAAGACCATTGATCAGTAATTTCACACAAATAAAACTTGCTATTTCAGCGGTTTTATGATCCACTGGCAAGATAACATGAGCATTAATTTCTTTTCGCAAATGGACGCCCGAAATTCATCTTATCAGCTTATCACATACTCGTGTAGTTGTGTACAAAAAAATTATCATCTTTTCATCAATGACTGGACAAGCTACTGAGAAATTTTCAACCTTACCTATCACCGCGAGCAATCTCCACGGAACAAACATGCCCAACAGGTAAGCAAACATGATACCAATCGTGACCGATAGCTACAAACATGAGAAACAACACAAAGCCAATCTGCGGTTATCTCCATCATTCATAATAAGAATAAATAATGATGAGACGATGAGAAACATGAGCGAACCTGATTCACTGAACCGAGCGCTCCTCTCATGTTCTGAGGAGCTATCTCCGCTATATACACAGGTACCTAATAGCATAGCTCAGGCGCATCAGAGAATAGAACGAAAAAAGTCTGTATAAAGATCCATCTACAAATAAGGCTTCGAAGAATTGCAACGAACCGTATATGATATAACGCCAACTCCAAACCCTTCTAGCAACCGACCCATATACAAAAACGAATAGTCCTGCACAAATTAAGCACGAAATCGAGACATATAAGAGCAATTTCCTGTGATATGGGAAAGAAAAAAAGGGAACATCATGATCAGCTTGCTTACTTTCGCGAAGGAGATTGCGAGCCAACCGATGATGTTGGGAATCGACGCAATCATCAACGACTATACACAAAAAAAAAAAAGAAAAAAGAAAAAACACAGGCACCACCATCATCTCATGCTAGCTAGCTACAAAAAGAGAAACACCATTTCAATCATCGTTTCTTACTCCTTTCCGCCCGATGTACTCGGCGATCTGCCCGCTCGCGATGGCCCCGACCATGGCGCCGACGTTCGAGAGCGATCCGAAGAGCGAGAACTGCAAACACAGCCGAGATCAGAGATCCATTCAGCTCCAAATCCCAAGTAAGAGATTACGAAAGAAGCAATGAAACGAAATTCGATTCACTATGAAGTATAATCATCGTGCAGGAACAGGAACAGGAACGGAGGAGGGTAGGGACCTCGGAGAGGGAGAGGGAGAGGTCGGAGATGATGGATTCCTGGGTGGGGGAGGAGAAGCCGGCGGTGAAGCCGAACTGGATGGGGCCGAGGGCGACGATGAGGGTGCAGAGGAAGGCGGAGATGGAGGAGTCGCGGATGACGGAGGCGGAGGAGCCCATCTTCTCCATCAGGCTCGACTGCCGCGACCCCATCCCCATCCGATACCAGCTGCCCGTGTGCAGGAACGGCTTCTTCAGCTCCGACCGACCCCCGTCCTCGCTCCCGCTCTCCTCCCTGAAGCTCATCTTTCCACCCCTCTCTCTTTCCAACAACTATCCTTCTTCTTCTTCGCTCTAAGTACGCCTCTCTCTCTCTCTCTCTCTCTCTCTCTCTAAATTTTTGTTGCCTATATATTATGTTTCTTCTGACTTCTCCCTATTTAACAAAACACAATAATTGGAGCAATTGCGGGATAGGATGGGAGGAGGGGGAGAGACGGTGCTGTATACGGATGTGAAAAAAAAAAAAAAAAAAAAAAAGGGACCCGGACCCGGAGGTGAGGTGTGTCTCACGAGGGCCATCTGTCTGACCGATGAGCTGGACAACCCATATTATATTATTATAATTTTTTTTATTTTTTTTAATAATAACTAGTTTTATAAATTTTTGTCTTGTGTCCTGACACGTCGCGAGATCAGATTCGGGGCAAACTTTTAAAAATGAGCAACCGAATCTGTTTATGAAATTCAAAATTTGAATTCGAAACTAAATTCGATAGATTTTAAAAATATACATCTAAATCTGATTCTGATCAGAAAAATTTGAAACTGAATATAAATACAAACCGGAAATAATTATTTTTTTTTCTTTACAATATTTTAAAATATATTATATTAAATTTAAATTTTTAAAATATAAATTTAAATACAAAATTAAATACATATATATATATTAATATAAAATCAATTGAGCAGGTAAAGTCAAAATTCATATCTAAATTTAAATTTATAGTGTTTTTATTTTTTATATTCATATATGAGATTATATTCATTTAGTATCGAAAAAAAAATCGTCCTATTCGAATTCGAATTTAGATAAAATTTTAGAGATCAATATCTATTAACACTGCTATTTGTGTTAATCCAAGTTGAAATCGGGAGTAATTGGCAATGCTAAATATAAGAAGAAAAAGGGATGGATTGAAATGGGCATCGGTACCCATTCACTCAGTTAATTTTTTCTATTTGTATTTTTGCGTATTTTTAAATTTATTTTTGCTGTTAGAATTTCTCTTTTATTTTTTGTTAATCGTAACAAAGATATTGTTCTTTTTAGACAACAGTTAAAGAAGGAAAAAAAAAAGTAAGGAAAAGGAAGAGAAATTGTACTCTAAACATCATAGCCATCTTATTTTTAGAATTTTTTTCATAACTAATTCATCTAAAAGCAGATCAATTACGTGTACAAAAACAAAAATAGTAAAAATTAAATTTATCATCAATCTTAACAATAACGGCGATGGAGTGGGAAAAGAGGTTTTATATAATTGACAAAAATAGCAGGGATATAAAATGGCCAATTTGCATAAAAAATTCACTTATTTTGGGCTTTTGCAAAACCGGACCACCTTTTTCGTTTTTGCAAATTCGGTCCGCTTTTTCAGCAAACTGACCAAAATATCCTTATTACTTTTTCTCTTTCCTTTTTCTCTCTTCTCTTCGTTCTCTCATTCTTCTTTTTTTTTCGCCGAAAAAAAAAAAGCGACGGCCGGAGCGGCGGGCTCTTCTTCTTCTTCTTCCTGCAGGAGCAATTTTTTTTCTCTTTTTCTTTTTCTTCTTCTTTTCTTCTTTTTCTTCCTGTAAGAGCACGGAGCGCGCACGGCGACTTCCGGCCTCGCCACGGAGCCAGACCGCTCTACCCCCACGCCCCGCTCAAGCCGGGGAAGCTCTACTTCCTCATCGACCTCCCCCGCGCCGACCTCGAGCCCGACCATCGCCGCGTTGGCGCAACCGGCGCCGGCGCCGGCGCCGCGCGTTCCTCCTAGTTGCCCGAGGAAGGCCGCGCGTCGGACTACGAGCCCGACCACTCGACCCCGACGCCCTGCTCAAGCCGAGGAAGCTCTACTTCCTCCCCGGCGCTGACCCCGAGCCCGACCACCGCCGCGCGATTTCACCATTACACCATTAATGGTGTAATGGTGCACCATTACAC